>NC_092639.1:46450567-46762768 GCF_039555335.1 Amphiura filiformis | reverse complement strand
TATCCTATGTGAGAGTTGTCTGTAAACTTGGCTTGAATGCTGTACTTTTCCTGTGCAAAACAAAAAGGAAATGACAATCCAGGTTAGCCTACATGTATTATTATAAAAGTGAAAATTTTCACGCTACATTTATTTGTGCACTTTTTGTGTTCCAAGATGCTAACACGAAAATAACAACGTGCAAAATATTCCTTTTAAGTCAATGTAAGGAAACTTAGAATTGTGAATTTAAAAACAAGGGAAACAGTTTAAAATACGCAACGGGCACAAAAAATGACCTGGGCACAAATTTAGACTTGTACATATATGTACAGTACTATAGGAAAATATAGGAAGAGTTCACATATAGGCCTATAGGAAATATAGGTCTGCTTGAAGCCCTGATAATGATGACTATACCCCTGGGCAATTTTGTGCCTATTTTTGCATTTTTCTCAAACATTATAGAGCATTGGTGACAAGTAAGATATGTATACTAGGCGGTTACCCGTATTTCACGGTTCTCGGCTGTCATAGTTATTGGCTTTTGCAAATCTCAAAATCGTTGACCATGGATGACCTAACAAACGCAAACCTGGGCTTCCTTGGCCAAAGTTACACCCACCGACCAAGTTTGAGATCCATGAGCAATTTGAAATCTTTGTTTTTTGACCTATGACCACTCAACTGGAGCTAGGACTGAAAAAAAGGTGACAATGGAACTTTTGTTTGTTAGTCCAATTTCCACCTACCCACCAAGTATGAGCTCCATAGGCAATTTGAAATTTTGACCTTTTGACCTTTGACCTCTTAACCGTAGGTCTGAAGAAAAGATCACCGTGGAAACTTTTGTTTGTTAGTCCAAGGTCCACCCACCCACCAAGTTTGAGTTCCAGAGGGGCAATTTGAAATTTTGACCTATGACCTCTTAACCATAGGTCTGACGAAAAGGTCACCGTGGAAACTTTTGTTTGTTAGTCCAGGAATTAAAGTTAATTGAATAAAGCATTTAAATATATATAACTGATTAAATACATGCATGTTTTTTAAAGAGAATACTGAACCTTTAACGAAGCCAAAATTTACTATACACTACACTAAAATACTATACAGTAGTCATAAAGGCTAGGCCTTTCACACAAATTGAACCGAAAATTATGTGTTTGTAGCTAAAATGCGCTACCTTTTTGGGAATAACTTTAAAAGCGGCTTGATCTTTGAATGATTTTTGGACCGAAGTAGTTAAGACTGGTCGTCGATAAATGCGTGTGGCACAAGTTTGACCGTTGCAAAGTAACGTAAAACGGGTCATAATATGAAGATAAAAAAGGTAAGAAACACAAAATTGGAACAAGAAGCCATTTTTTTTTTTTTTTCCCCGTGATATTGACCAATCGCATCCCGCCCTAATAAATGAATTAAGTATTATATAAAGAAAAATAGTATAGACAAAGTAAAATAGGCAAATTAAGTAAATGAAAAAGGAAATAAAAGGACAAACTGAGATAAAGTAAATATTTCGAATGAATAGAAAAATATGAAGAAAAAATGCAAATGCGTACAAAGAAATGAATAAATAGACAAAAATTAGAATAAGAACGAAAAGAACTACATAATTTTGAAGATATAAGGAAAAAAAATCTCCTGATGAGAAGAATAAAGAAAATGAAAGGGAGGGAGAAAGAAGAAAATAAAGTGTGGGCCTAACAAAGGAAAGCAATGATGATGAGAAATAAAACAAAGAAAAATCCACATGATCAGAATATTTTGTATTATTAATATTAATTTATTATTATTACTAATATTACACACAGTGCGCTACTACAATGCTAGCGTCGGTCCAAAAAATTAGCTTCTACCCGGCGCGGCCTGTGCCTGCTGCATCACAGGGCGCCGCAGGTACTCCATAATATCAATATTGGATCAATCGATCAATTAGATGTCGATTGACAGGATAGCGGTCAACGGATTACTGCGTGACAACAATATAGCCGACCGGAAGGTTACCTGTCGTCCCCTAGCCGCTTGTTTACTGGTAAACCGGTTTAGAAAGCACACTGCTCTTAAAACATGTAAAATGATGTTTGATTTTTGAAGGAGCTTGTGGATGTGGCATTTTGGAAAGAGATACGAAAAGCGAACATCTACTTTTTTCCCCAACACCCTTAACGCGACACGCGCGTATCGTGCCTACACACACAAAAAGTACCCTTTTTACGCGTTTTTATTAACGCGGATGGTGTACAGAGCCACAATGGGAGTGACCCCGTGCAGACTCATGTCATGAGACTGCAGTCTCAGTCACACTTTAGGTAACCTAGGCAAACCTTAGTTAACACAAAATTACTAGTCAGCGAATTACACCGAGACCGGGCCCCAACACAATGCATATTTACATAGAAATTTGAATTTTTTTTCGAGAATAGGTGGGTGAAGGAAACCTACATAAATATGTTTTCTATACTTCACTTGACCCAAATATATGATTTTTTATGGTGATAATCAAGTCGCACATGGAATTTTAGAGGGATTTTGATAGCAGTTCCATTAAAAAAAGCTGCCATCGCCATGTATCCTGTATCCTGTATGGGAGATCCGCCTTTTGTTCAGGCGCACAGCTGATATAGCGTAAAAGTTACATGTAGAACAACAATTAACAATTGTCACTGGTTTCACCACAGTTCACCGACCACCACCATTAAACATTCAATTGTTAGGCTCACTGCACACCTCCAGGCAAGGGAAAGTTCAGGTGAGGAGCAATAATGCATATGCAACGGAGGAGTATGAGTTTACATGTATGATAATATTGAGCATCTGATTAGGGTCATGCAAAAATGTGAGTTTGTGAGAGCCCTTGCAAGGGGCATGCATTAATGTGGATGCCTAACTGCAATACAACATGTATGTCATTGGGATTATGCAAAAAGCACAATAGTACAAACACTGGCACACTTTAGGGGATACAATAAATACCATATAACGTGCTGGGGTGCATGAATAAACACAGGAACCACAATTATATAAATATAAATATGAGTCAGTACATGGCATAGAAATATACAATGAACCTTATTCATGTAAACATGATAAAACATACATAGAAAAATAAGTTCAGCAAACAGTAGAATACACAAAGGGTCAAATTGGGTGTCAGGAAACATAGGTCTCCAGACTTTAAATACGATGCATATAAGAACACTAAGGTTTAGACAGGTTCTCCAAGAGCATGCTACGTTGTCTGTGGAGCGCCTTGAAGCACAGCTTCCTGCTAATAGGTTCCACAATTTCAGCAAGTTGAAACTCTGAAGTCATGGCCCTTCTAATAACTTGATGGGAGCAGTCCAGAATGAGCTGGAGCAGAAGATTCTGGTTGCTGAAGACTGTGTCAACTTCACTTTGAGAGCAGATCATGAGCAGCTCGTGCTTAAGCAGTTTCATGTAGTAAGATCTCTGTTGGTTGAGTTCGATTGCATCGGATAAGAAAGTGACATCTGTCTTGGGTTCTATCTCACACATCAGACAAGTGTCATTGGTCTTGTACTGGTTGAACTTAGCTCTGTTGCACTGGAGCACATATGTATTGGTAAGCAGTCTGGCTTTGATGCTGGCATGAGTCGCCTCACGGGGGTTAGTGGAAAGAGCTGTCCATACTTGGTGTGGGTGGCCTATTTGAAAGTTGCTAGTGTTAATATGGTTAAGAGATGATTTCATCTGTGCTTCACTTTGCATGTTTTCATTCCAACAGCACTGATAGCTCCACTGGTTTGAGAAGTCCACTTGTTTTTCTCAGGGGGGTTAGCAATGACATCATAGATTGATGGTAAATGATACTTGTTAAGCACTTTCCTCACCTTCATAAACCATGACCTGCTGTTGAATGATTTAACAGCAAGTTGCCTGATAGCGAGTTCTCTTTCAGTGCAGCTCATATATCTCTAGCAATGCTTCCAAAAAGTGAAAGAATGGCAGCATCAACACAGGCTTCGACTGGTTTTGCACCTAGTAGGCCATAGCCGGCAGCATTCGCGGGGGCTGGTGACTTTGGCAAAAATTGAAGTTGCCGTAGTATCTTACGCTGAAACTTCTCAAGTTTGTCGATATCGGCCTGCTTGTAGCAAATGGCATCAAGACCGTACAACATTCTAGGTAGGGCATAAGTTGACCAGATGTGGTGAGATATATGTGGTGCAAGGCCATTCCTTCCATGGAGCCCCGCACCCATTAATGCATACATAGTTCTTCTAGCCAGTTGGACTCTGGCATCAACATCAAGAGTGTTACTAGTATTCCGGCAAATTCCTAGATGGGCCGTTTCATCATTGTAAGGAATAACTTCACTGTCTATTTCTAGGTCAGCCTGCACATTCACATTGAAGGAGATTGTAGCACTCTTGGATGCATTTATTTTATATCGGTGATCGTCAGCATAATTGTTGACTAGGTCTAGCGCAACTTGTGCATCAGTGAGAGAGTAAGACAGTACCACCATGTCATCTGCACATGTGGGGGCAGGAATGTTGACTGTGCCGATCTGATGACCCCTGTGCTGTTCATACAGTTGGTCGAGGAGTCTATTGGTAAACACTTTGTAGATAGGAGCAGATGACACGCCTCCTTGTCTGACACCTTGCTGAATTTTGAAGCTGTCAGAAATGAATCCGTTCCATTTGACAGAGGTCACTGGATTTGAGTATAACTGTTTAAAGGTCAGCCACAAATCTCCGTCAGCACCGGCTTCATAGAGTTCGTCGAGCAGAATCTCATGGTCTACCACATCGAACGCTTTGCTTACGTCGAGGAAAGTTGTATAGAGCGGTTTTTTTAACTCAAGTGCTTCATTAATGGACTCGGTTAACAGCATTGCAGCATTCGAGGGTGAGCAGCCTTGTGTAAAGCCACGTTGCATACAGTTCTGCTTGGGAGCTAAGATTGGATTTGCTCTCTTCAGCCAGGTTTTCTCCATGAGCTTTCCCATAATTGGTGTTACTGTAATGCCACGGTAGTTATCAGCAAGTGTTTTGTCTTTTTTCTTCTTAGGGATAGGTGTCAACACTCCATTCAGTAGGTAGTCGGGGACAAAGGTTGTATCCAGCATATAATTGATAATGCTTGCAAGTACTTTGAGGACACTAGGTCCGGCATGTTTTAGATGTTCAGCTGTTATGCCAAAGCAATCTTGGGATTTACCATTTTTGAGCGTTGCAATAAGTTTTTGGATTTCTCCAGGTGTTATCGGTTTAATCTTTTGCTTACTGCCACGGGCTTCACTTTCGATCAATGACACCTTGAACTTTGAAGTTTCTTTGAAGTTGTTGTTGAAGTTTGCATCATCTTTGGAGACTGCAAGTTGGCTAAAGTGCTTCCTGAACCCGTCACAGATATCATCAGGCTCGGTTAGTTCTTCACCATCTATTTTAGCAGACTAGTTGGAGCTGCTTTCTCAGCTCTTTGCATTTTGACAAGTTTGTGGAATAGCTTGGTGTCATTAGTATCAGCCTCCATGATATCAGAATAGTGCTGCTCTTTGATAGCTCTATTGGATCTTCGTATTTCGGAGCTAAGCTCTCTTTTGATTTCGTTTCTCGCAGTGACTATAGGAAGGGTTTTGAGTAGGGGTCTCCCCTCTTCCTTCCAATAATGGTGCATCATTTGGCAGTCCTTCACAAGTTTCCCAATTCTTGTATTCCAAACCTGGAGTCCTTTCCCAGACTTCTTGTGCTTACTAAGTGGTTTTGTAAGACTGTCTTGGAAGGCCTTAGTCATATTATTGGTGAGAGAGTTTATCAGGCGCCTGAGGTCTTCATGAGTCTCAATTCGCAGATCAATCTTGGCACTGTTGGTGGTCATAATTTAGTTATATTTGTCCTTATCCACCTTGGTCCAGTCAATTCTGGGAGCTGAATATCTGTTGATTTTACGATTGCGCTGTGATGAGGAGTTGGTCAAAGTCGCTTTGTTGCAGCTGTACTTTAGTGTAGCATGCACTGGTTCATGATCAGATACGTTGTTACAGTTGGCATCATTTGATGCGTTAGCATTGATCTGAAGAAGGCTTTGGTGCTCCTTGGCAATTAGAAGGTAGTCAATTTGAGAGACATCAGTTCCATTGACATGGAAAAAGGTGTCCATAGCAGGTACCTCAGTAGATACGTTACGATTGTGGCAGAACTTCTTAAGAAGGTTATCTCTGGAATTAGGTGGCACTCTAGTCAGTGATGCGTTGAGATCACCCATCATTACAATAGCATGTGTGTCGCTATACTTGTTGTAGATTTAAGCTAATTTCATCTAGGACAGACTGGTAATCATCATCAGCATTATAGCTTTTCCCTCTGCAAGGAAGGTAGGCATTTATGAGACAGTTTGACGCCATGAGACTAAGATCGCCATGAGACTAAGATCTAGAAACACCCCCGAAATGCCGTTTTGGGGAATTTTGCTAGCTGAATCTTTTTTTTGAAAGTCAATCTTTGACAAGCTGTAACTTTGCTACGAAAAAAAATAAAAAAAAAGGTTTTCAGTTTTGTCTTAGTTTACTCAAGGGCTTTAATTTGATATATAAAACGATGCAATTTGATGGCAAATTTGAATTCACCTAGGATACCTACACACTCATGACACTTTAAACTTAAAGTTAGCTTACACTTTTTTCGTTGTATGTAACTTCATATCCCAGCACTGTTCGCTCATAACAGCCAGCAATTATATTCAAACAAACTTTATCTTGATCTATTGCCATCTTATACTTATTTCAATACACCAACTCCGTATTTTTCCCAACTATTAAAGTTCTCTACAAACATCACACATGCACAAAACAACACGTATTCATCGAGATGTAAAGCGACCTTTGAACTTTGAAAAGTATTTTTGTGATTTTTTTAATCCTGTGTTTACTTTTAATTGTATGTTACCATGTAATGAGTAAATACCTGTATGATTTTGTAAGAAACAAATTGAAAAATAAAAAAATAACACTTCAGGGCAATTTTTTAATAATTTGAGCGACCCAAATAACGGATACGTCATCGGAAAATGCGTTCAGCGTGTGACCTCTGGTGTGACCTCTGAAAATATCAGGATAAAAAAACGCGAACTGTAAATTTAGTCATCGTAAAATAGATTAAATTTCCGATTTTAAGGTATTTTTTTGGCATTCCTAGGGTATCCTAGAAGTCATCAAAGATAAGCGATGGCTATGGCTGGTCTTTCAAACGAGAATGCCCTTTGGATGGGAGATGTAAGTAATTCTTTTCTCTTGCCTAGAAACAAAGTTGCAAAATTCTGCACACATTTCATCATTCATGACATTGCATTGATCTTGATGATGACAAACTGAGCATGCACATTGTGCATGTCACACTAAACAATAATCTTTTAGACCACCCGAGCTATATAAGGTTAAAATTCCTAATTTTATCAAATTAAAATCAAGCAAAGTTAAAAATGTTTTCAGCCGTAAACTTCCCTTTCAGTCGGGGATAAGCTCTCTATAGGGCGACCTCGCAAACCTCGCTCAACAAGGCGACCTCGCCGCACAGGGTGACAATGTATCGCTGTATACGGCGATAACAGGTTTAATCCCCCACTTCACAATCAAAAGCACTTCGTTCTTCACAAAATATTATAAGTTCGATAGTAAGCTTAAATAAAGGTCTTACAACTCAGCACACCACTAAGAAATCCAACGCACACTTTTTTTGATGGAGAGTTGAAAAGTTGGGAGGAAATTTGTGCAAGAACTTGTATCTTGAAACATGCAACATCGCCAGAAATTGTTCACTTTCGTCGGCTTCGTGGGAATTGCCCAAGTCGCCATCTGTAAATAGGTCCAGAAATAACTGACAATTACCATATGCATGGATCCGGGGGTAAACATAGCCTCATCTTTCGGATGCAAATGGATAAAAAACAGTAACAATTCTAAAAGAAATGGCCCAAGGAGATGCAATTGCTGCGGATGAATTTAGAATGTAAAGCGGCAGGCCCTTAGGCTAATGAAAGTTGACTCCCAGTTTCCCGTTACCCGACTCCGGTCAGAAAAAAATGCCGATCAAATATTTCATTATTTTCCATTATTTCATTATTTCACATTTTCAAGTTTTTAAGAAAAAAGGATAGTTTTAATGTCATCTTTCACGTCCGACACATATTTTAAGCACTTTTACGCCGACCCTGACCGGCCCGAATAGTCTTTACAAACGCTGGGTTAAACTACGTGGTAAAATGGCGATATCGTAGAGGCGCATTTACTGGAGACTAGGAATTCCCTGCATCTAAGTTTCTCCTACCACTAAATGGATAGACCGAACACAAAGAGAGGCAGCCAAGTTCATGGGAACCAGCGTATGAACAAATATGAAAGCATTTCTACCGTAGCGCGCTATATATAGACAACATCAAAATAAATAAAATAAACAAAATTTGAAGTCAAATTTATTCTGCTTTTCTTACAAATATTTATGTATTTAATAAAATAAACTTATAAATAAAATGATTTATTTGTCAATTTCTTGCATGGTTGTTTTATTATTAACACGTGCACCCTGTGATGATTTTTACCAGCAACCTCCAGTTTGTGCAAGTAGACAAACTAATTTCCGTATAAATATTGCTTCCAAAGATGTGCTAGTGGAGAGTAAGTTTGGTTTGTAAAAAGTAGTGTGCAATAGAACACACAGACACAGTGTATTTATATGGAAAAGTGGTTCTCCAAAGACTATCATGGACTTCTGGTGCTTTCATATGTTGCACAACCTATAGGTTAATTTGAAGATTCCAAAGAAGATGTGCTTAATTAAAATTTGTTTTGAAGTGAAGCATGGTCATTACTAACTATACTTTATTATTTTATTTGGGCCTCAAAACATAGCATTCCGTAATTAACTTTGCACCGATAATGAAAGTTTGAAAATAATGAATAATGAATAATGAAACAGTCACCTACCCAGTCATGAAAAACTATGTAACGGGAAACTGGGGATCAACTTTCATTAGCCTTATATGGGCATGACTATGGCATGACGCTCTTTGAGCATGAGCAGTTATGTACAACAAAATGGCGGTGCACACTTTGAAAGTAATTCCACAACTTTGCACATCAATTTACACACTTTAAACTTGGATTTTTGAAAAATCATTACTGAATGAATAAAAAGCGAAATAATATGTACCATAATCTAACGTTTGAACAAAAATTATGAATTTTTTTAGTAAGCTTAATGTCGCCAAATTCGGCGATATCGCTCTATACAGCGATCGTCCCTGATCGCCCTATAGAGAGCTTATCCCCGACTGCTTTTACTAAGTTTTAGCTTTTCCGTTCATGCCAGGGGGGGGCCAGCCAACAAGATTGACTGAATTTTGATGTCGTCATTGGTTTAACTTTAACACGTAAACACAAAAATGTCTCAAATAATTCCAAAAGTGTATGTATGTTATCAAGCACTATTTTATCAGTCTAAATCCTTTGAGGTTCGACAGTGAACCTCTGACATTGTTATTGTATTAGTAAGTCTGTTTTTTTTATAATTTTTTGTATGAATAATGCACGATATGTTATGATATATACTAAAAATTCCCCCCACGTAAACCAATACGAATACGTGGTGGTCAGTGTCCGAAATAAGGAAAATATGGAGGTTGTCCCGAGGACAACTAAAGCATAAATTCTGCTTGTCCTCAAAACATTTTGGTTGTCCCCAAAATGTGTCATATTTAAGAGAGTAAAATATAGTGCTTGTCCAGAGGATAAGTACATAGCTCAATATAGTTGTCCCCAGTGATTTTTGGACAAGAGGACAAGAGGATAAGTGCTTATTTCGAAAACTGGTGGTGGTGTAACGGTAAGTATCTTCGCCTGCCAAGCGAGAGGTCCGAGATCGATCCCCACCCCCGGCGATAATTTATTTTTTCTTCACATTCATTTTGAATCCAAAATTATTTATTTTCATGTGAAAATGTATACATTGCACTGGGAAATATATTTTGTGCATTTTTTTCTGTTAAACAGGGCCAATAGAGCTAAAAATACACCTCGGCTCCGTCGGGGTGCCACGTCCAGGCAGTGTTGCCGTTATATTGTCTGTTTTGTTTACGCTATTGGCTGTTGCCGCATTAAATGACGGTCGGCCACCATCGTCTGCGTTCATGCGTTGGATCATCGACCGTCGAACAACAAAGATTAGTCTAGAATAGAAAGCAGCTTTATATGTGATCATTTCTATTTAAAGGTTAAAATTACGAATTCATCAAATTAAACTTTTGCATCATAAGGTTAAAGATGTTCTTAGACTTGGTTAATAAATACAAACATGCCTTTTTTATTTCGTCAAACAAGCTTTATTTTGTTCCAAAATCCATGTTTTTATCACAATTTTTGCCGTAAAAGAGCTGAATAGTGAATACAAAACCAGTGATGCAAACTTTAAAACTTTCGCGTAGCACAAGCAGTCGAGCACTTGTTGTACGCTCATTTTGACGGTTATTTACGCTCGCGAACCAATTTTTCATTTATTCAAGCTGGCAAATTTCTTGAGAAAACACAATGTATTTTTCTTTAATTAATTCCCTTATTTCACAAATTGCACATCTTTATATCATCATGTGATGCTGATTTTATGAAGGTATGTTTCTTGCTTTTCAGATAATTGTTTTTTGAGACAAAAAATTTCTGGCAGAATCCCCTGTTTTCGCTTGTTTTCAAAAAGTTGTTTTTGTTTCTACCCCATAATTTCCCTCATTTATCGGAGCCCTGCCCTCCTTCCAATAGATTAAACTGCGTCCCTCCAAGTGATGAAAGTCAAAATTTTCGCGCGCATTTCAGCACATAATCAATTGAAACAGGGATGCCAGTTTTCCGGATATTTCGAAATCCGGACCGCACGTTTTTTTAAAAAATTCGATCGACGATCATAAAAAATCTCCCGTTGGAAGGAAAAAAAAGCTGAGGAAATCTCCAATTTTAAAATGAAAATTCCTTAGAACCCTGACTGGATGACTCAACTAGATAATGGTACTCATTTAACATGCATGTGGTCAAATTTTTATATTATTGAGAACACCTTTTCATGCCCAAAATTGATGAATTTTAGTCCATTATCGGACCAGCATATTATACTGAGTGTGTCGGCCTTTGCGTTCAAAAACTCATCTCTTTTTCCTCAACAAATATTACCCAAGTAAGAAGTATGTAATGTGTATTAATGAACGATGACGTTTGAGATGATGCTGGACTGATGATGCTGATGCCGTATAGGTAGATGTATACTCTAATATCAAGTCATGTTTAAGTCTAAATGGAAATGAACTTCGGTCAAAGGTTTGATATGAACCTTTTAGCTGTATCCTTTGGCTTTGTGTAGCCGTCGTTGTGAACATGGGGGGTGGGGGGAGGTTGGGTGGGGGTGGTTGAGTGTGTGTAGGCCTATGTATTTGCGGTTTAGGCCTACTATTTTAGTCCCAATTTGTAGTGACATCACTCTGTCTCTGTATGTTTAACATACCGAATTTTACAAATTACTCTTATCATACAATGTCCGGGTACAATGTATTCTTCATGCACAATCATGGGGGGGGGGGAAAAAATTTGATGAATCATTGTTTTTATATTGCGCATTACATATATCAATTTCAATCATGTAGGCCATGTTATTAGGCCAAAAAAACACTTTGAAGAATGTCTCCCATCATGTACAAAAGTATAGGAAACAGAACATTTCAAACCACTTTTTTAGGATGAAGGAAGCATTTTTTCAAAAAAAGTCCAAAACAGGTTTTTTTTATCAAAAATGGTCTCTTTTGGGTTGCTAAATCTGCTAAAATGTTTGTCGTCCTGAAATTTCAACCAAAAGGTGGGGGTGGGTGGGGTGGGGTGGGGGAGGCAGTGGATGCCAAGCACAAATTGTTAATTATTGTTTTATTTTTCTGCTTCACATCTATCTCAACATCAGCCATATTGGTCATGTAATAAAGCCAAAAAACATTTTTTAAGAGTGTCTCTTGTGCATAAAAGTATTGGCCTTTCCTGTGGTGCTAAATGTGCAGAAACCATCTGGCTTCGGGGGGCTTTGCCCCCTCGACCCCCAACAGGGGCTTTGCCCCTGGACCCCACGCCGTGAGGGACATCATTCTGTCTCTGTATGTTTAACATACCGAATTTTACAAATTACTCTTATCATACAATGTCCAGGTACAATGTATTCTTCATGCACAATCATAAGTACCCCCCCCCATGTGGGCCCCCCTCCCACATACCCGAAGGGGGGTAAAAAAATTGATGAATCATTGTTTTTATATTATGCATTACATATATCAATTTCAATCATGTAGGCCATGTTATTAGGCCAAAAAAACACTTTGAAGAATGTCTCCCATGTACAAAAGTATAGGAAACAGAACATTTAAAACCACTTTTTTAGGATGAAGGAAGCATTTTTTCAAAAAAAGTCCAAAACAGGTTTTTTTTATCAAAAATGGTCTCTTTTGGGTTGCTAAATCTGCTAAAATGTTTGTCGTCCTGAAATTTTAACCAAAAGGTGGGGGTGGGTGGGGTGGGGTGGGGGAGGCAGTGGATGCCAAGCACAAATTGTTGATTATTGCTTTATTTTTCTGCTTCACATATCAACATCAGCCATATTGGTCATGTAATAAAGCCAAAAAACATTTTTTAAGAGTGTCTCTTGTGCATAAAAGTATTGGCCTTTCCTGTGGTGCTAAATGTGCAGAAACCATCTGGCTTTGGGGGGCTTTGCCCCCTCGACCCCCAACAGGGGCTTTGCCCCTGGACCCCACCAGGGTCCCTTAAGCGGGCCCCTGGACCCCCACGCCGTGAGGGACGAGAGCTCCGCTCGCTACGCTTCGCATTTAGTATTTTATGAAATATTTTTTTCCTTCCCAACTTCAGGAGGCCACTGGTATCCCTGAATTGAAAGGACATTTTATGACCGATATTCAACTTCTAGTAACCAAAATTAATTAGTGTATAGGCCTTTTTGTCCAAAATTTTGGCGTGAATCAGAGAATTGATTCTCGCAAAGAATCTCGTAAACAGATTTGTGTGAATCAAAGTTGATTCCCGCAAACGTTTGTAGTTTACACAGAAGTTGATTTGCGAGAATCAAATGATTCCCACAAATTTATTCTGCAAGAATCAAGATTGATTCTCGCACTGTGAAACGAAATTCTGACCCTGGTTCACACTGAGTAAAGCCCATATGGAAATATCCTTGTGAAGTACAAAGATTCACATGTGAAAATGTACAGCAAGCTATTACTTCAGAAATATCACATATTCCACTTACCATTGAATCCTATCTTAACCAGCTGTGTTTCTATTTACATATTCCTGTTTTAAATTACCCCCGAAAATTACCATTTTTGCGCATTAAGGTAGTACTACACCCCTGGCCAATTTTGTGCCTATTTTTGCATTTTTCTCAAAAATTATAGCGCATTGGTGACAAGTAAGATATGTATATTACAGGGGCAAGGACTACAACTACTGCACTGAAAATTTTATTTCAGCACAGACAACAGTTGTGGAGTTACATGTACAGTCAAAAATGAGGGAAAACCAATATTTGATCAATAAATCAATAACTACTTGTCTTGAGTCACTGAAATTCCAGTGTAGTAACTGGATTCCTTGCCCCTATAATATACATAACTTTTGTTACCAGTGTTTTATTAGTTTTTGAGATAAATGCAAAAATATTTGCAAATTTATCAAAGGGTGTAGTACCCCCTTAACTTTGATTAAAACAGGGCAAAATTGCAGTGACTCTGTTGAATTTTTAGCCAGCATGGCTAGTGATCATTTAGGCACCTCACGCAATGTGCACATTTCACTTACTATGCAGAGCAGAAATAGATGGTGCATGCAAGTCAAATCTGTGTAAGATACTGTTTACAGCCATGGTAGTTGACCTGTCATGATAATGCACTACAATACAGGTTAATGATATGTCAAAACATATCAGCCAATAATATTGCACCACACATATTAAAACATGTGTGCCATGTGTGGCCTCATGGTCATCAAGGTTCTCTGAAAAAAATTTAGCATGTGGGTAGACATGCATGATTGATTCTCAATTAAAGATGCCATGTGGGTGGGTGTGGCTTAAAATGCCACTGAATACAAAATTGGTATTACCAGGCATGCATGTGTGCATAATGTGAGGGATATCCTAGCTTGTGAATGTGTACAGCCCTCGAATTAACCCTCGGCACCCATGCCATTTTGCCGTGGGTGCCCACCTCCACTGCCGTAATGCCCTCAAAATATGTCCTTTACCCAAGGCAGTCACTTGCCGTGCCCTCTAATGAAGTTGCCGTCGGTGCCCCAGCCCTGCCCTTCATTATAAAATCATCTATATGTTTGTCTGTGTTTTCTTCACTTTTGAGAAATTGCCTTGGCACCCTTCTCAAATTTTCAACAGTTGCCATGATGCCCTCTTGAAATATTACAAACTGCTGTGCTGCCTTGCCTTTTCAGTGAAAATTCAAGGCAGTTATCAACTTGCCCTAAAAAGTTGCCGTGCCCCTTCAGATCCTTAATTCGAGGGCTGAATGTGTATTCAGTATTTTCCATGCACCAACAACTGTGTGCAGAAATTGGAAACACTTGTTTGTACCAGGATACCTTTGTGCATGTACACTAAGAAGGCTCCTCAAAATTGAAGGAAATACTGCAATTAGGTAAGTTTAAGTTAGGGATCAATTTTCATTAATGTTGATTATAAATATTTTTTGGTACTATCCAAAAGTTGGTACTATTAATTTGCTTACAACTGGTGTAGAAAGTCATGTTCTGAAATGTAAACAAGTCCGAATTGGCTGAAACAACAGAGATTTGCTTCACATGGTACACAGCCATTCCATGGCTGTGTACATGTACACATAACCCTGGGTACCGGTTGTTGCATATAAATCATGTGCGTTCCTGATGAATTTTGACTGCATCGGTTTGCTATGGATGTAGACATATAATGTCAAAATCAAATTCAGAAACACAATGATATTGAGTACCAAATCGTTCATATTCATTGTACCTGAATATACATGTAGTGTGATGCCATCGTGTAAGAGACTGTTGTTAGTCGCTCATTTCAATTCCAATCCCCAGAGCAGGCATGAAAAAGGGAAACCAGTGGGCACTTTGAATCTAAACCTTTCTTTCAATACTTTTGTTCACACAGATTGAGCCGTTCATGGATGAGCAGTATATCCTGAATGCATACAAAGCAATGGGAGAAGACGCAGTCAGAGTGAAATTTGTGAAAGATAAGAAGACTGGGTACGTATACTTGTACATGTAGAGATTCAATTAATTGAGCTTACAGTATTATCTATTCTATAGAGCATGATGAGATAACATGAAGCTCTTCACAAGGAGGACAGTTTAAAGCAGTTGATATTTTTAACATATTTTTATTTGCTGTACAAATGTCGCTATTTCATATTGCAAGTTCAATTTCAGATTGATATATTTAAGGTGCAAATTCAAAGGCCAAAGCTTGTAGCATGACCTATGTGCTATATTTGTTGTTGTTGTGTGACATCAAAATTGATCGTTGCCAGGTTGACTGGTTCACTCTGTTTGTGTTCTTAACCACAATCAATATGATCACAACATAAAGACAATGTGATGCTAACAGACTGCAAACCAAGTGTGACCCAGTAATAAGGTATGACATATTCACTACAATGGCAAATAGGCCAGTTAAAAGCAATTTGAAATCAGTCAGAATAATTTTGAATGGATTTAATTGGTGAATGTGTAGAAATTAGCATGGGCATTATTTCACTTTATGATCATAAAAATATATAATTTATAGATACTTTGTTTCACCTCAAGTTTGGTAATGATGTCAGTGCCAACAAACAAAACAAACCATGTGCAAGCAAATACGCATACACTCTGGGATTATGTTAGAGCATGTGATTCGCTTGTACGGCCAATGATATACGCACCTATCCTATGTGCTACGTCACTACCAAATTTTAGATAAAACACAGTGATTATTTGTTTCAAAGTGAAAATTTGTAATAATAATTACAAGGATGTGATTTGGTATAAAATAATATTTGCATCATTTATATTTTACTTTAATATCTTTATTGTGTTACAGGGGTCGTGCATTTTTCTGCTTTGTGATCTTCAGAGACAAGGCTCAAGCATCAAGGGTATTACAAGTTTTAAATGGAAAGTCACTCCCACAAAATGCAGCTGTAAGTGTTAAAATAACAACATGGCACTAGTCACTTTAAGGTCCTATCGGGGATCCCCGCAAAGGAGTAAAAATATTTAAATTTTGTAGGAATGGCATAGCATAAAAGTGAGGATATTCAATAAAATTGTCATTGTTTTTTCGTATGAAAAAAAAATTGACAAAAAGGAAGAAAATAGCAGTGTTGAAAAAATATGAAGCTCCGTTAAGTTGTGTGTTGCTCCAAGTGTCAATACAGACCGACTCATACATGGACTAAAAATAATGTGACCTTTTACCGTAATTAGATTGTATTTGATCACTTCACTTGCAGGGTACCATAAAGATTCAAGAATGACGCATATTGGCTCTCTTGACATAACAAAAATTTTAGGCACAAGTTAAAATGCCTTCCCGTAAGAATCTCATCAGCAAATAAGGGCACGCACACCGACCCTTAATTCTTCAGAGGACAGAGCTCTCTATTTGTACGTGAAATTTATTTTGGCCAAACACAGCGATGGAGATGAGAATCAGTTCATGACAAAAACAACATTTATATGCCAAAAAACGTACAGTTATGAATTAAAATGTATATACAGTACAATAGTTTTTCACATATAATTTGCATTGTTCACGTCATGTATCAACTTCATGGAGAGGAAAATATCGGACTTACTGCATGATATACACACATGTGATAGTGCAGAATTCAGCATACTTAATTTACTTGGAATCAAGTTGCGTGTGACTTCAGTGTATACAAATGGCGGAAAAACTAAAAGTGGTGGGGTCCTGACTTTGTAAATAAAAAGGGTGCCTTTGTAAAAAGCTTAAAGTGTGGGGATTTGACCCCACTGCCAACTATGTTAAGATATGAATTTCATTTCTTATATGATATGTAATAATTTTCCTATTTTCCTTAATTTTACAGAAAAGATTCAAGCTCAACTTTGCACAGTATGGAAGAGATTCCTATGCGTAAGTTACCTGTCATTCTGCTTCTTTGTATTAACACACTTTTGAGATGAAAATGACTGTATATTTCAAATATGCAACCTCTTTACTTGCATTACTTACACATTTTGTTATGAAGCTGATAAAATCTGGCGTAGTTAATATTTTGATTGTTTTCTTAATTTATTTACTTAAATACCGTTCAATATTTTTCTGACAGAAATTAAGATCATATAGATATGAATTGATTTTTAACAAGCATGCTCAAAAAAAAATTATGTTATATGTAAGATATATGTTGTGATTATTGAAACATGTAAATTGTAATATTTTTATCTAACCCTTAACTTTTTGCAGAATTTTTTATCATAATTGCATAAATTATTGTAGACAGTGCACAATTTGAGGTTATTGTTTGGAAATTAGGTAATGAATTATAGAAGACATTGCCATGCATGTCTTATGCATAACGCATGCAATATGGAATAAAGTGTATCAATCGTAGTAATAATACTTCCAGTCAGTCGCCTCAAATTGAGCATGTTATGATTATTTGATAAAATAAATCATTTAAGTTAAAATTATTAAGGTCGTCTTCAGATTTCGTTACTTTCAACTGTTGTTTAGCATTGAAGAATGGAAAATTGAAGGCTGAAAATGACTTGCATGTACACATCCTACCGCAATTGCAAAACGTTTGACGGATCATGTGTGCGTTTAACGTTCCCATCCCTAATTTAAGTAATTTTGTAACAAACAAAACAACAAGAATCTTCATTTTGCTTTGTTTGTATTAAATACAAATTAAATATATCCATAGGCCTATGGTTCTGTCTCTTCTCTGGTGCTCCTCATGTTCCCTAGGGTCGAGTGCTATGTATTCTCTCTGTACGTAGGTGAACTGACCCCTGAGATTACCGATGCAGTACTTCACAAGTTCTTTGATAAGAGATACCAGTCAGTCATGGGGGCTAGAGGTATGTTGGTGTGAGTTTGTAATTAACATAAGCACCTGTCTTTTGTTTTATCAAGTAGCTCTCCTGAATTCTCACTGTACGTTGGGGAGTTGACTCCAGATGTCACAGATATAATGCTGCTGGGGTTCTTTGCCAAGAAATATCAGGCTGTGAAAGAGGCTAAAGGTAGGTTGGGTTTAACAGCCCTGGAATTGGAATAGTTTATTCTAATCTCTGTTACCAAAGAGCTGCAAGTATTCTATGTTTATAGAGCTTTACGCCTAGTACAGTCAGGGATGTTACACACCAAGGCAGCTTTTATATGTGTGTATTTTTTGTTTCTTTCCATTTACACATTAATCATTTTTCTAAACATTTAAATGGTGGCTTGTCTTTTTACATTTGGCACTTGCTGCAAGTCCGCTATCTCAAAATTACATCGATAAAACCTATGCTAACTAACTTCCATCAGTTCGTTCCAAATTATTGTAAAATTTCACTAAGTAAATTTGTGGTATTTACCTGTAATGCACTATTTGTGTGACATCGCCACCATCTTGGATATGAACCCAGAAACTAACTAGAAATAGTCGTACTTCAGGATTTTTGCCCAAAATTTAAAAACTTTTTTTATTAACAAGTTGCTCCCAATAAACATCCCTTTTGAAAAATGTATGATAAGGAGCAATACAATATGTACAGGATGTGTATAATATCAGTTACAATGTGTGTCTCTTACCTTATAGTGGTTACAGATTCCCACGGCAAATCAAGAGGGTACGGATTTGTACGATTTCACAACGAGCATGAGCAGTCGATGGCGCAGGCTCAGATGAATGGGGCCAAAGGACTTGGTGGCAAGCCCATCAGGGTCAGTAAAGCAACACCAAAAATAGCGTAAGTAAACACATGGCTGCAGTGTTGTAATGTTATTATACTGATAATCAATTAAAAGTAGAAATTGCTTGAAACTTTAATGTTTGCACTCTTCGCTCTCAACCAAAGAGAATATACCCAAACTCAAAATTTATAAATCAGCCATTTCAGTTTGTTACTCATAGAAGGCAAATAGTGTACTTAAATATGTGACATGATCTGGTCCATGGGGGCCAAAGGAGGCATTTTTGAAAATTGAGTTACTGTAATTATTACATTATACATACAAAAGGGCTATCATTTACTGAAAATACCAATGGTCTAGCATACTTGGTTCAAAAGTTCTGAAGTTTTCGATGTATTTTATTGTTTTTTACTCCGTATTTTTACCTTTATCTCAGTTTCATATTTGCCGCCTTTGGCCCCCATGGACCAGATTGTGTCACATATAATAATAGTTTGCACTTCTAAGATTGAGCACTCTGCGCTTAGTGCTACGCAAAAATGCAAGCAACAAAACTCTTTGAATCAAAGTTTGCCGGTTGCATAGCCAAATTATGTGGAGGTACACAACTTGCCTTCCATGAGCGACACACTAACATGGCATAGTCTGTTCTCTTTGGTTTACCTCATTGCTCTCAAAGCAGCTATTGTGAAAATAATAGCAGACAACTATGTTCTTTTTTGCATAGGTCTATGTAAGAATACTCATAATTAAACATTAAAAACATGCCAAGTAGTTCAACATTGGCAAAATGCACAAAGTTACACACTCAAAAGTTACCAATTTTACAATAGTCACTTTGTCAAACTTGATCAAATTCAACACGGACAACAGAAATTTAAAATAAATGAAAAATTAGGGTGGGAGATGACTACTCCCATGATCTAGGTTGTATGTGTTTTGTGATCAAGTAGATCAAGTAGTATTAAACTCATGTACCAGTGTTATTGAGCATGCTAAGTTACTACCTGACAGCCAGAATGGATTTTTGGTTTGCAATTTATCCAGCCTGAAAGCAATGCCACCATGTCAGGCTTATGTTACAGTAAGTTGTCAGTCCTAGCTCACAGTCAGTTTCAAAAAGAGTAGGGTGTTGACCCCTGCTGTCCCAATCATTCTGTTACTGTTTGGATATTCACAATTTTTCAAATCATATCAGTACTGGTACTTAAAAGTACTAACTTGATTTGCACTGTAAGGTTGCCATCCTGGATGAAAGGGACTGATTCGGATATCAGCATAAAACAGCAGCGCTGTGCGGATCTTGGTGAAATCACGTTATAAAAAAAGCGTGATATGTATGTATGTCTAAGATTAAGATTAAATGTTTATTGCCAAAAGTACACTGTATTGCATTGTATTTTATTTTATTATGCTTTATCACTGATATATACATACATGTTTAGTCGTAGGCAGTAAGTGAGAACAATTCAACTACCCAGAACTTAGACTTTGATCAAATCTTTACAAAATTATTTTGTTCATTCAGATTTTATTTATTGTGTTCATAAAGAAATTGCATTCAATGTAACACTAACTAAAATATATGCCTTCTCTATCTCTTCCTCCACAGTCGACAAATAGACAGAGCATTCCAGAATGCCAGCAACACAATAGCAGTGAAGACAACCAGTAATCCAGCCTTCAACAGGCCCAATCCACCTGTTACATACACCTCAGACTTTGACTACCCTGGATTCTACAGTCACTGGAACAGATATAATCACTGCTACTACTCACAGACAACAGCCCCCTTAAATGGGGCAGGGGATGCTTCAAAACTGGTGAGTTACTACTAAAGTTTGGTCGGCTTATATAAGACAGAAAAAATAAGACTCGTAACACCTTGTATTGATATAGAATGGCGTGCATGCAGTTGGGTGCAGTGCTTACGCTAGTTGTGCGTTGCGTAATGAATGACTGGCGCACCTGTATGTGAATTTACACGAGCGGGAGTTGGGACTTCATTGATGTGCGCAGTAACAAAAGCCGAATAATTTCTGCCTTACGTATATAAGGCAAACAAACTTTAATGTTACTAAACAGTTTTCATGATTTCAATGTGTTGAGTGCGACATGCATTGGTGTGTGCGCAGCAGTGGTGTACAAAATTTCTATGGGGAATTTGAATATCAAGAATTGTGTGGTAACAATCAGAAAAGAAAACACAGCCCTATTTTTTCAGATGTTTGGGTTGGTTTGAAAAGGGCAATACAAACTCATTTTTAGGCCTAACCTATCTGAATGATTATTTTTTTAAAGAGTTGCAAGTTTCTAATTAGTGTGTTTCTTTTCTTTTCCTCTTTTTATTGCAGACTGATGATGACATGTTAGAAGGTAAGGTTGGCTCTTCATTCTCTTTATACTTTAAAAGTATATACTTTAATAGACACTTGATGTTAGCAAAGATTACTCAAATGAATGTTTTCTGGAAAAAGGTCTGATTTCCTAGGAAAATAACCCAGGAAATATGATGATAAGCAGCTTTTCCCATAATTTCGTATGTACTTTTTATTTAGGAATGCAAAATTCACCGCCCAAGTATTAATATTTCAGATGAAAATGGTTGGAATTTGAATTATTTAAAGCGTTGACCTTAGTTCTTTCAGTTCTTGTGTTAAAGTCAATAATATATGAAAACGATAGCTTTTGGGCATTTTCCCCCTTCCGAAAAAAAAAATGTGCATATGGGGCAGAATTGACACCCTTAAGTTATATCAAGCCTTGGGATCTCCTTTACAGAACCCATATCATTCCGCTTGTGTGTCAGCTTTATTTGTCTCAATATTTGAGTGCAAACACTGTTATATAATTTTTCACCCTGATATGGCAGTGACGTTAACGCGTTGAGGCAGCTGTTTCACACAAAAATCTATGTGGTGTTTCAAAATGCATGCGTCTGTACGCCAGCACTTGGAGCAAATGCTAGCAATTTGAACCTGCGGCCATTGAAATACGCACTGAAGTCACTGCCACATCAATAGTATATTTCATGCTCCCCTCCAACCCACCTTAACAGCTTTGATCTCTTCTTTTGCAGACCCAACACTGACAATAGACGTAGACAGGATGAATATGGAATACATTGATCAAAGTGAAGAGTTCTACCTGGCTGTAGAGGATTCACGGTGGTTTGCTATCGACTCCATCACAACAACATACGATGATGTGTGCAAAGCATGAACAACTTTGGTCGCTTTGGTCTGTCGGTCCAGTAGTAGTACACCTAGAAACTGTTGGTACTGTGTTACAAGTATTTTTTGTGCAAACTTTCTGTGGACAGTGATGCTGATGTCTGTTTCAGCATGATCATGATAGAACTATTTTGGTCTCCATGGGTGACGATTCAAAATGGTGAATTTCCATAGCATTATAGTCTGTCAACTCAGAAGTACAAAGTAAATAGACCTTGGAATCTGGAAGTATGAGAATAATTATTTCAGTACAGTGCGTGTGTGAGTACTTCTTTGGCGTGCCAACTGTTGCGCGATTTGTACTTGCCAAGCATAACACGCTCTTTATGCATCGACCCCAGATGCCACAGATTTAGTTTGTACTTCTAGGTTGAAGCAGTATAGGCACTGGGCTATTCTGAGATATAGATTATTTTTAAGTCTAATCTCATTGTTGCCATCAGATGTTTTAAAAGATGTATATATGCCGAGTCACCATCCAGCCAAGATTCTGACAGCTCCAAACCTTTTCCTGTGGATTTATGGGGAAGGTGGTAAAAAACATTTTAGCCCTGAGTCATAGGTCAATGGATTCTTCGTATAAGATACTGGATTTTAGTGTAGGATTTCATAATGATATCTTATTATGATTGAATCATGTGGATGAATTTCATAGTATGTGAAAAAAATTACTTTTTAGTACCAAGTTTAGTGTCATTTCAGATCGAGGGAACAAACCAAAAGTTTGATGTCCTATAAATGAAGGTCCATTCGGTAGTGGGGGGTCTAGAAATTCAATTACATAGTCGTTTGTAAGAAAACTATTGTGTGAAAATATCTATCAGTCAAAGTTGAGTTTTTATGAAGATTTAATATGATGCTCCACAGTGATTAAGATTTCAAATTGAATCAATATTCTATTAATCTGAAGGGCAGGATGTGAACAAAAATATGCATCAGTTTTCGATGCATCTGTTTAATTTGAGTATAAGGAGGCAATTAATGTGCTCCAATACATTTATTAATTATGAATATGGTACACATGGTACAAGAGCCTTCCATTGTACAATAAACATGATAAATATCCTAGAAATACTGGTTGGAATCTTAAGCTTTCACACTTGCGTCTCAGGGAGTGAGTGGGTCAGTCTCCTGACAAACAGACTTTCATTTGTAGGACGTCAAACTTTTGGTTTGTTTTCATTGCTGAAATAAATATTTCAAATTCAGAAAAGCTTTGTTTCTACAATTACATATCAACCTTTTCCAACAAAATTGTATCCAAAATGACTGCATTCTGATTCATTCATTTAAGAGATCAAGAATTATGTAAACCAGGATCCTCACTAGCTTAAAATACTCTTTGTGTGTCTCTGAAATAACAAGTTGACCAAACCTTCTCCCAACATTTCTATTGAATCAACTTACGAATTACAATCTCATAAATGCTCCATCGGTTCTATTCATCTTACGTGCATCGCTTTTGTCATGAAGAAACTTGTATCTGATCCCCACTAGAATTTCTTTAACAGCTTCCTACTTGTGGTTATTTGGGAAGAATGTTTAGATTGATGCCCCATGCTGTTTACCTATCAAAATATGTTTGGTACCATTCAAAATCATATTTGGGTGTAAACATTTTAAAGTACTAACATGTGAAGTCCTGTCAAACAACATAATTTTAGTTTGAGGGTACATAACGTATTCCAGTGTGATGAATTTGCACCAGTTTTGATAATAAAATTTCAGAACAAAAAAAATAAATATATGAACTGTTCATTGTGTCTTAATAACAAGTGTCAGTTTTTAGTGATTCAAATCAAGTTAACAATTGTCACATTCTAAACAAAAGAACTTGTTTGAGAAAAAATCTTCAGTTACCATGGTAACCCATGACAAACAGTGAATAAGCTTATTTTTGTCTGTTGTCGAGACATTTTTGACAAGTTGAACAAACCAGGACCTTCCTTATTCACCTTAAAAGCCCTGGGAAAGCAACCAGGTACTTATTATTAGAAGTCCAACTGGACATTTGCCATCTAAAATAGTAGAACCTTTCATGGTGAAAAACAGGATCTGCAAAGTTAATGTTGGAGCCAATGAAATGGGCTATTCCATCCTCACTACCCCTGTGGAAGATTTTGGAAATATCATCCACAGGGGGAGTATGTTTTTCAAATGTAACTGGTCAGTGTTGATCATTTTGAAACCCATACTAGGCCATTTTTGGCGTGCGAAAAATCCCAATTTCTGACTATTTTAGCCCAAATGAAGGTGTGTTTTGCTATTTGATGGACCAGTGCGCAAGAACTAAATTTTGCAATTTTACCCTATATGGGCCCAAAACAGTGTTTTTTGTACCAAAAAGGAAGATGCACAGGGCAATTAATAATAGCTTCTTTTTTTCTATTATTATTTATAGGGGAACGTCCCCTGCCAAAATTAATGGGTGTGTGTTTCCCTGCTGCCTATGTGTGAATGTGTCAGAAGGACATTCCTCGTATTCAAAATGCAATTAGGGGTGTCTGATGTGCACCCAGGTCCCATAAAAATACTGTGCAAACGTTGCTATCCGATCCCTTAAGAAAGTCATTAAACTAGAAAGACCAGTTTTCAATCATCTTACAAGACATTTTTATTGGTTTAACCATATTAATAATATTATGCAAAATTATCTGAAAATTTGAAAACAAAATTATTCAAAACAATTCTTGTAAATAGTAGCTTTTAATTTGTATCCTACAATTAGTTATTATTTGAACATCCTCCAATTATAAAGCATTTAAATATTTTATACATTAAAAAACAACTTCAAACATTCCTTATAATTAAATATATTAAGATATATATACAATTTGATGTCTCTCATCAGTATCTATGCTGTTATTTAACGGCTCG
This sequence comes from Amphiura filiformis, assembly GCF_039555335.1. Taxonomy (NCBI): domain Eukaryota; kingdom Metazoa; phylum Echinodermata; class Ophiuroidea; order Amphilepidida; family Amphiuridae; genus Amphiura; species Amphiura filiformis. The sequence goes on along the minus strand of NC_092639.1, from coordinate 46,737,711 downwards.
GATAGCAACGTTTGCATAGTATTTTTTGTGAGACATGAGAGCACATCAGACACACCAAATTGTATTCTGAATATGAGGAATTTCCTGATGATATCAAATAATTTTAATTTGTTGAAATTCGTGATATACAAATTTTTATGGTATATTTTTGATATTTAACAGTCCTCAAAGTAAACTTTATAAATCTAGTGATATGTACTTAAAGTGTATGTAGCTGGGAGGAAAAGCCGTCCATCATTTGACAATTTTGAGCACTGGTATTGAAGATAAACATTTTCCCAAAAAGACTTTATAGGTCTTTGGGGGAAAATGTATATCTTCAATACAAAAAGTCAAAATTTTCAAATGATGGACGGCTCTTCCTTCCAGCTACACACTTTCGTAAATGTCAAAAATATCAATTTTTGATCATATTCCATAAAATTTGAAAAAAAAAATCAAAATTATTTGATATCAGAAGGACATTCCTTGTATTAAGAATGCAATTTGGTGTGTCTGATGTGCTCTCAGGTCCCACAAAAGATACTGTGCAAATGTTGCTATCCGAGCCGTTAATGCACAATCCTGTTTCTACTTCAATTTTATAGTTTCTTCATAAAAGATAATTATGAACATTTGGACAACATTTTTTTTAAATGTGTTTTTTTTTTCATATGAAACGTTTTAAAACTTTTTAATGACCTTTATAACCCGACATTTAAATGTTACTAAAACGTTTTGAATAAAACCAAAACACGTTTATGAATGTTTTAAGAATAATTTTGTGTTTGCTGGGGAGTGCATGAGAAAAACGTGTGAACTTGACTTCTGGGTATCCCGGTCCTTAATGCGAGATTTTGACATTTTTTTACACGATGGTTTGGAGTTTTCAAACAAAGTTAAGGGATAAATGTAGATACATAGGTGGACGGTAGCAGACAAGTTGACTCACTGCATATTGAAATATAATACAGTTGATGATAATTGATGGCCCAAAATATGACAATATCGTCTTGAACCATCATCTCCAAGTCGTACAGTGATTCCAAAAATTCAAGTTTTTACAGCTCCACACAACAATTGAAGGCGGTTGAATCATTTTGTCTGGGCCTAAAGTACACCATTATGTCAACTAAACATTTGAATTGTGATGACATTGTTCCGGTCTGACAGCAGCCAGTCTTTGTAGTTATTGAATTATGTTAACTATGGTAATGTATGATAGTCATTCTAGGCAGCTGTGCTGATGTGCCGCCTTTGTGCGCACATATCACATGTTCTGACTATTCTAATTGGTATGTGGTTGCTGGTTATTGGCACTTCTTGCATGATGTCGTAAACCATGATAAGCGCCGCCGCATGTTCTGGCATTTTGACTGAATGTTATAACTTTTCATTCGATTTCGTAGCAACGAGCGACTGTTATCTGACCAAAGAGAAATATCGACACTTCTTACCCCAAAGTGTACATTATAATTCATTGCTCAACACCAGTCCCTCGTTGGTAGCGACTCACATCACTGACTTGAGAAGAAGGAAATAATACAAAATTGCCAGACGCTCCCATACCGCTAGAATGCGGGTAGATTCCCGGCTATATTACCCGTGTCTGGCTTCATATCTTTCAAGCCTTCTACCTGCTTCATCGCTGTCTCATATTTCTCCTTGTACTCCTCTACTGTTGCTTTGATTTCATCCAATTCCTAAAAAAAGAAAAATTCACAAAGATTTAACTTTACTTTGAAACGTTTTAACGTAAAGCACCAATGCATTCGCACGAACGTAGTTATCTAACATACACTTAGGGATGATGTTTAAGAAGTTAATTATCCTGATCAGCATTCAGCCATCCTTATCCAAATAGTATGAATAAGGATTTTAGTATGTTTTAAGAATAGTTAACCAATGTGCACAAGCCCAGTCAAGTGCGATTATCTTAAATGCGCTTCCACGAACGTGATTATCTACCATACACTTAAGGCTGATGCACCAGAAGTGAATTATTCTGATCATTCCATCCTTATCCAAATAACATGAAAAGGGGTGTTATGTTATAAAGAATAACATTTAATTAGACAAACCCTTAATCAAATACGATTGTCTTCACTAATGCACTTGCTCGAACGTGATTATCTATCATACACTTAAGGCTGATGCTCTTGAAGTTATTTTTACGAGGGTTTTTTTTCAGCAAAGTGTTATGATTAAAGTTCCTTTACCAGTACCCAGAAGGTATCTCTGACTTGTTTGATCAATTTTTCTTCTAAAATATAAAACGATCTCGATTGCGATCCTGACAAATGATTCGCAATATATGTACATCACACATGATATTACACAATTACCTTTTTGATATTTTCTATTTGTTCCAAGGCTTCATCTCGTAATCTCTTGATTTCGTTGAATTTGGCAATGGGTACACAGCAAAGTAAGAAAGCCTGTAATGGGGAAAAGGAACATTTGTTAGCACAATGTCAATGTGAACTCATAACAAATCCATGTAGTAGTTGATTTCTTTGATTTTCTAAGAATTTTTTTAAAAGTTAACACTTTTTCATTGAATACAACCGATAATCACGAGGCCCTGGGTTCAATACCCACTGAACAGGACCTTTTTCTCTTAATTTATTATGTGTCATTTTGGCCGAGCCTCAAATGTATACTATCTGACCAATGTTTTTATACTTTTTAACTCGGCATTTCGTATACATGAATTACATGGTATATGGTTAATCCTTGGCTTTTGGAAATCTGCTGATATCAAATTGAAATATCTTGACACGGTTTCTTGATAATAAAACTGTTTAAAAATTCTTTCTAAGACAACAATATCTGACACGATTTCCCAGCTTCAGAAAATTATGTCACAAGACCATAGCCTCGCGGGAGGTTTTGAGGTTGCAACACTTTGGGAGAGGGTCGATGGGAACCACATACAATGAATATTAAAGGGCTATTGAACTTGACGGATTCAATGTCACGTCGCGAGGTGTCATCTTGAACATAACCTTGTCATTGACTAATTGTCCTTGTAATGTCAGTGGTAAATAAGCGTATCAAAACTCACAACGGAAATGATCACATAATAATGAACCAAACCAAAGGAAATATACGATGTGTTGTTTACTAGGGATTCAAGGGTTTTGTAATTAGCCCTATATTCTAGAATACTTTGATTCTTCTCGAGCTCTCTCAAACGATTTATTATGCTGAAAAGCTCCAAACTGCCTTCGAGTAATACTGCTGAACGATTAATGCAGGCATTAATTGACGAGGCATTTCTGCAATTACCGAAATAGAGATTAATCTTGCCTAGTGCCCAAATTTCGGCTTTTAACGAAAATGTCTGCAAATCTGCATTTCAACAAGCACCCCAGTCGAACGCAATGAAGACACTGTCGTATTGTCGACGTTAAGGGATAGTGTCGAATGCCGAAATATCAACATGCATTTGTCTTACTATATCATACTAGTCATAATTATATAGATGCTGCAATGCTAAAAACAGCTAAACCCGTGGATAAAATCATAGACCATTTTAAATGGTCTATGATAAAATCTGCCGAAATGCCGATATTTCGGCACATGCCATGTATTCACCTGCACTATGGACCACAATGGCCTCATCCCAAAGGCATAGTCCAATAACCTCATTTAAACAATCATAGTGCAAAATTTGACCTCAAGTTGCAGAGTGTGAGATTTTGTACCCAAATTTTCAAAGGTCATTCAATGAATATGCAAATGTATAGGAGGTAAAGAACTGTGCCCCTGATAGATGAGCATGTTGTGGATCCTAGTGCTGGGAACCAAGGGACTAAGGGGGTACAGTACCAGTGCATTGATTGGTCACCCATAAGAAATAAATAAATAAATTACTTAATTAATAAATAAATAAATTCGACCAGCCATAATTTCGGCCAACAGAGAGCCTGCCCAATGAGTAACCCTTGTGAAAGGTTTTGAAGCTATTTCCCACGTTTCTTAACGTTTTCAAAACTACGGTTTGGAACACTCAGTTTGTCATGTTCGTGCCAAATCAAACATGACGAATGACAGATCCTAGAATAATGGGAGATTTCATGGACGAAGTCCAAAAGATTTGTCATCAAATGGTCCTTTATGAAATTCTGATCTAAATTTCATTCATTTTAGGGATTGCAATTATTGAAACGCACAAAAGAAAGAGGCAAACGACTTTATATTTCCATTTTGGACAAAGAAGTATGCGGTATATCCGGAATTTAATGTTTTGCACTCTGCCCACAAGCAACCTCAACCCTTAAGGGGTACTAACACCCTCGATAAATTCGTGTCTATTTTGCATTTTTCTCAAAAACTAATAACACATTGGTAACAAAAGTTATGTATATTATAGGGGCAAGAAATCCAATTACTACATGTACACTGGAATTTCAGTGACCCAAGACAAGCGGTTCGTTATTTATGATAAGAAACAAGGTACCGCTAGGATGTACCTCGTTTTCTATCATATATATTAAACAGCTTGTCTTGAGTCACTGAAATTTCAGTGTAGTAATTGGATTCCTTGCCCCAAAAATATACATAACTTTTGTTACCAGTGGGTTATTTTTTTTGAGAAAAATGCAAAAATAGTCACGAATTTACCACAGGGGTGTAGTGCCCCCTTAAAGCTCGTTAACAAATAGAATCTTCAGCACAACTGCATCGTAAATCCCTCAAAAATTAAGGACTTTAATAACTGCTTTTCAATTACCTCCTATGTTAACCATGTGTCAAGATTTTATTAAACGTATTTAAAAACTTAAAAACAAAAAGACAAGGCAAGCTTGTCATGCGTACACGCGCACACACCTCTCTACTATATCGCACACCCTTAACACACAACACCCACACCCAACACAGAGCGTATATAGCGGTGAGTCATTCGATGTGGAGGGGGTCCCCGCCGGTCATTTTCGGCAATTTGTAATGGAATTCTTCCGATTGTTTTACTTCGATTGGGGTGGGGGGGGGGGTACGTGCCCCTATGATGATACGCCCGCCACTGCAACCCCGACTGCAACACACCCCATCACAAAAACGACACACTTTCACGTTAATGGTTTTTCAATCGGCATCGGTATACAAACTGTGTATACATTCATGAGATCCCTATCTCGATTGTTTTACCAAATAGTATAATTGCTTTGAAAAATTTAATTGCTTTGGTTTTAAGTAAGTTCGATGCCTTTTTCCATACAGAACGTTCAGACATTTTATTCCAATTATAACTTGAACCTCATATCAATGGAATCGAGAATGGAATTAGGCCCTACATACATTTTTAACTTTCGCAAACTTTTTTTTGGGGGGGGTGCAGAACTGCGCAAATTGGTAATGGTTTCTCAATTTACATTCATTTCGTCAAAATTGTATAAACTTTTTGAATTGAAGACAGTGAAATAAAAAAAAAACTTACCATTTTGAATTGTATGATTCTCCCAACAAATTAATGTTACACAGCTAAAATACCTTGATGTCCAGGTCCAGAAGTCTGGATGACTTGCTCAATATACAAATTCAACGAAGTATAGGTAAGCTGGACTAATCCCAATTGCTAAGATATCGTCTAAAAGTTTGACACAATATGACAGAAACAAGCTTGGCAATTATTCTTATACTGTCATCGTGATTGGGCAATTAGACATATCACTATAGGATCTACAATATGCTCATCTATCAAGGTGTAGTTCTTTAACCCCAATACATTTACATTCATTGAATGACCTTTGAAAGTTTGGGTACTAAAACTCATACTCTGCAACATTAGGTCAAATTTTGCACTATGATTGTTTAATTGAGGTTATTGAACTATGCCATTGGGATGAGGCCATTTTGGTCCATAGTGTATGTGTATTTGGATGGTTTTGTCAATCCCAGGCTCTCAAAATAAAGTTTGGAGTTAAGGGATTGGTCACAAAAAGTCCATACACATATCGTATCCTGCTATAAGCACGAGGTCCCTGGTTCAATTCCCGGCGATGGAGATTTGCTGTGTTATTGACTTGTGGGAGGATATCTGAAATTGCTAAACAACCTCTGTAGATTAAATTCAGACTTCCGCTCTCGGGTTAATGAATCATGGAAGTACCCCCGTCCTTCGGAGGTGGCGTTAAGCCGTCAGTCCTGTGTGCAGAGAGCCATACGTGTACATGTATCTCGCAGCCAATTTCGAAAAGAGTGTAGGTGTTGATCCCTGACTGTTCCCAACCCGTCCCGGTGTTCAAATAGACTCCAATGGAAATAAGCTTCAATAGAGGCTTTCTTGGGCTATACAGAGTTGTCAAAACCCGAACAAATCAAATCAAAGCGGCAAAGCTTACTTTCCCAGTAAGACACGAAGTCATGTCTCTGGCATGCGATAGATCTCGTGAGTCATGTGTCCATGCGAGACATGTCTATAATGTATAAGACGTCTGAAGCCGATTTTTTTATTTTGTGTCTTTTGGCCATGGCGTATATAGCACTTTTCTGAGAGTGGGCACAAAAAAGGGCAAGACTTCTCACAGGGGGCAACTGCCCTCTTTGCCCCCCCCCCCGGCTACGTCACTACTTTCTCTGTATCTAACATTTGCTGCCAGTTCTTAAACCATGCATCAGCATTATTATTAATTTTCACAAAAAGCGCACAAATGTTCCCAAATAGGGTGCTTTTAATGGGACTTTTGCCCAAATGCGCCCAATTGAGGTCAATTGGGCGCATTGGTCTCCACTTAAAACCCACCATCGATATACCAACATCGCTGAAAACTGAAAAGGTACCCCCAAAACCGTATCACATTCCCGTATACCTTCAACCAGGAAGAATCTGTGTCGCAGATATCAAAAGCCCATGAACCTTCTTTCTTCTGGTAGCTCCCTTAAAGCAATGCAAAATGAAGCTGCCCTGGACACTGACCTGGACATAGGAAAAAGTACTAATACATACAGCAAAACACAGCTGTATGGTTCTTTTTGCCAAAAAGTGTCAGCCGAGACAGGCAGATGTATGTGTTATCAATAAAACAGATAAATACAAGCAGGAAATGACTCTGCCTAAATTAGTCACCCTTGCAAACTAAAACAGTGAGTTGTGATTGTCTCGTTCACTGTCCTAAACATGGTAAATCAAGTTATTCAAGTAACATTAGGCCGGGGACACTTAACCCAAATGACCATACGGGAATGTACCTCCGGAAAAGCCACGTTTTTTGGACCAAAATATAGAGCTCTGAAAGACCCTTGTTTTTGATAATTTCAGCTCTAAAGACCGCTCATTCCTCAGATTTCTGTTTGTTGTTTTGGGGGGTTTTTTCAGGCGATTTTCACCCAGAAAGCCAAGAAAGACCCTTGTGTTTGACTGTTCGCCGCTCAAAAAGACCCAATTTTACAATTGAAGATAAATTACAATTCACTATTCTCAAAGGGCTATATTGTAATTTGTATTTACTTTGGTTTCTGAAATGATATAGATCCATTGGTTTTGAGTGTATTTTATATCATTTTAGCATAGACCAAAGTTAATACAAATTGCAACATTGCCCTTTGAGGATAGTAAATTGTAATTTATTTTCAATTTGTGGATTGTTAACCTAAATTGTCATTTTTTTAAAAACTTTTTTAAAAATCAACTTAGATGATCCCAGCATGTGAGTCTCTCCAAAAAAAGGCCCATTTCCGGGGGCTCTGTCCAGTGCCCCCGCAAGTCATCCTCGGACCCGCCGGGGCCTCAGCGGCCCACAAGGCCTGAGGCTATAAGATACAACTTCGGTTTCAATTAGACCGCGCGAATTTCGTTTTTGGGAGCATTTTTACCGCACTGGGTTTTTGAGAAACTCCAGAAACAAATTATATTTTCAAGCAAAAAATTAATGAAAAAATTCATCCAAATATATTTTTAAATATATTTTGTTTACAAACAATGTGAAATCAATTGAAGTCATTGTATAATTTCGTATCTAGTCTACCATGCACTGATTTCATGATACTTTTACTATACGCTGAAACTTCCTGACCCTCAAAGCTAAAAAATAAAAACCGTATTTCGTATTATGTTCTTTATGCCACCTGCTGGAAATAAACTGGTTTTGTGTTTGTTCTAGTGTTTGTTTCTTGGTTTTTTTTTTTTTATTATTGTTATTATTATTTATCTATTTATTTAATTATTTATTTATTAGCCTAATAGAAAGCTATAGAAGCCCGAATTTCACCCGATGAGGGTCATCATGGCTTGGATATAGCGCCTCCTACTGCTATCCATACATACTTTTTGCACATTTAGTAACTACTAAATTGTAAGCAATTTTAATTGCCTAAAGGTGGCGCAAAAGCGGTTGTGCATTCTTGCCTGATTCTTGGTCAAATTTAGTTGCTGAAGCGCCGGGCTAAACTAGTCTTGATCCAAGTATTGTTACTAGAGAATACTTATTCCTGCAGTTTTCAGTGACGAATTGACAATGAACCAGGCCCGTACGCAGGGGGGGCGGGGTGCGCTCCCCAAATTTGCAAAAAGTATACAAAATGTCCCAAAATTTAAGAATTTGCGAGCGTAGCGAGGAAAAAATCAGGTTTTTGGGTTTTTTGGTCAAAAAGGTCCAAATTTGGGGAAAAGTCCACTTTACACCAAATCTCCCTCCCCTTTGGAAAACAAGTTTAAGAAAGGTTATTATTCCGAAGGGCCATTGCCATCAGCCTGCTCCAGGGTCATTCTCCGAAAATAGCATTGTGTAATGACCCCCATACCATTGTAGGACTAAATGCCCAAACTGAATAAACAAAAATCTTTCGGAGTAACGAACTTTCAAAGGACTTATCTTTCGGAACAATGGCCATTCGGAGTAATGACCGACTTTTTGAGACAAATGACCTTTGGACTAAATATTTTTCGGACAAATTACATTTCGACCACGAAAACATTTCGGATTGATGACCTTCCATAGAAAAGCGTGTTAAATGAAATAAAAACAGTTCGGAACAAAAACATTTCGAACTTCGTCTTGTTCCCTAGTTTGCACGTTATAATTTCGGGCATCTTTGTTCACGTAAACAATGCCGACTTCCCAACATCAACGAACTTTAAAAAAATATTACCATTCACCACAGAATAGTATTCCAAAAAAATGCCAAAATCTTAATTTCGATGAATTGTTCAACAACAACAGAAACAAACTGTGGAGGCGGCACCCCCTGGCAACTGGTGGGCCTGTGCATCTAAACAATCAAGTATACCCACATCAGAGATACAAGGACAATTTTACACCCCTTTCGTTTTTTGGGGTTTTTTTTTTGGGGGGTATGTCTTCTTTTTTTTTTCGTTTGAGCCAAATGCATAGGCCTACTATACCTAACATATATACATCCAAGTAGCTATGCTATTATGTACTTTTAAAACTGTTTATAGGCCTGAATATGGCCTATCCGTGTTCTCTGGCCATTTGTAATTGGGGATGGGAGCCCTATTTGATTGGAATTTGTAACAAATTAAACTCAGTTGACAAAAATTCCAATCATGTATAGCTTTTGATAAGGAATACAAATATCGTGTTCACATGTACATTTTTTTCCAATCATATGAGTAAATTCAGTCACTGTCAACATGGTCAATGCATTTTGCAACAAAATAACTATTTTGTTTATTGTGAAATCTCGCTAGGCCTATAGTCGTGAGCGCATCCATGCGTCCATCCATGACCGGGGCGGGGGCGATCGTACAATTGCTGATTTTGTCGTGCGCAGCGAGCGAATTCATCGCATTCCAAGTTCAATGCCAAAGCGGTGACAACCACGCAAGTTTGGGTCTTTAAAACTCCGCTGTTTTGCACTGGAAACTTGAAATCGACCGTTTTCTACGTGAGAATTATTCTTCACGGATTGCACTTTTATTCGGATATCTGGTGCTGCTTTCCTCAAGATCGGATATTTTTGGCATAAAATAGGTAAGTTTGCACGCATGTTATAACATATTCAAAACTTTGTATAATCAGGTGTGAGATTATATTTAGACAGGGATGCCATGCGTTCTTAATTAGCCTTACTAAATTATGTCAATAGTTTTACGGATTTTGAAACTAAATATTTTTCTTGCATCAGTTGGCACATAATTTATAGCATCATTTTTTCACAACACTTTTGATGATTTTTTCATCTTATACATGTAATATTGCAACTTTAGACTAGTGATAGATGCAATGAAACAGCATCACTGGAGTAGTATGTGTGTATAGAGAAAAGTAAGTTTGATGGGCGTGGCGCGTTTACGTGCGGTCGTCGCTCGGTCATTGTCATTATCGGCCCAGGGTTCTGCAAAGTAAAATAGGAAAATAATAGTGTCACAGGAAGTTGACCTAAAATACCTTACGATGTAAACAGAATAATTTAAAAGTCAAAGCAGGATTTATTTGGCAGAATATATATACGTTCCATGGAGGCCCAATAAACTCCCAGATTTCAAATAAAACTACTCCTGGGAAGAGACCGCTAATCTATGATTTTATGATTATAAATTATTTTAATATGTTAACATTTAGTGCTATATAGGACGCTATGTATATTGGATAGGCCTACTTTATTTACCCTTTGACTCAAAGATTATCTTGGTTAAGTCTAAATAATTGTAGCATCAATAAGTTTAGAGTAATTCTTCTTCCAAAGCATCAAACACCTGTTGATACTCAGTGCGGTAAAACCCAAGTGGTCGCCTCCAACTGTTCACTAAATATCGACACATGAGATAGACTTTACCAGTGTTTACCAAGGTGGTTTCGAGACCGACCCCTTCTAGCTCAGTTGAACTTTTAAAGTTTATAGTCCACAGAACATTACTATAATTCAACCAAATCCGATTATATAATTTTTTGATGTAATTTTTTTCGACTTGTGCATGCACCGAAAATGTGTGAACAGTTCAACAAAATCCACATAACTTGATTTCTTCAAGTCGATACGAATTAAACTTGCATTTTGTTCAATCGCAAATTACCATGGTAACCATTTCACTTAGTTATGGCATTTTTGATTTTATCAACTTTTAAGCGACTCGCCAATTACGATTATTTCCAGGGATCAAATATAGATTTATCTCAAAAGACCCGGTCAGTATCGGTGGGTCTTAAAAATTATCAATATCACTATTGTTATTTTGGCCTATTTATATATAATAAATATTATTTTTTGACAAAAAATTGAAATCTTTGGTTTCTTATGTGCAATGACAAATGCACTTTTTTTTCATTGTGATAATAGCCAATATTATTTGTGTTATTAAAAAGTAATCTTACCGACGTTATTTTTGGTCAGCTTAATATGCATGCTGCTAGTGCTACTGCCATAAGAATCTAGGGACACTTCCCTTTTCAAGGGAATTTTGTTTAGCACATTAATAGTGTTTCATATGTGATCTTTATGGGGTAGGGAGAGAAATCAACTAAACTTGCCTCCGACTTCCCTCAAATGAACATACATCAGTGCGTAATGAAAATTGACCTTTGATGGGTTATTTTCATGAATTGTCTTAATGATCACACATGAAAAAAGGGCTAGGCCTATTATTATACTAAGGCCTACCTTTATAGACCACTTGACATCACTGTTTATCAACAAAGGCGAGGGACTCGTCTATCGATATGCTCGAACGAGCCGCTACACTGTTCAATGGCTTTCTTGTACTGTATGAAATGTGGCGGGCGATTTAAAATGCACGTGCCCTTAGCAGACTATGATGCGTACGCACACTGCAGGGCAAAGAACAATGTAAATTGTCATAATGCGCACGCATACTGCCGGGCAATGACGTCACATGCCAAGTGGTCTATAGGCTAATAGTTAAAATTACATAATTTTTAATTTGAAATGTGTTTTTAAATTTTCGACCAAAAATGACAATCAGTGTAAGCTCGTGAAATGTTTTAGTGAAGACACTCGGTAAGGGGCTGTGCAATAATTATGACCCCGGGGTAAAATTTCCAAACGCCCCCCCCCCTAATTTTACCCTCCCATCGAGGGCTCATAAATCATAATTATTGCACCGCCCCTAAACGGAATTGGAATGTTTGAAGTATTTGGTGAATGGCAAAATAAGATTCATTTTTTAGGGAAAACAAATATTTCGGTTGCCATGGTTATAAATGTCTTGCCGGCTGACTTGTCATGCGAAACATGACGACAGGAGCATGACCTGTGACCCACGTAGTTGAATTCATTCTCAAGGACAAACCAGCGCTTAGACCAATCAAGGTCATTGCCATCACATTCCGCCTACATGTTGGTATGTAACAAAAGTAAATTGACACAGTTGCTGTTTAGTAAATTTTACTTCCTTTTTCAATCTGGTGTTACGTGTCATCACCTTGACAACCGCATACATCATGATACATGACTTTCTGAAAAGGACAATTTTTTAAAGTTTTCCCGTCATATTTGATTCTTGCGAAAAAATACGGGAAAATTACATGGGGAGCACTATAGTGCTTCATAAGATACCATGGTTACCGGTTTTAACCACATACATTTGGCAATATGCATGCCCATCCAGCTTGTAAAATAAGAGAATCGGGCCGATTTTTAGATTTTCAAATTTTAGGCATATATTCGAACCCCGGGATTCGAACTCTAAATATTTTAGATCTGAAATGTAATCTTTCAGCCTAAAATTTTAATTTGTGAAGATTTTAATTTAAGTATCTAAGATTGAAAAATATAAGATTTGAAAATTGGATTGAGCAAAATGCCTGGCAAAATAACGAGGACCCCTGTTTGAACGGAAAGTTGGCTGGCTGCATTGAGTAGATGGCATGTCAGCCAGGACTTGAATGGAATGTTTACGATTACGAGTGGTTTTCATTCACTCTTAACATAAATCATGTTAACACTTTCAATTGTATTGTAACTAATTTGAAATAAATGCTTTCATTTGTTACACTTGCCATATTCTCCGAGGTCCTTATCGTGTGGTTTTCGTGTGATCATAATTTCTAACTCGTATAGTCGGAAGTTGCGAACTGCAAATGACCTATATTTCACTACTCGCAATGAGCTATCTTCAGTAGATAGCAATGTCACATTGCTTTCGTGCAAAAGCTGCAGCTTTTATTAGTTTGAGCAAAAGTGGTATCAGTTTCCTATCTCATAGTTCAATAACCTCCATAATTCAAAAATGGTCTACTCTGTAGCCCCTTTTTTGAATTCATATTCTAATATCCTCGTCTCAGAACGAGAACGCCCGAGCGAGAAAATGGGGTGTTTTTTTCTGGGCGGATCATTCACTTGGGATGTATTATGTTTTGTGGCAGGGTGCAGCCGGGACAAATTTTTGATTAAAAAAAGGTACTAATGTACAAATTAGCTAAAGTTGACGATGCATGCTCTTGTTGCAAGACTCCAAATTACTTGTATTTACCAGGACCATCTCGTATCTATGTAGCTGACAGCCAATGTCCTTGACCCGGAAATCAGGTCTTGGTCAAAGTACGTTTACAATTTGTCCTGAACTATGCCATTTTTAAAATCTGTGGTTTTCTTTTGTAGCTTTCATTCTTTTTTCTTGGAAGAAAGGATCCTCAGAATAAAAGAAATTGAACACCTTTTGGATATATCATTGAACCTTGTCTCGATTGCCATGATATAAGTTTGCGAACTGTTATTCAATAAAGTCAATAGGCCCCTACCTGACCTCCAGTTGCAGTTGTGGAGTATGGTATGGGTTCTTTAGTTGTAACATCACCATCTTCTTGGTAGATCAGAAGACCTGTGTTTTATAATATTGTATCCAGACTACATTGCCAACTTCTTCGCAGTTACCATGGTTACGTGGAGCCAAGGTGGGAGCAGTCATGTGACTTCCATGGTCTGGGCACTACCTTTTAAAGGGATTTTTTGTTCAATAAAGCGTGTAGTTATCTGACCTCCTTAATAATAACATTGTCCTTGGATAAACTAGACTTCTTAAAAGAGGAACTATTGAAAAGTTAAAATGAGTTGAACTTGACCGTGCATATTAATTATATAGGCTAAAGGTCTTGGACGGGTATGGTTTTCTGCTTTTATTGAAATAATTACATAGCTGTGATAGATTATAATAATTATTTAATAAATTATAGATGATGTCCTAATTGATTATATGTTTTGATGTCTGCATTATGAATCCATGGTGATTAGCCCATGGTGATATCAATATTTAAGGACCCCGGGAAAGGACCTTAACCATGAAGACACACTGTCATGTCACGCATCGGAGACAATCAAAATGGGTTCATTTGTGTCGTTTGGTGACATAGTTTTCGTAAATTTAAACGCTAGAAATGAAATACCCCGTGGTTCATCAAATTGTCACACGCACAAGACTGATACCTTATCTAGACATATGGTTGCCCTATAATATTCCCGAGCTCCCAGAGAGGGAAGGGGACCTGGGGAGGGGGATTTTCAGGAGTGGGTAACATTCGACCCCGGCATTCGACGAAAAGTGACGAAAATTGACACACAAAACAGGCATAACACTCTAAACTATCACTGAGTCCGAATCATGGAGTGAAAGAGGGGGTACTTTCGTAAGATGTTACACAGGGGGACAGGTCGTTCTCCGTGGGGACAGGTGGACAGGTGCCCTCTGAAAGTACCCCAATAAAACATGCCAAATGTGAAATCCATTTTGTAATTGATTTGCAAACATGCATGTAATATATACTAAGCATGTTCATGGAATTGATATCTCGTGTTTAGGAATTAAACGTGAAGTCCTAGAATTTAACATATAATACGTCCGATTACGTAAATTTGTGGTCAATCTCGAAACACAGTTTTTGCACTTTGCAGACAGTGTTTTTTGTATTTAGGCCTAATCTGCAAAAACATTTTCTTTATACACGCAATAGTATGGTTTTGTGTATTTTGTGAACAATCCTTTACTTTTTTTTATCATGCACTTCATGTTAGTCCGTCGAGAAGGGCCCTCGTGCTCGTGATAATACTGTCTTGTCAAGCTGGAGGGTTCTTCTCGACGGACCACTTCATGCTTGAGTTCACATTTGACATTCCTTACTCTTACTTGAGTTCACTGGACCCACCCATCATCTGATCATAGGCCTACCTCTTCACGCTATGTACTCAAAACATCATTTTACTGTTAACTGTAAACGGAAGAAGATTTGCATTGGAGGTCACAACTATATTTATTAGTTTTACGATAAAACATCTTTCATTTATCTATTTATCCATTTATCAACAACAGAGCTTGTCAGTGTGCGCCTGGAACATCAGACTAGCCGGTAGATTTTTATACATTGACGATCAGAGTGTGGATTGCTCTCGAACATAATCATGGTAAGTTGTAACATTTTGACTTTTTTTTAAATTCCAATCTTGATTTATTCCATACCTATACAACTATATGAAAAGTCAGGTTAGATCCCAAATAAACATCAACTTTGGATAATAAGATAATGAATGTTTCCTAATCTAACATTATAATGACTATAAATAGATCACATCCATGCTGCATGTTCCCCAGCCCCGCCCGCCTTTTTTCTAAATTTTCGCCAGCGTTAGCTGGCTATGATCTAATTCGGAGATCGTCTTTGTTTGCTAAAGAGATTACGGGGTACTAGCATTGGTTTGAATTACTTTGCGGAACTTTTTATGGTGAAAATATATAATAGACCTGTTATTGGATTTGTAAGAAAAAGAAAGTATGTTTTGCCGTTTCAACGAATGAAAACGAGTGAGAATTTCAAAAGTTATGGTTTGAAGGAAATATGACATTAAAAGTTCATGCCAGGCCTATAATAGTTTCCACAGCATATCAACGAAAGAAAATTATAGAATCCTTGTTATCAGGCGTTCTTAGATTTACATTCGCAGACCTCCTGGAGATCAGCATAGCATGAGATGTGAGTGTATTGATAACATGATTAAAACCTTTATGGACGTAAAAGTCAAAGTAAAAATATCCTATAATCTGTATCGTTTTATGGATAATAAAAATTCCCTTTAAAAGGGAAAGCCAGCCTCAATGTAGAAGAGGTCTTGTAATTAGTTTTGGTCAATGTGAAAGGCATTTTTAGGATCACGCTTACATCTACATGACAGTCCACCAAACCATCAACGATGAGAACATGCACACTGAAACAGCAGAAAACATTAATTCCTAATCTCATGTCAACTCTTTTAATTCATTACATGTACTCCAAATTGTTCTGGTCTGTTTGTTCTGTTGTTGTTGTTGTTGTTGTTGTTTGTCGTTTTTTTTTGTCTTTTCAGCTTTTTACCCACGATATCTCAATTTCCAATTTTGTAATACCAGAACTTACGAACTCAATATCTTCGCTTAGGAATGTCCGATTTCACTGCTTTCGATATATACACTGCCGGTTTGAGTTAACTTACATGTACATTTTATTTTAAAATAACTTAATTAATTCGCAATGTATATTTTAAGCCTACTATATTATAATAGATAGTGGCCAGCACATTTATAAAGGACTGGTTACTCACTACAATCTTCACTCTTAAACTGTGTTTTTCTGAATGTGCTGATCATGTTGATTGCTAGTCGGAAACTCCTGCGAAGCTATGGACATGGCATCTTACATACTCCATTCTATAACAGTCTGCCTAGTGCCTTGTGTGTTTTCTCTTCAATCATTTTGTTGAATGTAATTTTATGAATCAAATAGTTATGTGTCATTTTATTTATAATAAAGAAGTTATTAAATTAATAAAGTAAGACAATTTATTTATCTATAAGTGCATGTCAAATGGGGTACATTGTTCAATACTATATGCATAAATTATGCCCATATTATAGCTAGGCCCTAAAAACTTTATTTTGCATCGGATTTTTCCCGTTGAAAAGACAAAACTGATGTTTATGATAGCAACCATTTCATCAATAACATTTTGAGTCATTTTTATCCATAAAACGACACAGGATATGATAGATAACTACTTTCACATCAATATGGTCCATATGATCACAGATTGTTGAGAATCTGTGATATGATCCGGGATATGATGAAGATTTTGATTCTATAGATCTGTTATCAACATGATATCACGCTGTTCAGTGGTCAAGGAGTAAGGACCCCCGGTCAAGGACACTGATATGACATCATAGGTGATGTCAGATTTTCTTCTGCTGACCATATGATGCTATATATATTAACTATTATTGTTACATTTAGGCCTTTAAACTTTTAAAGTCATAATTAATTAGTTCAAACATAACTTTGGTAATACTCACTCGTTTTCGTTCGTTGAAACGGCAAAACATACTTACTTTTCCTAACAAATCGAATTAAAACATTTAAAAAAATTCGATGCAATTTCAGGGCCTATTTTTGATATGGGTATAATTTATATACATGTAGGCCTATTATAATTGAACAATATCAGTCTTTATACATTTTATAATGTGCTATATTAAGTATAAATTGCGAATTAATATAAAATTAATGTGCATGTATAAGGCAAGTAGGATGGCAGTTTTAGCCAATTAACTAAAAACTGCATTTCTTTATATTAATAATGAGCTAAGGGTAGCCTAAAAGGCAGAAAAAGACAAAAAGACAGAACAATTTGGAGTAATTAATTGACAGGAAGTTATAGGAGTTGTTTGGTTTGCTGTTTCTGTGTGCATGTTCTCATCATTGATGGTTTGGTGGACTGTCATGAAACATGATGGATCATAAAAAGAGTGATCCTAAAAATGCCACCACCCAAACTAATTACAAGGCATCTTCTGCATTGAAGCTGGCTTTCCCTTTAAAGGGAATTTTTATTAAAAAAATGTTTTACTTATGATAAAGAAGGGGTAACCATGCTATTCATGTGACAGCAGAAAAAGTTGATATATTCGGGCATTCTGATCAGCTCGGGATCCATTGGATTAAACCAAAGTTTGCATTATAGCTTTTTAGTGAGTTTGGTTTGAATGATTATAGGTGTTATAATATAGGTGTTAATCGGTGGGGGGAGTATTTTTTATTTTTTTATAACCCCCCCCCCCCCCACCCCCACCCATGTTGACACCTGTATGTAGGATTCTGATCAGATTATTCATATTTGGCCATTTTAAGCTAGTAAAAGTGCAGTTTGCACCATTCACCATTTTAGCTTCAGTATTTTGTATTTTTTGTACCATGAACTCATTATGTCGCCAAACGGTGCTGGATTCTCCATACTACAAGAACCTCACCCCACCCCACCCGCCCATGTCAAAAAGAAATCGGCACCACTGTTTATAACGACATTATACCGACCGGCGATTAAAAATCTTATCTTACATTTAATATTATTCTCGGTCCGGTAATCATGGTAATCAGTTGCTATTTCATGGCAGCCTTGCCCGATACTTCACATGTGTTTTAGTACTGGATGCCTGGTACCGAAAAAGTGCCACGCCCCCTTCATAATAACATTTGCCTTGTTCACTCGCAATAATTATGCCCTTCGCATTGGGGCTAAAATGGGCAAATATGAGCGGGGCTGGAACAACTTTCAGCCCCCTCCTCCAATAATCCTAGGTGAAGTTAACAAATTGTGATAAAATAGAGGGAAAATGGATGTTTGTGACCTAAAATGTTCGAACTCCGAGGGGGGGGAACCCCCCTTGGCCACCCCCAGAGTGGCCCACCAAATATTTTGTCAAGTTTGCCTGAAACTTAAAGTGTATATGTATGTCTATATCTCACATTATTATGTTTTGATGAACCAAGTGTGTGCAAATATTGGATCCAAAACATAATATTATAATTATAATAATGATAAAATTGGATGCTTTACGCCCAATATTTATTGGTTTTCGCTATGAGTTTTAAAATATTTTAAAACTCATAGCTCGACCAATAAATATGGGCTCAATCGATCCAATTTTATATCAAAATTTGAACCGAATAGGGTGCAACTTGCTAGACTTGATTCCAGTCCTCGTTTACGGAGTTTATGGTTAGGGGTTGTGGTAGGGCAGTCTTGTAAATGTAATAAGACTGTATAGAGCTGCACCCTCCTATAATTTCGGTTGCATTTTTTACCTGTGGATATTATTAATGAATGATGATGGCCGAACAATTTCTGGACATTTTTAAATAATATTTGATATCACAATGGCCTAATTAAAACAAGTGCAGCATGTATGTGATTAGTGTACCGGCATTATTTTATTCGGCATCTTAAAAACAAAATACCGAGCAATTTTAAAAGTTGTCCACTTTGCGACCCTGAATACAGGCTGCATCCCGCGACTTCTACAGTTGTAATCCTGACTTAAAACATAATATAACTAAAACATATAAAAACGGATATATGTGGGATCATAATGTTAATGAAATTAACAACACCGTGACCGAAAATACAATCCTAGGTAATTTTTTTAATATTAATATTTTTGACATCGGTCTGGTTTTCAAAAGCTTAACATATCTCCCTTGATGCATAGAAATAGTAGGTCTATTTACATCCAGGATGCGAAGAGGTATTTACAGACACCAATTTGCATCACTTAACATCTCATTTAAGCTTCAAAAGCTTCACGCTATCAAAATAATAATTGTTGTAGTGAATTCATCCATTACTAATAAGGACCGTTATAAAATAGATATATTTATGCTTCGTGAAAAAGAACCATTATATGTGTTTGTCCATATTTATATATTCCTTGAAAAGGTTCGATAAAAATAGATGATTATTATTATTTATCGAGTCTTTCTTTAGTGACACAACATTCCGCAAAATTCACTTCATTGTGATATATTACCTGACTACAGAAGTTTGGCAGCTTGGTTGATGAAGAACACTTGTTAGAAAACGCCGAACGGGTTTCTATCAAGCTATGACAATTGACAATAACCCATCTTCTGAAGCATCGAACTATACTTTTTGAATTTTGATAATTGACGCAGTGATTTATAGTGCGCTACGCAAAGGCACAACGCTTGATACACAAGCCTCAGCACACTTTACAGGTTGTCGCTGACCACTACGGCCCCACATCATTCCAAAAACCATTTAACAACAAATCAGGGACTTTGCTGCTACAAGAGCGCACACTGCCTATTCCACAAATAACCATCGCAACCAGGATCAGCTCCCCGAGTTTCGTACGGGTTACAACGGGACAATTAGCAGTAAGTTCCTTGTCCAGGGGAATTTCAAGCTAACTCAATTTTCCACGCCGGAGAGCATACTATGCACCGCCAGGGTTCGAACCCACAACCTCTCGCACCATAGTCGAACGCCTTAACGATTGAGCTAACTTGACTGCGTTAGCTCAATCCACAGATTTAAAAAAATCGGTAATCGATACTACTTATTTATCATGATTATGAGGCGTGTATTGATATTTGACTCCGTGGAACGGATTGAAAATGAAGAAATTTTCGTCAAATTTTATAAGAACGGAGTGGTCAATTGTCCAAATTCAAAAATGTGATGGCTAATTTAGTTCGGGTTGGTTTGGGCATTAAAATTAAAATACCCACAAATTAAAACGTTTCAGACGAAACAGTTCTTTCAGGAACACCCTGTAGTATTTTGAAGACAATACTATAAACAATTAATAATTTGTCACCAGATCTCCAAGCCATTGTTATTAAAAACGTGACCAAAGAAGACCTAAATATGCACATTTTGATATTAAAGTAGGTGTTCAACTCTCCTTCAAGGCGTTGTTTATTTTAATTGTTACTTTTTGTATACGATTTTGTTGTAGTAACTGACAAACAAGTGGGCTCATAATTAGCAAAATTAAGAAAACTTGACCTTCAACAACAAAAAATCCTTGATTTTGCGATGAACTTAACCACTACTGTTTGACGTGTTTAGGACAAATTTGGTTTGTACATTGTGCTCAAGGTCTTTTGTCACATCTTCAACAGCTTCAGTTGAACTTGACCTACCATAAACTTCCGCATTACGCACATGATGAATAACAATAGGCCTATATCGTGCACGTCTATTTATCCACCAATTAATTAATTAATTAATTCATTCATTCATTCATTCATTCATTCATTCTTTCATTCATTCATTCATTCATTCATTCATTCATTCATTCATTCGTTCGTTCATTCATTCATTCATTCATTCATTCATTCGTTCATTCGTTATACCATAATAATAATGTTTTTGGGTAACTTTTGTTTTATCATTTTAAATTATATCATTCTAATCATGCTATAAATAGAAAACATATGAAGCAGTAAATAACCAAATGACCAAGTATCGTACAGTAATAATATCAAGATCATTATTCAACTTTTGATTTACTGTAATTGAATTCTGACTTGTGTATTCGGAAAAAAATAATGAAATACCAAAAAAAATAACAAGATCAAGATCATCGATCCAGGTAACGAAGTTGTATTTTTGTGTTGTCATGGCTACACTTTATGCAAAACCTTTGAGGCGTACTATCAGCATGATCAGGGTGAATTTCACCTTTTCATAAGATGTTTGAATATCAATTAGATGTTACGGCATTCGCCTACACATAAATACGCATAATCCCGGTGAAAATCTAAATATTTATGTTTGTGGGAAGCGACAAAATGACAGTGTTCAATAATAGAAGTAGTCTTCTTTCAGGGTTTTTTCTGATCACAAATAGAGGTCTAATAGTAGTACATTATGTAATATAATGTCAGTATAGTAATAGGCCAATCAAATTAAAAAATCACCAACCACTAATTGCAACAGAATCCATTTCGCATGCATCCGTCTCCCAAAAGCCAACACAAAAACATATCAAAAGTCCCCCAAAATCCAAGTAGTGGAAAAGTGCCTAATTTGCATAAATCCAAAATGGCCGCTTATGCAGGGGGTGAAATTTCAAATTTGGTCAAATCTTGCTAAAAACCATACCAATGTATTCCTCTCGTACATGTACGGATTCAGATAAAGTATAGTTTGACCTATCTTCGATGTACATTTCTTGAGTTATAGGGGAAAGGTCAAATGTCAAAATTTGGACTCTACATGCAGGGGGGAAAAATTAAAAATTCTCTGATTTTGATTTTAAAAATGGTCTCATACTGTTCCGCTTGCAAAAGCATTTTTAAATGTATAAAAGAATAGTTTGCCATATCTCAGCTCAGGTGGTTTGTTACCCTGGTAAAATGGCAAAGATGATAAAATTCCATATTATTCCGTATTGACCTTGACCTATTTTGTGATGTTACCTATGGAACAAAACATCCAAAATAATGCAACTTTTCACATTTCGATTTATTTTTGCCAAAGGAACAATTTGAGACCAGTTGGATTAAAATTGGAGCATATTTCCATTGTAAACGATGTGGACGCAAAATTTGACCTTTGACTTTTTTGCCTATAACTAAAGAACTATGTCGGAGACTGATCAAACTATACTTTTTCTGTATCCTTATGATGAGAGCAAGGCACTGGTATGACCAACTTTGAAATAAACGGCATATTTTAGATGCAAATTAGGCACTGTTCCACAACTTGGACTTTTGGGGACTTTTGATATTTTCTTAAATATACTTTTCTGAAATGAATGGTGATTAAATGGTTTCTGCTGCAATTAGTGGTGGGTTACGTCCTGATTTTCCTTAATTTGATTGGCCTATAACTGTAATAGCACTGCTTTACCGTTGTCAGCATCATCTGCATTCCCCTTCTGCATCATCGTCTTCATTATCATCCTGGTGATGATGAGGAGGATAGGATAAAAGGCGAGGATGATGATGAGGAGGATGATGATGAGGATGGTGGTAACCCGGGTGGTAATGCGGATGATGCTATGATGATGAGGAGGGGGCGGAAAGGGAAGATTGAGAACGATGATGACGACGAAGGTGACAATGCAGAAGACGCTGATGACGATGAGGATGATGATGATGATAAGGAGGAGCGCGAATGGTGTGATGATGGCCATTGATGGGAATGACAGGGATAAATGGTGAGGATGATAATGAGGGTGGTAAATTGCAGATGATCTTGATGATGACGATGGGGAGGAGGAAGAGGAGGAGAAGGAAGACTGGTGATGCGAGGGTGATAATGCATACTGATGACGATTAGGAGGACTGGTGATGATGGGAATGACAAGGATAAATGGTGAGGATGATGATAATGTAGATGATCCTGATGACGATGAGGAGCAGGATAAGGAGAACTGATGATGACGATGAGGGGAGGATGTTGATGATGACGAGGGTGATAATGTATATGATGCTGATGACAATAGGAGGACTGGTGATGATGAGAATGATAAGGATGAATAGTAAGGATGATGATGATGAGGGTGGTAATGTAGATGATGCCGATGATGAGGAGCAGGAGCAGAAGGGGGACTGATGATGACAATGATGATAATGACAAGGGTGATAATGACAAGGGTGATAATGGAGAGGGTGCTGATGACGATGACAATAACAACGACGAGAAGGATTGATGAGGACTGATGAGGAGGATGATAAGGAGGAGCAGGACTGGTGGTGATGAGAATGATAAGGATAAATGGTGAGGATGATGGTGAGGGTGATAATGCAGATGATCCTGATGAAAATGAGGCGGAATAGAAGGAGGGCCAATGATGACGATGAGGGGAGGATGATGATGATGACGGTGATAATGCATATGATGTTGATGACGATTAGGAGGACTGGTGATGATGATAATGAATGGTAAGGATGATGACGAGGATGACAATGTATATGATGCTGATGACAATTAGGAGGACTGGTGATGATGAGAATGATAAGGATGAATAGTAAGGATGATGATGATGAGGGTGGTAATGTAGATGATGCCGATGATGAGGAGCAGGAGCAGAAGGGGGACTGATGATGACAATGATGATAACGACAAGGGTGATAATGACAAGGGTGATAATGGAGAGGGTGCTGATGACAATGACAATGACAATGACGACGAGGAGAAGGATTGATGAGGACTGATGAGGATGATGATATTGATAAGGAGGAGCAGGACTGGTGATGATGAGAATGATATGGATAAATGGTGAGGATGAGGGTGATAATGCAGGTGATCCTGATGACGATGAGGTGAAAGAGGGCTGATGATGAGGATAGGGTGATAAAGCATATGATGCTGATGACGATGCGATTATGAGGACTGGTGATGACGAGAATGATAAGGATGAATGGTCATTATCATACTAATATTCAAATAAGGCCTACAAAATTGTTTGATTGCCGTAACCCGACCTACCCTAAAATTAGGCCCGACCCTAACTTTTTTTCTTTTTTGCAAAAAAAATAATATCATTTAAAATAAATAAATAAAATTAAATAATAATAAAAAAAAGTTCCAAAGCCTTTATCAAACGAAATGTACAGCTCAAAAAGTAAAGTAAAGTAAAAAAAAGAATCTGTAGGCCTAATGATAAGGCGCTATTTAAATGAAATTTCATTAACACATTGCGCTAGGGTTAGGGTTAGTGTTCCAGCCTGGAGCTGGATTTAGGGTTATGGTTATTATAGGGTTATTCTTCAGGAGCGATATTTTAATTTTGCGAACTGAGGTGAAGACAAATACGTATGATGGAAAGATTATTTCAGAAGAAAGAGGGTGGACGTGAAGATAGTTTGGGACTGGAATGGGAGGAGAGGAGAATGTGGTTTTTTTTATAAACGTGTCGGACAAGCTGAAATACGGCTGTTACTTGCCCGAGTGTCCAGTATAACTTCAGATTGAGACTATAAAGACTGCGAGTCCAACTTTCACCTATATGTGTACTCTGAAACACACCTGAACGATGTTGCATATAGCATGTTGCTATAGCACAAATAAGACTATTGTGAAATAACCAGTGGTTCATCGGGCAAGTAGTGAGTCCTTAGGAGGATATACGTGAAACATCAGTGAGTCATCAGGCAAGTTGAGTGAGTGTTGAGGGGGATACTTGAGATACCAGTGGGTCATCGGACAAGTTGAGTGAGTCCTGAGGAGGATACCTGAGATACCGGTGAGTCATCGGACAAGTTGAGGAGTCCTGAGGAGGAGGATATACATGAAATACCAGCCAGTGGGTCATCAGGCAAGTTGAGTAAATGTTGAGAAGGATACATGAAATATACCAGTGGGTCATCGGATAAGTTGAGTGAGTGTTGAGGAGGATACATGAAATACTAGTGGATCACCGGACAAGTTGAGGAGTCCTGAGGAGGATATACATGAAATACCAGTGGGTCATCGGACAAGTTGAGTGAGCATGGTGAGTGTTGATGAGGATACATCGGGCAAGTTGAGTGAGTATTGACGAGGATTGAAATACCAGTGGGTATATGAAATACCAGTGGGTCATCGGGCAAGTTGAGTGAGTGTTGACGAGGATACATGAAATACCAGTGGGTCATCGGGCAAGTTCAGTGAGTGTTGAGAAGGATACATGGAATATCACTGGGTCATCGGACAAGTTCAGTGAGTCCTGAGGAGGATAGGCCCCCCCCCTACATGAAATACCAGTGGGTCATCGGGCAAGTTGAGTGGGTCCTCAGGAGGATACATGAAATACCAGTGGGTCATCGGGCAAGTTGAGTGGGTCCTCAGGATGATACATGAAATACCAGTGGTTCATCGGGCAAGTTGAGTGTGTCCTCAGGAGGATACATGAAATACCAGTGGGTCATCGGGCAAGTTAAGCGACTGCAGAGAAGATGTGGAAATTTAGTGCGACTATTGAAAGAGGAGGAGCAGGAGCAGGGGAAGAAGGAGGAGCAGGAGGAGAAGAAGGAGGAAGAGGAGCAGGAGGAAGAGGATGAGGAAGTGAAGTTGTTGCATCAGAACCGTGAGAGTTGCGCGAAAGAGTGGTGCTATATATATGCTATATGTATAGGAGATTAAGGATCGACTATGACCCAATTTAACTTCAGAGTGCCTTTTAATTTTAATTTAAAGTATTTTGAATAGCATTTAACTTCCACATGCTTAACATTCTCGTGGATATACGTCCACAAAATACTGTTTAAGCATAGGCCATGGTCTATGGTTTAAGTTAGTTCAGGTATAAATTTCTGACCAAATGTTGTCGCCGTTGGCTGAGATTAGCCTAAAATATTTAGGTGGCAAATAACCAACAACAGACAGGGTCCATTAGTAAATGGAAAGTGTCATGTCGCATGTCGGTAGTAACATCAATGGATATCAACTTGTGTCTGATATTAACCGAAGTGCTATGTCGTCGTGTGAATGCAATAAATGGCTGCCTCATGTTAAATTTTGAAATTACATATTTGCAGAGGAATCAAAAAAGGGGCAGTCTTCAGTGAACGGCTCTTTTCAGAGCCACCAAACCTTTTACATTAGCAGATAGGCTATGTCTGCTTGTTCTCTGTAATTGACAAGGGGCAGTCTTCAGTGAACGGCTCTTTTCAGAGCCACCAGTAGGCAAGGGGTGGCCTACATGTCTCATTCTTATAGGTACTTTGTCCTGGAGAAGTCAGAACTACTCCTGACGACAGCTTGACAGTTCTAAACTTGTCCGACGCGACGGCGAACCCGCTAAAAACTTACCAATTGTTATGAACTCCCGTCGTAAAAGCCTATCCACAATCTCGTTACACTTGCTTACAGCATTGAGTTTGAGATTGTTCATCACATCATTCACATGATCTACCTCCAACGTTGACACCTTCAGGGACCGGGTAGCAACGTTTGAACAGTATTTTTTTGGGACATGAGAGCACATTAGACATATCGAATTGCATTCTGAATACGAAGAATGTCCTTCTGATATTAAATAATTAAAAAAATTTGAAATGCGCGATATAATACAAATTTTATGTATTAAAAATTGATATTTTTGATATTTAACAGTCCTCGAAGTAAAATTTATAAATCTAATGAAATGTACTTAAAGTGTAGGCCCTATGTAGCTGGGAGGAAAAACCGACGATCATTTGAACATTTTGACCTTTCGTATTGAAGATACACATTCCCCCACCCCCCCAAATATATATGTGAGCTTGTTTTTAGCTCATAGTGTACGCATCTGATTGTATCTCAATCGATATAGGAAACCAAAGGGCCTGGTTCAAATCACACCGCTATATATTGTGGTTAAACAATTGAAAAAACTGTTTTTTTGTTTGTTTGTTTGTTTGTTTGTTTGATTAAACGGTCGCTCCGCGCGGAGGCAAGCTTGGGTAATGATGGGACCAGGTTCGAACAAATACTAAAAGTACTCGAATTTATTTGTATTCTGGTTCTTGTACAGTTCTAATGGTCTAGTTCTAACAACATAGTTGTTGGCGGTGGTGCGTGGTTTACACCCAAATAGTGAAACCTTACAGTCTATGGTGAAACTTTTAAAATATTCTTTAAAATCCACGGAAAAGAATATGCAAACGAGAAAATGGGAAGAATTTGTGATTAGTGCCTAAGGCAACAATAGTGGAATAGTACCAGGTGCGTGAAAAGAATCAAAGTTGAAAGGTCGAATATTTGGCAAAACTAGGAATGCGAAAACAACAATAGTTGTGATATGTTGTTTTGTTTGGTGTCCAACGCATGATGTACTCTTGTCACGGTCAGGTAAATTTGACCCAGGAATAGTATTTTTGTCGGGATTTTTCTATGTCAGTGTATGTGTTTAGATTATACAATGCAAAATAGTAATTATTTGGTAGGGTCTTGCAGGTATATACATATAGTAATAAATGGTACAGAAATTGACGAATTTCAACATTTGTCCCTATACCTGGGATTTAACAACCAAAGTTTTCGTGATTGAAAATATAGGCCTATTTCCATACCTAAGAGTCACCAGGCCAAGACTAAAAAAAAGGTTTTTTTGCTAGAATTTTAGTTTTATGGAGTCCTAACCTGCAGTTGGCCTACGTTCTGGCTCATCAACTTGTTATTTTTCCAATTATTTGAATATTTCACAATTTGTGAACGAAGTTTTATATCATGTCATATATTGTTTTGTTTGTTTGTTAATTTTTTGTTTATTTTTCATTTTAACATAAAATTAAGGGGGTACTACACCCCTGTGGCAAATTTTTTACTATTTTTGCATTTTTCTCAAAAAATAATAACACACTGATAACAAACGTTATGTATATTATTTGGGCAAGGGATCCAATTACTACACTGAAATGTCAGTGACTCAAGACAAGCGGTTCAGTATAATATGATTGGTAATGAGGTACACCCTAGCGGTACCTTATTTCTTATCATAAATAACGAACTGCTTGTCTTGGGTCACTGAAATTCCAGTGTAGTAATTGGATTCCTTGCCCCTATAATGTACATAACTTTTGTTACCACTGTGTTAATAGTTTTTGAGAAAAATGCAAAAATAGGCACACATTTCTCGAGGGGTGTAGTACCCCCTTAATGTCGCCAAAAGTTTGGTCAAAACCTCTTTACAAAATGTCCCAAATATCAGAATTTTAATCACCGCCCTTTCTGAGCATGCGCATTGTAATAAAAGGACCCCAGATCCAGGACATATAATTGCTATCTACTGAAGATAACCGAACTACCTGTATGCACCGTTACCACAACTTATGGCTAATGCTGCTAAAATGTTGGGTTCGAAAAAGAAAAATATACATAAATTATAATGTGGTCCGTCCATGTATCAGCTTATTTCATGTTGGGACACCCTGCATAAAGACTGCTTTATAGGTTAACATTGTTAACACAGAAACCTGCAAATCATAAAGTATTGTTGCCACAAACATATTGAAATCATTATTTAGTGTTTTATCCAGTAGCCTATGTCAAAAACACACACCAACCACCACACTATTAGTATTTGCCCCATACGCCCACTCCTAAGTGACTTTTCGTCAGATTACTATATCAGGTATTATTCTCTACCTAATATCAGTATCACTATACCCTATTGTAGAATTAGTCTCTTTTTGACACAATTTGAAAAGAAAAGTTTAATGAACTTTTTTCTTCGCGACCTTGGTATAGACATTTAAAATACAGAAAGGTACGGTCTATTCATTTTGTTATGATTTATTATCTATCTAAGAATTTACTTCAACAAATAATGTTACAGTATTGTGAAAGAGCTTGATTTTTTAAAAGAAAGAAACCGCAAATATTAGGTCTAAGCAGATTTGTTTGAAAGTCAACAAACTTTATATTGAAGAAAAACTGTCAAAATAAGGGTTTGTTACCAAGCAAGTAGTACTGCAACTTGTGCAAGTGCAGCTAGTATGCAAACTTCAGAAAGAACGTAGAAACTCAAAAGTATTTTTGCGTAATATACGGACCTTACCGTTTCATTGCAAACAACCACTTTTGGGTTCTTTTTTGGCCCATACGGGGTCAAATCCCGGGGGTCAAATTATTTAACTACAAAAGTGGTTGTTTGCAATGTAACGGGGTCAATTTATTTTTAATCGGTGCATATTTGACCCCGTATTTTTAAGAGTGAATAATGTCCCAAAATATGCAACACCCAAAGCTACCCAACATCCAATTCCATGCCAGGGTAAAACCCTAGCTCCCTACGGTTCTTACATTATGCAGACTGGCAGACTGTGGCAGACTGGCAGACTGTGGCAGACTGGCAGACTGTGGCAGACTGGCAGACTGGATTGTTGCATGTTCATGAAATATTTTCCATCATTATAAAACTGTAATTTTTTACAACAGTTGCTGTGTAAACAGGTACATCCCAATGTCATACTTAATAATTGTATGTATTCAATTCAATTCAATTATTTAACAAAATACCCTCGCTCCTTGCACGGTTCCGCCATTATGCAATATGTGCGGGGAGAGCCTCGAACTGGCAGCATACATGAATGGGAATTGAACTAGTCATAACGTTCTGTGTAAGGTCACATAATTCTTCCTTTCATGTATGCTGCCAGTTCGAGGCTCCTCCCCGCACATAGTGCATAATGGCGGAACCGTGCAAGTAGCGAATTGTATTGAGCAATATATTTGGGTTAACCTCATGCTAGGAATTCATCCTCTTGTTACCTAGCTGGGGGGTTTCCAACCCCGAGCTAGGTACTGTTTTGCTATCGGATCTTTCTTCTTTCTTTCTTTCTTTCTTTCTTTCTGGCAATTAATTTCAAAATGCTTCTCCTACATGTTACACCCTACAATTACGTAACTTGCACATATGTATCGGCTATATACAATGCCCATAGGGTGCAAACAGAATTGGGGTCAAAGGTCATTAAGGGGGCATTACTGATATATAATCAAATACCTTCAAAATGCTTCTTCTGCCACATATTACATAGCACAATGACGTCACTTACACATGTGCATCGGCTTTTACCCAGTGCCCATACCTTGCACACAGAATTGGGGTCAAAGGTCATTAAGGGGTAAAATCTATTTTGCCTTATCTCGATATCTGTAAGGGGTGTGGGGCTCACATTCAGTGACAACAAATCTCATTACCTGGGGAACATTTTACAGGGGTCAGGTCAAAGGTCATGCAGAGGTCAAATTTCTGGACATCTGTAAGGGGTACAGTGCTCTAACTCTGTGACAACAAACTTAATGACCAGGGGAATATTTTGGAACACTTTGCAAGGGTCATGTCAAAGGTTAACTGGGGTCAAATCATATAATTTCATTTTCTGGATATCTGTATGGGGTATGGGGCTCAAACTCTGTGATAACAAATTTACTGACCAGAGGAACACTTTGGAGTGCTGTACAGGGGTTAGGTCAAAGGTCATCTGGGTCAAATCGTAAAATTTAACTTTCTGGGCATCTGCAAGTCGTATGGGACTCAAACTCGGTGACAACAAACCTCATGACCAGGGGAACATTTTTGGAACATTTTGCAGGGGTCAGATACCTCCAAAACACCAACATGCCCCAGCTAGGTTTGTGGTCTATGACCACCATTTGCCACTAGTGTTCCTTGTATTATAATGGATAATAAATAGTGTCACTAGGATCCACAACATGCTCATCTATCAGGGGCACAGTTCTTTAACCCCAATACATGTGTACATTCATTGAATGACCTTTCAAAATATGGGGATAAAAACTCATACTCTGCAACTTCAGGTCAAATCTTGCACTATGATTGTTTAATTCAGGTTATTGGGCTATGCCATTGGGATGCGGTCATTGTGGTCCATAGTGTGTGGTGGCCTAGATTTATGATCAATAGGATGGAAAGTGGTTGTCAAATCTTAATAGTGTTAGTGACCCTATCACCCTACAGACTTTTTATTCGATGTAAAATATTTGATGTAACATATCTACTGTATTTTTTTAAATCTATTCCCATTCTATTTTCAGTATTTAAATGTTTAGGGGCTGTGCAATAATTATGAGCCCCCCAGTGTGTGTGTGTGTTGGGGGGGGGGGGAAATTTCGAAACGGCTCGCCAAAATATTGCTTGCCCCCCCCACTCGGCCCGCCAAAATTCTTTGCCTCCCCCCCCCCCCTTGCACATCCCAATTTACAAACCTTAAATGGTCTTGCGAGCGTAGCGAGCAGGAAAATTTGCATATTAAAGCGTATCAGTACCGTACCGTTTTCCTAAGCCTTTTTAGCACGTTTTATTCAAAAGGCGCCCCATGAATGTGTGCCAAAAATCGCTTGTCCCCCTCTCGGCTTGCCAAAAATTGCTTCCCCCCTTTCGGCTCGCCAAAAATTTTACCCTCACCCAGGGCTCATAATTATTGTACAGCCCCTTAAGCATGTTAAGTTCTAACGAATGTTTGATGACATAAAAACGATAATATATTTTTACCAGATATTATACGTAACATATATCGATTTTACGTCAGACATTTGTTGCAGCTTGTTGTCTCGCTTTCCTTCACACCAATTTTTATGAACCTGCAACAATCTGTGGCAATTTGAGCCTGTATGACCCTGACATGACCTTGATAATTTTTGTCCACCATTTGGGTAGTTCTAACCTGACATTACTACCACTAGTATACCAAATGGTATATTTTGATACTAGTCTCATATTCTGCCCCAGTCTGCCAGTCTGCCCCAGTCTGCCAGTCTGCCCCAGTCTGCCAGTCTGCATAATGTAAGAACCGAGCTCCCTACCCACATGACCTACCCACACAACTTAAAGTCCCGCTTAAAGTGTACTAGTGATTATACTCCGTTCTCTCATGCTCTCAAGAATGACTTTGAAACGTCGTTTTAATATTAGTTTCAATAGTTACTTTCAAAATTCAATAGTTCAGAAGTAAAATAACAGTGGATGCAGCTGAAACTTTTTTTATTGGTTTAATTTCCGAAAGTGAATTTGTTTTCTGCTTACAAAAGGACCTATTCTCCTAAAATCATATTTGTGGAACGTTTGGACCGTTTTTGCACTAAAAAAAGTTGCCTCCTAAATTGTTTTGGGCTCACTGCAATATTTTGTTTAGGAAAGTATAGATTTCTTGTAGATGTGAAGATGCACCGGCCTGGAATCGCACCCTGCACCAGTGCAACGCTCCACCGCACTTCTGGACTCTGGGATACAGGCTCAGACTTTCCTCTATTTTCTCAAGCAGGCTGTATCAAAATAATTGACTGTTTATTGAAAAGCCTACTTCTTGCAAATACAGCATCGGGTCCTCTTGAAATAACCATGCAGGAATATTAATGACTTTCAGGACATTTATCTACTAACTACATGAACTATATAGATGGATCTTATATGCTACATTTTGAAGTGCAGTCTTATCCATTTCACTGGAAACTTATGGGTACCAATCATTTTGATACGTCCTGTATACTGCCCTAATGAGCACGTTTTAAAACAAAGTCCTTTCTTTTTACTAATCAGGCATTCTGCGTCCCTATATCGAAGTATAGGCAGGTGAAGAAAATACGTGATGACGCTGTCAAGAAGGTTGAAGACGCTACAAAGGTACGTTTACCATCCAAACCAATTACCGTTTTCAACCCCCCTTTTCTCTGTCTTCTTCCATCCTTACTTTTCCATCATATAGACGTGCTGTGTTCCTATTGAGCGATACCGCTATATGAAGAGGATGCATGAAGATGCGATTAAAAAGTATGAAGAGAAGATGCAGGTAGGAAAGTTGTGGATGATGATGATCCAAATATGGTGATGACTATTACACTGCAAAAAGGTTGGGCGATATTTTACCCATGTGAAATGTGCATCACCAACTGTTGGGTAAATCCAATCCACCTAACGTTGTAGCATTTTCCTTCGTTTTATCCAATTTTTCACCAATCATTTTATTTCCCAATGTTGGACAGGACTTCGATCGATATCATAAATTCCACATTTGTTGAATACCGTAAAACTTCGTATACAAGCATATAGAGTGCTTCTGATGAAAGCTAAATTAATCCAGGCGCCATTATGGAATTGTAGCAAATAAATTACAGATCCAAGCATATACAAACAAGACCCCTTTTTAACTGAGACCGATTCTCTTTAAAGGAAATCTTGATCAAATTCACAGGATGAGAGAAGGAAGGGAAAGGGAGAGAAAGCAGATCAACTGGGATTCTTTTTAGTCATACTTTGCGAATGGTTATAAACGTTATATTTTGTCAGAAAATATTGAATAAAGTCACAATCCCGGGTCACAATAGACACCAGTAAATTATTGCAAAATCACAGCACAGAAATCTTTGTGCTATGCACCCATCAGGATCTTAAATTTTGTCCTTTTCCTATTTGTTGCAGGAAGTTGAAGAGTACAAGGGAAATATGAAGATCTGCAGCAGAAAATGGATGATATGAAAGAAAATGTTCCTACCAGCCCGAAGAAACTGGTAAGATATTAATAATCTTTTTTGGGGGGGGGCGCCCCCCCCCCCTGAATCCGCGCCTAGATATTATTCATGTTATTAAATGAAATCAGCCCCTATAAAGGCATCAAGGTTGTTTTGTTTTTTGAAATATTTTGTCAAAATATCCAGAGCTATTTTAAAACCCGCTGCACCAATACTAGGCTTGTTTGTACTCATTTTAATGCATTTGTCATGCTGATTCCAAATATGGTCATAAAAATTTTACAATTCTGGAATTTTTTTAAATTGAAAAAACAACAACAACATTTGAATTTTGTCGTCTGCAGTCGACACCCGCATGGAGAGAGTTTAACTCAAAATAATCCAAAATACTTTGAAGACATGATATCCACTTTGAATTTTGTCTAAAAATTGACTAAATAATGTTTTTGAGGACATGGTTTATATTTTGGGAAAAAATGTTATGTTGTCTGTGTTTTTTCCAAATATATCTTGATTATGTAAAAATATAAGTCGTAAGCACTTTAGAACCACAGAATCAAATTGAATAAAATCATTCAACCAATAATTTTACATTTAGAATATCTATAATCCATCAAAAATGTTTTATGTACACAACATGAATGATCCATAATTCAAGCAACCTCGCCGACCATTCAGAAATTCGGAAATTGAGCTGTAACCTTCCAATTAATTTGACAAATTTGTTTTTATTCAGATTAATCTTATGCATTATATTACATGTTAAATACCGTAACATTTGACAAATAAACACACGGGTAGCGTACACGGGTAAATGAAGTTAATAACTCACCGATATTCCCCTTCTTTTTTGTTTGTTTTCACAGACTATGGGAGATGATGAAGCAGGTAAATATGAATAATTGAGTAACTTTACGAAAATGATGATGGTGATGACGATGATGATGATGATGATGATGATGATGATGATGATGATGATGATGATGATGTAGATGTTGAAGTTGCGACAACAACAATGATGATGATGAAACAAAATGTTAAACTGTTATGTAATGACGATAATGATGATGATGAGGATGAAGAGGAGGAGGAGGACGAGGATGGTGGTGATGATGATGATGATGATGATGATGAAAAAATATGATAAACTATTATTTGATGACGATAATGATGCCATGAGGAGGATGAGGAGGAGGAGGAGAAGGAGGAGGAGGAGAAGGAAGAGGAGGATGTAAGGGGCGCATCATTTGATTTCGGGAGCATGGGAGTTTTTTGAAAAAAAAACACCTTGCCCACTAGTCAGATAAAAAAAAATTCGCCAAATTCAGAAGAAAAAATTTCGGCGGTGAAAAAAAAATTGCCAACCTTCGAAAGCGAAAACAAATTCCACCCGACCCAAACTACCATACCCCCCTTGAGAATATAATGGTGCGTCCCTATATAAGAATGATGAAATTATTGAAATACTGAATGTAATTTTTCACTTTGTCTGTATCTTTCCAGATGGTGGTAAATTAGTCTTGGAGGAAGACCCATACAAAGTTGAGGCGAACAAGCACTTTGAATCATGGCCAGAAGATTTGAAGGCCAAAGACGTAGCCAAAATGTCAATGGTATATCTGCACTCCGGTCACATATCCAGAGATCCAAAGAGTAGAAGAGGTACCTTAACCGTGAAGCCTCTTGAGGTTACCATAGTGAACTTGAGCAAGAAAACCACGCTGCATTTGGGAGCAAGTTTCTTCAAATCAGGTCGTTTTGCGGTGCAGCAGCAGGGTGCTATTGGGGTTGGGGAGTCTCATACGTATTCTATCTCTAGCAAAGATGGTCGGGCGAAGACAGGGGTCAAAGGTGGATTAGCTTTTATCGTCTATGATATTGAAGAGGAATTTGAGGAACCTGAGGAGAAACAAGATGAGGAGAATGGAGAGAAGAAAAAGAAGAAGAAGGAGAAGAAAGAGAAGAAGAAGAAGGAAAGGAAGGAGAAGAAGAAGAGTAAGAAAGAGAAAAAGAATGAAGGTGGAGAGGAAGAAAAAGAAAATAAAGAAGCTGAAGAAGGAGAAGAGAAAGAGGAGGATCATGCAGAGGATGTTCCTGACGGTGAGGAGAAGCCGGCCGAAGAAAATCAAGAAGGCGAGGGCGGTGAAGAAAATAGCGAGAATGTTGACGAAGAAAAGAAAGATAATATCAGCACTACCGGTGAAGGAGAGCATAAAGAGGATGAAGAATTACCAGATGGCAACGGCGACTTTTTCATTTGCGGATTTGAAAACCCATTAGCAGGTAATCCTAAAGCTAAATGCAACAAGACCGATTCAAAAGATATAGCTCCACTCTTGAAGCAGCTGAAAATGATAAACCAAGTGAGCAGGAATTGTTTGGACATTACAAGCAAGGTAAAAGGCATTTTGTATTCATCTGGAAAGATGATGATCTGCAATGGTAGACAGTATTGTGATGAAATTTTATTAATATAATATCATGGGTACCTTGGTTTTGTCTTTGAAAACGGTTGATATTGAACTGAATCGAACTATTATATATTTTGAAGAGAGTTGGGCCTATTCAAGGATCCTATTCAATGGCATTGTCGGGCATTCCTTGTGGGGAAACTCGCCTTAGCAAATATGAAAGAATGAGAAAGATATTGGGAAAGAAGCAGAGGAAACTGCGTAAGAAAAAGGAGAGGTGGAAAAGAATGGAACAGTGAAAAAGGGAAAAACGAAAGAGAAACAGCAAAACGCTGGAAAAGGTCTTTCCACTGGATTCGTGTCCAGTGTCACATTGCGTATGCACTTATTTGTGTTAACACCACTGTTATCTTGCTCGTTCAAGACTAAATGCTAATAAAAATCCCTTTAAAAAGGGATGCGTCTGGTCCAGAGAAAAGATTGCATGCGTTGTGGTCGTGAAAACAGACTGGAAGAATCAGGATCCAAGTACTAGTTTATTCTCATGACTTTTTAAAAATGTGTTTTAATCTCACCTTTTCAAATCGTAAAATATTACATGTGCTTGCTTGTTTATCCCAGTTCACTGATTCCAATACTTATGTCAAACATTTACAATACCCTACATCATGCGCCCTTTCTTTGGTAAGCCCATTTCCTTTTTTAAAGGAATTTTTATGTGCATTAAATCAGTTATGAATGAACAAGAAAACGGTCTACAATAATGAAAATTTATGGGCCCTTCTTGTCCTTGACTGACCTCTTGAAAAGTTTCAATTATAGTAAGGTTTAAAGGCTTACTTTTGTGGTATTTTTTCCAACTTTGTAAACAAACAAAAGTTAACAGAAAAGAAAACAATGAATTCATGTAGGCCTTGTCCATTTGCATGCTCTGTTTGTGATGCCTATAATCTTTAACCATGTTTGATATTAATGTGAAATGTAAAAGCACTAATTATTGTTGGTGTTTTTAAAAACACAAATTTAGTTTTAAAAAAATTGTTTAAAGCAATATTATTTTGAATCAGATCATTAGATCATACTTTCTAACACCAACACTACTTTACCCTAATAGAAGGGCATTCGACCCTGCGTGTTCATTTCCCTGGATACTTTATTTGGACTTGAATTTTACTTCCACTGTTTTGAAAGAACTTATTTGTTAAGGAGTGCCTTTAACACAACTGGTTCATATGGAAGATCTAAGAAAGCTCTTATTTCAATTATACCATTACTGAAATAGGTAAGTTGAAAATAACTGAATCAATATTTACAATGTGGATAACAACTTTTATGAGAAAAATTTGTATTTACTTTCTATAAGATGGTTTAGAAAACAAAAATTCACAGTGAGTGCATTTCCCTACAAAAGTGTTACAGTCCTAAAACTGGCCGGGCTAGTTTGGGGTGACACAAAGGACATGTGCCACCTTACATTGGATATATTATTGAAGCTGTATTATCTTTTGATTTATTATATTGTACTTTCTAGCATTGACCTATGAACCTATTATGGCCACAATTCTTCCTACTAAATTTATGACACCATAAGCCGCCTTACCCTAAAGAGTCATAAAAGGCTGGTTGGTCAAATCCCATCTCTGCCTCAGTCTCTGTCTCAGTATCAATGATCACATCTTCAGCTGAGTTATAACAGGTAACTTCTAGAATGTGTCACTGGAACTCCCTGGGGATTTAATCCCGACACTAAATGCATCTGGCCCCTTGGGGCCAGACGCGAAAAAGGACCTGCTACACCCTTCAGCATATTGTATGTATGTACATTATGCAGGCCTTATAGTGCCCCTAACCTTAGACCTCAACAAAGCATTATATTGTGTGAAATGAAATGCATTTCAATGCAAAAGTGAGTCACCTGCAAAACTGTCCATTGCAAACATAAGTAATCGCGCGCGTAGTGTTTGACAGTGTTGCGGCTTAAGTACTAATAATTACGGTACTTTTCATTTCCGTCACGGGGAGTTGTGACGAGTAGTAACAAGCGTGTATACGCTGTCAATAACCAATTTATTATTTATTCTGACAAAACATAGGGAAAGTAATGAGAAATAAAATAATTTCAAAGAATAACACAATAATAATATGTATTGTTTTCATAGCTTACCCTTAAAGAGATTTGCAACCCTTTTGACATGAATCGATCCAGCTATCGTTGATCGTAAATTGTGTTTTTATGAATATTTATATTATAGTCTTATATTGTTGGGAATTGTATAATCATGGTTATTATAATGTATTATTAACATTTACATGTACTTTCATTGTACCTCAATTTGGCATATAAATACATATAATTTCGCCCAATTTTACATAATGTTTATGTAATAACATGTTTTGGGTGTGTTTTACTTGATTATGCACAACAATTGTATATTAAAGTATTGGTATTTTGTAAATTGTTGGGTTATGTAAATTGAAATAATAAAGTAGATTGTAGATTCTTTTGTACCTATTCCCCATGTTGGTATTATTTATTTACACATTTTCATTATCAGTTGAACTGCTCTAATGCGATTACCATGGTTATGGGCTATTTGCAAAATTGGCTATTAAAAGATTGAAATAAATAAGCCAACATTTTACCATTTATCGAATTGAGACCCAAAGCTGATGTAAAGACTCAATGTATTCCCCAAGAAGAAAGTAGCATGACTTTAACATGTTTTAATGAACAAGAATTGTCTTATTTCTAACATTATATTATTTCATGTTTCTTGGGCTATTTCAGTTGAAATCAATACACCATATGGAAGACATAATCTTAATCTTCCACACGTGTAGTGTGAATTTCAAATGGAGTTTCCTGAATGGGTGACTCCATTTGAAATCTACACTCCCGGTGTGAGAGATTGGGTCAAATCTTCAATAGAGGGTGTGTGGATTTCAAACAGAACAGCCCATTTAAAATTTGATTGTCTTCTATAACAGCTGAGGGACCAACAATTCCCCAGTAAAACACAAAACGTTTTACAGAAAACGTTTATGTCGGGCTATATTAAGGGTATTAAAAACGTTTTATAACATGTAGAAAACATTTTGAAAAGTTAATACAAAATATTCTAACATAATGTTATTAAGTGTAAACAATTATTGTTTACCAAAATATTTTGCAATAACTTTTGACAAAATTTTAAAAATGTTGTAGTGTTTTTTGTTTTTTATAAAACGTTTTTAAAAATGTTTTCATGACCTTTATGTAACCCGACATCTAAATGTTATTAAAACGTTTTGAGCAAACCCAAGACGATTTTTATAAACGTGCATAACGGAATAAACATAATTTTGTGTTTGTTGAATTTTATTCCCGGGATTTTACCCATTCCGAGAGATTTTCACAGTTATCATGGTCTACATGTATAAACAATTTGTATTTTCTGCTCATAATGTCTATTGGTACGTCATTGTATGTAATTGTGAATGTATTCGTGAATAGTAATAACAATTTTTAATATTTGAAAGAAAATATCTGCAGTTGTCTGAATACTTTAGTGTGATTGTTTCTGGTCTGTAAACAAGAAAACAATTTGTGACAAACTCAAAAATAAAATGTTAAATGACATCATAATCACAGTGTCTGTTAGGTCAAATAGCACACTATTTCACACTTATTATACAGGCTGTATCAAAATGATTGATACCCAACAGTTTCCACTGATTATTAACAAGACTGCCGCATCAAAATACACCATAAGATTCACCTAATTTGTAGGTAAATGTTATAAATGGTCATAACACTGTAAATTGTGGCGATTTCAAGATGATCCAATGTTACATTTGGTAGATACAGGACCATTTTCAATAAACATTAGAATTGATTGATATACCAAACATTTTGATACAGTCTGTATGGTGTACTACAAAATAATAGCATCAGTGATAAAGAGAAACGAACTGGGTGTGCGTAACTCAATCAAAAAAAAACACCCACTATACAGGTTATCCCAAAAATATCACGGATGGCGAACAATATTTGAAAAATGCTGAAACGTAAAGAGGAATTTGAAGAGTTTGAATATAAACTTTATTTCACTTCAATCAGTGGTTCAAAACAATTATACTTCAAGGGATTTAAAAGCGACTTATAGAGAGATTCCTGTAAGTATACACTTTTCTAGAAAGAAAATTGGTAAATGAATCTATATATTAACACAGATTTGGTGTAAAAACAACAATTTGTGAGAAAATCACAGAAAACAAATGTCTCAATTTTCGTTGAACACAATATAGAAAAGGAAAAATCAATTTCAAAGAATTATAGACACTCCATTATACAGGGAGAGGGGTTCTTTACATTTCCAAATAGGCTACTGGTCTAGTTTTTGTGAAATTTACCAAATAGGCCTATGTCCAAAAATATGTATTTTTAGCCAAATCTCCAGTGTGTCGAATTTTGACCCAATTGTTGGATGAAGCATAACCTTCGTTCCGGGCCACCGATTGAAGTGATATAAAATTCATATTAACGGCTCGGATAGCGACGTTTGCACAGTATTTTTGTGGGACCTGTGAGCACATCAGACACACCAAATTGCATTCTGAATACGAGGAATGTCCTTCTGATATCAAATAATTTAGATTTTTTGATAATTCGCGATATAATACAAATTTTATGGCAAATTATTCCTCGAATTTATCTTTATAAATCTGATGATAAGTACTTAAAAGTGTATGTAGCTGGGAGCAAAAGCCGTTCATCATATGAACATTTTGACATTTAGTATTGACGGTATAGGCCTACATGAATTCATGTATAAACATGCAAAATACACGTTAATGTGTATCTTCAATACAAAAGGTCAAAAGCAAAAGAAAAGGTCCAAGACGCGTGACTTGAGTGATATAGGCCTACCACAATACTGCCGAAGCCCCATGCGGCCCTGATTTGGTAAAACGATCTAACTTGAAATTTGGACATTTTGAGATAAATCCATATCATGGGTAATATAAGGGCTCTCTTTCCATTGGTGACATCCTCAAATCGCCACCATGCCACCAAATAAGGAGATTTTTATATTTTCTAAGACATTAGATCTGTTTAATAATTTATTTTATTCAAAAAGAAAAACGGCAAGTTTTCAAACTTTAAAGCCCTTTTTCTCGAAACAGCGATTTTAATTTCAAGTTAGATCATTTTACCAAATCAGGGCCGCATGGTTCAGCTATGGTGTGGTAACCGCTCTTGTTAATATTTGCAACAATGAACTCAGTCGTTCCATCCAATGCACTTGACTGGTAGATTGGTTCGTTTCACGACTCACGTCATTATCAATATCAAATCAGGCCCAGTGAATAAGAAATCCAGGTAACACTAATATGCCTATGTTTTAAAGGAAGTCCTTGGTTAAAATCGTCGTGGAACTTAAAACAAATTTCAATTCAATATGCAGTCTAACTCTAAAACAAATAAATTAGAAATTACAAATCAAAACCAATAAACACACACATTATATAAGTAATTTCAACCTTCCTACATAACATGAATGTATTACCAATAGCAGATGCCATTGTTATGCCACTTACATGACTAAGTTAAATATGCATCCTCACATTAAGGGATCTAGAATGAGCGTTTATTGCGTTTCGACAGTATTTTTTGTAGGGCATGAGAGCACCTCAGACCTATCGAATTGTATTCTGAATACGAAGCATGTCTTTCTGATATCAAATAATTTTCATTTTTGAAAATCACAATATAATACAAATTTTATAACAAATTATAAAAATTTGATATTTTTCAAATTTTTGATATATGACAGTCCTCGAAGTAAATTATATAAATCTAATGATATATTCTTAAAGTGTATGTATAGGTGGGATGAAAAGCCGACGATCAATTGAAAATTTTGACCTTTCGTATTGAAGATATGGAATTTTTTCCCAAAAAGACCTAATTTTTTTTGGTGTTTTGGGGAAAAAAATCCATATCTTCAGTACGAAAGGTCAAAATGTTCAATTGATCGTCGGCTTTTCATCCCACCTACATACACTTTTAAGTATAAATCATCAGATTTATAAAGTTTACTTCGAGTACTGTTAAATATCAAAATATCAATTTTAATGATTTGCCATAAAATGTGTATTAAATTGCGAATTTCAAAAAATCAAAATTATTTGATATCAGAATGACATTCTTCGTATTCAGAATGCAATTCGATATGTCTGATGTGCTCTAATGTCCCAAAATAAATACTGTCCAAACGTTCATACCCCAGCCCTTAATAGTAGGTGTCTCCGGCAATCACAACATTGCCTTATATGTTAGAAAATTAATTATCAAGCACGAATCACGTGGTTTTATTTGACACCAACTCATATTGACCCTAAAATCGAATTAATACAGCCGTCTCTCAACTCAAAATTCCCGGGCGCCGAAATTGTCCAGTGCAATGACGTCCTAGTATTACAATGAAGGCTGACAACAATTGAGCACAAATAACAATGACGTCATTTCACTCGACAATTTTGGCGCGGGAATTTTTAAAAATCGTGTGTTGAGAGCCGACTGTTTTTATTCATTTTTATAGTCAAAATGAGTTTGTTTTAAATAAAACCATGTGATTCGAGCTTGATAATTACTATGATTTTTTCTAACATATAAGGCATAATGTTGTGATTGCCGGAGACACCCTTTAAGGGGCGCACCATTAGGGGGACTGGTAACAGGTTAGTTGGGGTCGACCATTAATTTAGCTCAAAAAACTACCCAGACCCACCCCTTTGAAATCTAATGGTGCATCCCTAACGTGATTGATTTTGACCATGTTGATCGACGAAAATTAATTAATTCTAAAAGAAATGGAAATCTGTTGAATATGCAAGCTAGCAGAATGATATTTTAATAATAGTGTCGGCCGCGTTTTACTACTGTGGAATCATAAACCGTGCCGTCATCATGGAATTCAGTATTCTTGATATACAACCGATTTATAATAGGCTAATATGTCCCTAGAGCCTATGGTTGTTGAATATTAAAATTTATGATTTATTGATGACAATGAAATATATATTTGGCATATTTGACCCATAAGGTTATCAACATCCGTGCGTACACCACTTTTATAATAGCTTAGGCCTGTATTCGCCGTAGAAGTGATGCAACAGGATTAAATATACTACAACAATCATGCAGCAAGCAATTTTATTATAGCCTATGTTATAATAGCTGGTGCGCTCGAAGTATATGATGGATAATCAAACCCGTGCAAATGCGTTGATAATCGCACTTTAATACTATATTGGTGTGGTCACAAATAAATCTTCGATCATCGATTCATAAATGCTTTTTATAAGCTTAAAGTCAGAAAGTGTAGCGTAGGTCCATCCATACCGTATTAAAGACAAACATTTCAAATTCTGAAATATCAAATGTTTACAAAACACAATTTCTGACAATTTGTCACAGATCAAAATGTAAGATATAAACATGGAGTCACTGGAGATTGGAAACTTAGAAGGCCCATACATGTTTATTTTTAGCTTTTATAAGGCACCTTTAG
Source organism: Amphiura filiformis (assembly GCF_039555335.1). Lineage (NCBI taxonomy): Eukaryota > Metazoa > Echinodermata > Ophiuroidea > Amphilepidida > Amphiuridae > Amphiura > Amphiura filiformis. The sequence continues at coordinate 46,694,114 of NC_092639.1, read as the reverse complement.
CGATAGTATTACACTAAAAGCCAATAGCCTCATTTCCAATGGCGACGTTCATTGATCGCCATAGAACAACCGAATCTTAACGTTTCACCTTAAGCTGATAGAGTATGAGTTTTAGTACCGGCACACATCCAAAGGTCATTCCATGAATGTTCAAAGTATCGAGGCTATATGGAACTGTGCCCTTACCGATGAGCATTATCGAGATCCTCATAGGTTGCCCGGGGTGTTACCCTTTTAACTTGACGTTTCAGCGAGTTCCCTTAAGAGCTGGCAGACAATCATGACGATCAAATCAAGTTCCAGAGCATTTGTCATTCTGAAATACAAAACCTTTATTGACTTAATTTGTAACAGTGCAGTGTGTATAGGGTGTTCCAAACAGCAGCATCTCAGGTGTTCTCGCATCATGATGCAGTCATGTCTACAGTAGAATTCATCTCGACCTTTGCAGGACTTAACCCCATTAAAAGCTATTAAACCAAGATAACACTCATTGAAACAGCTCAACTGATTAAATCGGATCTTCTCTGGTTGTGCACAAGTGACTGTTTTCATGTGCGATATCGCAATAAAGCTGGTATTCATAGCTTCAGTTGGGTAACCGATTATAAAGGAAACGAAAGGAACAATGTTATGTGTGGCTTTGTTCACGAAATCAGACAATGGCGTGCTTTTTGTAAACCAGCATTCTTGAAAATGAGCAACATAATGATTTTTGACTTAACACGGTTTGGAAATAATTTCTTCATATTTTTGGTGTTATCTGTCGTTTACATGTCCTTCCTAAAACACAAAAGTACGACCCTCTCCAAACACCTAAATTAGCTAAAAATTTAGGACATGTTACAAAACTATATTGTCTAGAATTTTAGAAGAGTACTTTTAATATTGGCCGGTTATTTTTCACACAGCGACGTTAACTAGGCAATGTACTATTACCTATAACATTAACTAAAACACCAAAGTACGAATATTTCCAAACATCTAAATTAGCTAAAATTTAGGACATGTTAAAAACTATATTTTCTAGAACTTTAGAAGAGTACTTTTTATATTGGCCGGTTATTTTTCACACAGCGACGTTAACTAGTCATATCCCCATACTGTTAACGTATAGGGCTATTTGTAGAGGTCACACGTCAATGGGAAAGAGCACTGTGTATTGTGTATAGGAAAACGGACAGTAACTGCAGTATGTGCAGGCGAGTCGAAATTTCGATACTGCTATAACCAGGAATGCTCTAACATACATGTTGTATACAACGCGGTCTTCCCTGCTTTTAGGTCTTTTATGAAACTTCATGCATAATTATCTTCAATACAAAAGGTCAAATGGATTATGATTGCCGGCTTTTCCTCCCATGCAGCTATAGACCCCGCCCCTACATCATCATCATCATCATCATCATCAGTCGGCTGCGGAGCAGGCGACTACAAGCCCTCTCCAACTATTGCGATCCTGGGCAAGCGAAACAACCTTGCATGTGGTTGCACCTTGCAAAACATTTATATCACGAATTTCATAGAATAAAATAGATTGTTTGATGACCTTTTATAACATAAATCTGCAAATTATGTTGCATTTTGGTGTAGGGCCTACGTGTATCAGTCTTGTCCATAAACACAGAAAAGTGAAAACTGTTGGGTAACAATACAGCCTGTATATAGCTGCTATTGGTTTGCTAAACACCCACCAATTTTGTACATACAGTCTGTCTGGATCAACCATGACCAACATTCAATGTCAAGTACATCATTACTTTGTGTACAAAAGAACATGTTTTGTTTGCATGCCAAAAAGTTAGTAAAGTTTGATTGAAAAGTTGGTGAGCATGCATGCGTCAAACCCACAGGTTTATAGAAAAATGCTTTAATATGTATGCAGATGGCTGAAATGCTCTGCGTAATTGCGACAACTGTTGCGTTCAATGCCAGTTTCACTCCACTCCACTCCAATGAAATAATGTTAGCATTTGCTTCAAGTTTAAACTATACATGTAGATTAGGGGCTGTGCAATAATTATGAGCCGGGGGTAACATTTCCAAACGGCTCGCCAAAATCGCTCCCCCCTCGGCCCGCCAAAATCGCTTGCCCCCCCACTTGCACATGCCAAATTTTTTGCGTTTCCGTACGGTTTTCATAAGCCTTTTCAGAGCGTTTTATTTAAAAAGCGCCCCCAGAATGGGTGCCAAAAATCACCTACCCCCCTCTCGGCTTGCCAAAAATTGCTTGCCCCCCCCTTTCGGCTCGCCAAACCCCCCCCCCCATTTTACCCTCCCCAATTTTACTCCCCAGGGCTCATAATTATTGCACAGCCCCTTAGATATAGACCTATATGATATGTCAGGGCGGTGTAAAGTCATTGCTAAACTTCATTTGCGCATGTTCCCAAAAATATTTGTCAAACTTAAGGTGACATTTAATACATCCCTTGCAAATCAATTATCATAAAAAATGCAAGGCCCTTCGTAAATAAAATTTGTAAATTTGATAGATCAAGGAAATATTTGATGAATTTGGTTACCTTTGAACCACAGTAACTGAAGCGTAGGATTTATAATTTTCTCAACAAATGTTTATGAATGTCAGGTTGCCAAAGTCTCGCCTACGCCTTATGTATTCATTTTGATTTTTACGTATATGGGCCATCAGCCAACTTCAGGTTTAAAATATTGCTGGAACGTTACAAAAGTACAGAGACTGTATACAGACGTGCACATAAACAGTAAACATTCCCCGGGAAACATTCACTTGCTCGTGTAGGCCTATGCACAGACACCATGGTCCCCGCCATGGTCTACCTTTAAAAGAGGAAGTCATGCTAGAGCAGTACTTCTGGGGTGAACCAAACCTGCCTGGTTATCAAATTAATCAGTGACAAGATATCTGCACCATCACTGCAGACTGCACTGATCCTACACCCACACTTTACTCACGTACTTGATAAACCTCATCCCTGAATGATTTATTCAAGTAAAGCCCGGGAAATAAAGCAGGATTGACGTCCCCCCCCCCCACTCCCCACCCTTTAGGGTGCTATGCAATAATTATCTGTCGGGGGAGTTCATAATGGCCTGCCTGCCAAAAAAGGTTGCCCCACTTCTCGGCATGCCAAAAAATATTGCCGATCTGCCAAAATGGATACATGGATTAAATATGTATACAAGGTGCCCCATAAATGTCTGCCAAAAATTACTTTCCCTATTAGCAAAAAAATGCCACTCCCCCTTCTGCTCAAATAATTATTACTTCCACCCCATCCCCCGTGGGGACAGATAATTATTACACAGCCCTTGTTATATTTTTAAAAGGGCATGAAGTTACTGAAACTTTCACCTGCATGTGACACCCTGTATATTTCGAACTTGGTACCTGGTCCACACTTGGGGTCAACATGGTCAATGTGGGATCAAGCATGAAGTCAAGATAGGAATTCACCGAGTCAATCGAAGGTGAGAAAATACCATGCGATATCTACAAAATACTATACAACTCAAATATTTCATGAAATTCCACAAGCCAAGTTCGAGCGCAAGAATTTTGAGAGCAAAAAGAGGTTTCAAAATCTCACGAATGGTCTTTTCTCAACTTGAAGTTTAAACTAACTTGACATAATCTGTAGATGCCTATAATAATGTAAGCCCTATAGAAAACGAGTTTGTCTAGTAAATTGCATAGTTCCGTTTAAAGTTGACATATTTTCATGCTTGGCATATTTATCACCCATCCGAAGCCATCAGAGATCAGAATATAGACAACCGCTGTTGAAGTTCAAAGACAGTTCCAAAGTATATCTATGCCTACAAACTTAACAGGGTTTTTGCATGATGCATTTCTTGAGTATACACTATAGTTGAAGGTCAAGAAGATGACGACACAACTACTGCAATCAATTTGTGAATGTCCATCAAATGTGATTAAGTCATCTATTCTTTTAAGGTGGAATTTTGCCTTTTGCCAAGTTTGCCTTTGATCGAAATACTTCAATATCGGAAGTTGGTAAGTACATTTTATTCTATATATTGTTGACATGATTCTTGTTGTGCAATTCCAGTAAAAAACGTTGTTGTTTACTCACATTTTTAGTGATGTTTCACCACTACACTAGTAGTTTCTGAAGTCTGAAGAAACCACTAGTGTAGTGGTGAAACGTCACTAAAAATGTGAATAACAACAGCTTTTTTACTGGAATTGCACATAAAGAACTACGGTATGTCAACAATTGAATCTAACATTCTAAATGAACTTGTTCAAAGAATTATATATATTGTTTTGTTTTCATTTGAAATCTTGCACAATGTGTGTTTTACGATGCAACCATCGATTGTATTTTGTTATGTTGTTTTGATTTTCAAGTTATCATTTTAAATTCATTTTGTAACTTACATCAATGCTTAAGGTGATACTACACCCCTGATAGATTTTGTGACTAATTTTGCATTTTTCTCAAAAAGTAACTTTACACACTGGTAACAAAAGTTATGTATATTATAGGGGCAAGCCCGGGGGCAAGGAATCCAATTACTTTACTGAAATTTCAGTGATTCAAGACAAGGGGTTCATTAAATATGTTAAGAAATGAGGTACATTCTAGCGGTACCTCATAAATAACGTACCGCTTGTCTTGAGTCACTGAAATTCCAGTGTAGTAACTGGATTCCTTACCCCTATAATATACATAACTTTTGTTACCAATGTGTTATTTTTTGAGAAAAATGCAAAAATAGTCACAAATTTATCAAGGGTGTATAGTACCACCTTAATGGCGGATGATGTGGATGCAATCATTTGAATGATTATATAAATTATGAGCATTACTATCATGATTATAGTCATCATTGGACGTTGGATAAGGAAATTACTTTAAATACAAGGACGTATTTTTTACATGATTCCAAAACGATTTGACATATCATGATAATGATTTAATATGATGCTATAAATATGTGATCATTATTTTGATCATTAAGTGTCTTTATATGAAGTGGGTTTCTAAACTTATGTCACACATAATTAAGTACCAAATGTTATGGTTATTGCCTATTAGAATCTCAAAAAAATCAAAAGAAGATCCATTTTTTTTTCGCTGACAAGTCGCCTTGAAAATGTAGAGAACATGGTCGTCGTATGGCTGATTCCAATTAAATGCCAAAACAATTTGATTTAAGGGGGTACTACACCCCTGCCCAATTTTGTGCCTATTTTTACATTTTTCTCAAAAATTATAGCGCATAGTTGAAAAGTACCGTAAGATATGTATATAGGGGCAAGGACTACAACTACTGCACTGGCAATTTTATTTCAGCACAGACATCAGTTGTGGAGTTACACTCAAGAATAAGGGAAAACCAATATTTGATCAATAAATCAATAACTACTTGCTTTGAGTTGCTGAATTTTCAGTACAGTAGTTGTAGTCCTTGCCCCTATAATAATATACATATCTTACTTGTCACCAATGTGCAATAATTTTTGAGAAAAATGCAAAAATAGGCACAAAATTGGCCAGGGGTGTAGTACCCCCCTTAAAACCCAAATAAAAAACAGTTCATTATGTGGCTTTAAAGTTTCTTATGAAATTCAATGATGTGTATTAAATGCGTCAACATGGTTTAATAATTAAAGGTGAGATCAGATTGACGCGTTTTGGAACAAAAAAAAAGTATTTTCACGTACAGCATAACCACACAATAAAACTTCACAAGTTCTCAAGAAAAGTTTATTTATCTGTACCCACAGTATATTAATCGTCATCATCGTTATAAAACAACGTCTTGATGATAAATCAAAAGAGTTGTACGTGCCAAAAAATAAAAGCACAAAATCAAGCTATTTTCTGCTACGTAGTAGCAACAATTCCTGATTAAGCATGACTTAAGATATTTCTGAATTGAAACGTGTCTGCCCGACAATGAAACATGTCTGCCCGACAAGATAACCAAGTTATCTTGGTCTTCATCGTCAGATTTTTCAAAATGCCATGTCCAAAATGGGCGTTGTGCATTTCAGAGAAGACAGGAAATCGCAGACATCCTTAACACTAATATATGGACCACAATGGCCTCAATCCAATTGCATAGTTCAATAACCTCAATTAAACAATCATAGTGCAAAATTTGACCTCATGTTGCAGGGTATAAGTTTTTGTACCCAAATTTTTAGAGGTCATTCAATGAATATACAAATGTATTGGGATTAAAGAACTGTGCCCTGATAGATGAGCAAGTTGTGGATCCTAGAGTAAGTCACTATGCTTCACTATGTGTACGCATCCTTTTAGCATGTTTAAGTAATCCTTAAAAACCTCATAAAAGTACATGTAAGCTTACCAATTTCTGCCATTCATATATTTATATCATTGAAATGTTTAAATATATAACGCGCAGTCATGGCGCGACAACTTAAAACACCTGTTGCGTCGCAATTTGATATTAAAGATAAAACGGAGTTATTTTTGTTGTGAAAATCGGGGTTTTTTTTTCAACACAGTGTGAATATTTACAGTTTTCCTAAATTTATAATCGGCTTAGAATCACCAAAAAAAAAAACATACATAGTCTTTCAAATGAATGTTTTATTTGTAAATATATCAAATAATACTATTCGTCGCATGGTTTAGTTACAACAACGGGTTCTTTTTTCTAGAATGAACAAATTAGCCGAGCGCTATTTCCCGCTGGTATTTGGAGTAAGTCTACGAACTTTTCATTGGTTCCCAGTTTGTATAACCTTCAAGATTCTGATGGAGAGAACTTTTTGAAACGGGAGCCAACAAATTTGTGCACTTAAAGTTTGGAATGTGTGGTGCATTGAAGCGTGCAGGGGGCGGGGCGGAGGTTTATGTTTTGGTTTGTACGTTAGGAGTAACGCTACTGCTCGCTACTTGCCTTCGCATCTTGATACACGGTTCTGAACTTTTCTGAAAGAGCATTCATGACATGCATTATCAACATCAAAATATAGTTTGTAGATATAATCTGGAGAGTATTTTGTTCACGAAGGATTATTTTGAATATTGCTGTGATACGAAAAATTGTTTTTAGCAGAAAGAAAAGTTTTTTGGATAAAGGTAAGAAATTGTATTGCTCGTTTTGGTGACTCTCCGTATAATTGGTAGGCAAGTAAGGTAACATAAATGGTATGGTATAGCGCAGTGGTAGTGGTAATATATCGAGAAGTGTCAAACTATTAATTGAGACACTTTTCACATTTTCTGTCCATCAGCCTTTTATCTTGAGTAAGTTCCCTTTAGTAAATAGCCTAGTTTTCTCCACAATTATGGTTATCACTCGTGACATTAATAGGATTGCAGCGGATAAAACAAGTAAATAACGCAGATTTAATTTGGTGCGAACAGGTGCGTATTTCCATTAAACTTATCATTGCGGAAGGAAATACCAGAAAGAATGTCGTATGATTTAAAATGTATAGTGAACGCCACATGAAAATGGTTTTTAAAAGTTGAAATTCAAGTTGCTCGCCGATGTAAATAACCCGTAGTAAAAATGTTGAACACGCTCGCGTAAGCATGATCAACGACCACGCGTCACGCCCCATTCACCCATTTTGTATGTAATTTATACTAAAGTGATTTTACCATAACAAAAAAACTTTTAAGCGGTCATGGTTAATGGCAATTCTGCTGTTTGTTTTTATGCCAACAGCCTATTTATACAGATCTGACTTCTGGAGTGAGGGTGAGAGAAGTTACAATTTGAGATTTGGCAGAAGCGAAGGAGATATACAGTTTCACTGATATTTGTTGTACTATATAAAGTGAAGTGCAGGGTGTGGACACGACAAAATGGTAAGGAAGAAATAATCGCCGGGTATAAATATGGTACTAACCAACATTTCACTACGTTGATGGAATTAATTTACTAATACTAGGCCTATATATTTGTGTTTTATTTGAATGAAATATTCGCCACGTTCCGTATGTCTATGTGCATTGTGGCGATCAGGTATGACAAATAACATTTGATAAAAAATGGACCTAGTTATTTTTGACAAAATACATACGTTTGCATTGTATTGATTTTCAATATACCTATAGTACGTGACGTACATGATTTGGCACATTCATGTTCCAGAGAATTGTTATTCATGCAGTAGCTAGTGCTATGACAAAAACAGTCGTGCTTGATCATGAAGTCAAAACATGGTTTAAAATTAAATTCCTTTGCAAAATGCAAACAGTCTTTCTCATGTTTTTCTTAAGATATCTTTGATGCTGTCAATAATATTTTATTGATGTTTTGGTACAGTATGACGTGAGCAACTACCGTAAGCCTTGTGTTCTATCCTCATTTTAAAGATATAACCAATGATAGCTCCCCAGAAACCGTGTATTTCATGGTGTCATATTTCTATAACAGCTACGCACCATGTTTGTATATATGGTGGCTCTGAAAAGAGCCGTTTATGTGTATTGTAATAGGTTCCCTATATTAAAGCGAAAATTCGCAATTGTGGACTCTAGTACCCTTTTGGATTTAATTCAGGTTCCGGTTATTGTACGACGTAGCACATGTATTTCATTTCGATCTTATCTCATAGGAGCATATATGGTGGCTCTGAAAAAACATAAATAAGCGCAATTTTGGAACTTTTGGATTGGATTCAGGCTGCTCCAATCAATGTACGCACCTTTCCTTTCAATTTGATCTCGTATTTATCGTATATTGGTATGACTTGACAACACATTGCCTTGGCGGTGAACCTATATCATAAGTAACCTACATTTAGTACATATACACCATGTGAACTTTACGTAATGCTGAAACACTAGTGAAGCAAATGTATGGATGCCCTTTCAATATGTAGATACCTCGTATTATTCATTTGGGATCATAATAATAAGACAATGTGGATTTTATGGGGATCGTTCAGCCATGCATTTTGACACTTTTTATGCGAGTTTATAGCGAAAATATGACCTCTATTGATTGAGAACAGTAAAATTTTGTAAAGAAAATTGCAACAATGTAGGCCTATCTCTCTCTTTGCCGATTCTGCAGGGTGCATGAATACAGGGTGTCCCAGAAAAATTTACCGAGTGAATAAAATTGAACGTAAGTCGAGAACTATAGACATCAAAATCAAATAATTTAAAATGTAGCGCATAGCCTATTTTATTGTGCATCACATACCAGTGTTGTAGTCAAGACCTCTATGTCCGAGACCGAGACCAAGACCTGCCCGTCCGAGATCGAGACCGAGACCGAGACCAAACCTTCCGAGACTAAGACCACCCCTTCCGAGACCGAGACCTCTAAGTTCCGAGACCAAGACCGAGACCTGAGACCTTGGTTTAATCCCCTGTGATACTCAAGGGTAGGGGTGTGCCGCTGAGAATTTAAAAGGGAACCCATCATTGTACCAACTGTTCAAGAAATTAAATTGGAAGCTCACATCCGAACAAGCTCACTTATGATTCATTTATAACTTTTTATAACCTTATAAAATGATTTGTGTATCTTTATTCTTAACAATTTCTTCAACATTCATTGAAATTTAGGGTAAGGAATAAATAATGAACAAAAACAGAAAATCATATCTTTTTCTTCAGGTCTCGACAGGTCTCGAACAAAAAACGTTCGACACCGAGTACTTTGAGGTCCGAGACCGATACTTTTGAGTTCCGAGACCGAGACCTTGACATCCGAGACCGAGACACTACAAAAAAGGTCTCGAGATGGTCTCGAGACCGAGACCTGGTCTCGAGACCTACAACACTGTCACATACGAAAATTGTGTTTGATTCGGTTGAATGGTTGCGAAGAAATTAACAATTACATAATGGGCGCATCAATGCAGTTCATTCCAAGTTTGATCAACAGGCGCTTTTTTCATACTCGCTCACCGCTTCCTAAAGGTTGTGTATCTCATTAAATTCAGTCCACATTATCTATTTTATAATCCTACCGTGTTATATTATTCATGTTTTCACTGAAGATGAATAACAGTTTGTCCGAGAAAACTTCAATTTCTGCAATTGGAAGCTTTCTAACTTTAATTCTTTAGGTTGTGCAAATATGTTATATTTTAACTTTCCAAAGAACATTTTAATTTTCCAAAGAATGACAATGAACAAGTGCTTACAGCTTTACGTGTGATTTTTGATACCAAGCAACATTAATGTTGAAGTTTTAAAAGATTTAAACTTTGCATTACAATTTCTTGGAAATATTCCAAAAACATTAATGTGTTTGAGAATTTTTTTAAAGCCAGATGGAATTCTTTATGCAACATTAACGAAAAAAGATATTTACAAGTACCGAGCACCATCTTACATGCAAGCTTTCATTTTCAATGTCGTGTAGGTTTTCAAATTTGAACACAACCTAAGTAAATGTGTTGCAAGAAACAGATTATTTAAAAAGAACGAAAAGGATTTCACGGTACAAAATAGGAAACCCATTGACAGTTAACCACTATTGCGCATTGTGTTGAATGATCGTTCTATCAAACTTGGAATGAAGTGAATTGACGCATGCGTTATGTAATCGCTCATTTCTTCACAATCAGTCAACTGATTCCAGTAAAATTAGCGTATAAGATGCAGAATAAGATGGGCTACACGCTGATTCTTAGATTGTTGGATTCTGATGTCTATTTCTCGACTTACGTTCAAATTCATTCGCCCGGTAATTTTTTCTGGGACACCCTGTATAACCTGTTTGAAACAAGTATGAACAAAAAGTTCACAAATTACATAAAGGATATTTGAAGTTTAAAAAAGTACCTGAAACAAGGGGTTCCCTCAACTCGCTCTATGACTTTCGCCCTTTCGTCCCTTGCCAGCTGGACACCTAACAAATGTGGGCTTTATGTTTCGCCCCTTAAATTTGTGACAAAAATATAACAATTTACAGTAAAAACATAATAATTGGTTAAAGTACCGTATTGTCCATACACAATATTGCATTTTGTCTATTATTTACTAATAGCCTATCCCGTTTGTGTGTTAATTTGTACGCACTAATTTTAATGTAAACCATTTTATCCAATAATCAGTGATAATGAGAAGACATATTTTTTACTTGGCAATTCTGACATATCCATACAAATAATTGAAATAATTGTCAAGAAAAAAATAACCTTCAATCGCAGATTCGAGGTTATATTTTTGACACGGTTTTGTGCACTTAATAGGTGACAGCACATAAGAAATGTCATATTTTCCCATTGTTATCGTATATTATGTGAAGATTAGATACACTAAAGGCAGGGTTATGAATACATTCAAAATGGCGTCTCTTTTTGTGCATTTCTGAATGCTGATGACGTTTGTGTCATAAAGAGAAAGAATATTTGTTATGTTGTTCTAGGTAATTTACTGGTGACACTTTAGTTAAACATAGTCTTTCTGGCCAAATTACACACTTAAATCTATAAAGCAACAATTACATTTGTCATGTTTGTAATTTGCTTTATGCCCAGAAGCAACATGACAACTGAAGTTTGGCTGATTGACTGTGATTTGATGAATAAGATAGTGAAGTAGAGAACTTGTATGAAAACAAAATTAATAATTTAACAATAAATTAGTGTATCGTTGTGGTGAAGATCAGGGGGGACACTCACTAAAAATGGGTGACGGGGATGTGCGATCACATTGACCCCGACCCCCCTCCCATTTTCAACTCCTTCTCACCCAATGACCCCTTTTTGTTTTCCTGTTACCGAAAGACCCCTTACGGCCTTAGAATTTTGGACCGTGACAAATTATCACCGAATAACCCCGGGTTTTTTTCATTATTTTTTGATGACTTTTGTATCAACTTTTATATTTTGATCCACAATTGTTTCCAGTCATTTTTAGCCTAAGTTATACCGGGAGACATTTTTTGGTTGCTAAGCTCTCACTGCAAGACCCCGCACATCCCCGTCACTTCCAAAGTCGAGTGCCCCACCCCCCGGTGAAGATGAAAAGGATGGTAGAGATGCAGATAATGATGAAGATGGGGATGAAGAGGATGATGAAGATGAGGAGGAGGATGAAGATGATGATGATGAAGATGAGGCTAAAGAGGACGATGAAGATGAGGATGATGAGGATGAGGATGAAGAGGATGATGAAGATGGGGATGAAGAGGTTGATGAAGGTGAGGATGATGAAGAAGAGGATGATGAAGATGAAAAGGGGAAAATGAAGATTAGGATGATGAAGATGGGGATGAAGAGGATGATGAATATGAGGATGAGGATGAAGGTGAGGATGGTGAAGATGATGATGAAGATGATGATGAAGAGGATGATGAAGATGATGAGGATGAAAAGGATGATGAAGATGAGGATAAGGATGATAAAGAGGATGATGAAGATGCGGATGATGAAGATGATGATGAGGATGAAGAGGTTGATGAAGATGAAAATGGTGATGAAGATGAAGATGAAGATGAAAAGGATGATGAAGATGAAGGTGAAGCGGATGATGAAAATGAAGAGGATGATGTCGGTGAAGCGGATGATGGAAGAGGAAGATGAAAATGACAATGAAGATAAAGAGGACGATTAAGATAAAGAGGATGATGAAGATGAAGATAAAGAGGACGATTAAGATCAACATGAAGATGATGATGAAGATGGAAGTAGCGATGAAGATGAAGAGGATGATGAAGATCAAGATGATGAGGATGAAGAGGATGATGAAGATGAGGATGAAAAGAATGATGAAGATCAAGATGATGATGATGATGATGATGATGATGATGATGATGATGATGATGATGATGATTTGGCAATACTTGCTGGAACGTACGGTAACTAAAGCAAACAATTTTATGTCTGTCCCTGAAAAAGAATCAAATTGTTGTTTAAATCCTATCCAGTGGGATGGTCAGTTTATTATTGAAGTCCAAAACCTAGAAATTTATAGTCTAAATAGATTAGTCCACACATTCTAATGTTTGAGGTGTGTTTGGATTTGAAAGGGCAAAAATGAAAGTCCAGGGTTCATCTGATGGCCGGTGTGGGGACATCGTTTGTGGCAAGGAAAATTCATTGCAAAAGTATGCCATTTCTGTCAAAAATCAAGCATAATTTCATCACAAGACTCAAACCAGTGATTGTAAAATTTGTTGAATGACTCTTTGAATATCTTTGTTATCCTTTCTGAATAAAAAGCATTGTGAAAAGAAGCATTAAAGCGCTTAGCAGCGCTAGACTGCCACGCAACTATTTGAAATATTTCTCAATTCTTACAAGAATTACTCTCACCGTGAATATTTTACTAAATGGTAAAAATAGCTGTATACTATATTGGCACACAATAACCAAAGTATTTTCTTGCGTTTGGAAAAATACAAGTTTTAGTCAAAAGTTATGCGCTGCATCAACATCAAGCACTTGCTGAGATTCTGTACAGTGCATTCCATGCCATTAAAAAATACCTTTAATTTGCAATATTAAATAAATAGTATAGAGTAGACTTTATATGTCCCAAATTGTATATAATGCATTAAACATTTTAAATTGCCTAAATATAAATTATAAATTTTGAATCGGGTTGGGTAGGGTGGGTTGGGAGATTGGTTATATTGGCCATGTTGGTCAGAGTCGACCGGGCGGCCGGAGAGGGCAGTATGCACTAAATATACATTTAGTCGTCTGGTAAAAGCCGGGACTCGAACCCGGGACCTCAGTGGTGCAAAGCGAGGCGTGATAGGCCTATAACCGATATTCCACCATGTTGCATCGGAAGATAAATTTAAAATGTTGTTGTTTTGACGAATATTTCACATTTCAACGATGGTTTATGCTTAGATATAAATGTGGTTCATGCTTTACAATGTCAATAATATTGGCCAAATTGCTGTGTTGAAATTTCACCCATAAATTCTTGTTTCCATAATGGAAATTGAAATGAAAGTATTTGACCAATTTTAAGCACGTTTTGTATATGGTTTTGTGTTCAACAATGAACCGAAGACTCGAGTTCTGCCTTTTAACATTAAAGCCATAATGTGTGATTTGCTCCACAGCAACGCCCTCAATTTTCTACTTTTTGCATGATTGTAATGTCCGGTGGTGTGTATATCGCTATTCATCTTACGTCTTGTTTTTACATCCCAGCTGCGTGAAGCTCCGCACAATAATGATAATAATACGATCGGTGAGCTAATACACACATTGTAGCCGCTGGAATTGAAATAGCAATTTTCTTCGTTTTACCTCATTTATTTGTGCTCTCAGGCCCCACAAAAATACTGTGAAGTTGGGTGACGTTTTCTTCTCTGATAATATAATTATGTGTGGTAGGATTTCAAATTTTCTTGTAATGTTATTGAGCATAAATGTGCAATAGAAAGCTCCGTAATAAGCCAAAACCTATCCTTTTCATATCAGACCCAGTGCAATTGCCCCGGATTGACCTTAATTTAGCAACGATATGATTAGAAATGCCTTCCGTTTTAATGTTATTTGATCCCACTGATCTCTGATATGTATGGTATGTATGTTGATATCTTTTATCTTATTCCATTCCATTTTATTTCTCCTTTCCTTTAATGTATAAAAGGTGATGTACTGTCAGTGGCGGCGGAAGCAGTATAATTTAGGGGGCATTATTTTGGTTACAGGTTAGCCCCAAAGGAAGGTGCATTTGGCTATATAATAAGGGCTGTGCAATAATTATCAGCCCTTGGGAGGGTCAAATTGGGGGGGGCAAGACATTTTTGGCGAGCCGAAAGGGGGGGGGTAAGCAATTTTTGGCAAGTCAAGAGGGGGGGGGCAAACGATTTTTGGCACACATTCATGGGGCGCCTTTTTAATTAAACGCTCAATTTAAAAAGGCTTGGGAAAACAGTACGGAAACGCTTTAATATGCAAATTTCCTCTCGCTGCGCTCACAACATATATCTAGACCATTTAAGGTTTACAAATTGGGATCCCAAAAAATTGGCATGTTCAAGGGGGGGGGCAAATATTGAGCGGCCGCCACGCGCCACTGGAGATGATCACATTGACTCTAAAGTTTTAGGGGTTGGTCAGGTTCAAGCACTTTTCAATTTCAATTAAGAGAATGTTTTACACAATATCAAGATCAGTTGCAACTTTCGTTGTACTTTTCCCCTTTTTGCATATTACTAGCCTATATTCATTAGTAAAGTATTGAAATGTACAAAGGCGAGTTATTTTCATCTTGATAACACAATTTACCATAAAACATGATGTAAAAGGAAAGTTATTTATTGGAACAGTACATTTTACAGGCACACGATTCATAAACTGACCGGTGGTTGACATTCCTATTTATTATCTCAACGTAAATATCTTAAATTATCGTCGCACCAATCTAAAGAGGTTGATAGATTATATATTAACTTCATATTACTTTTCAAATTGCACCCAAGGCAATAAGGGACCATCGATTTTTTATATCGGGGGGTGTGAGTTTTGAAGGAAAATTTGACACACATTTTCGCGTTCCCCCTCGCATCCGATCAAACTTTCCGGATTCCTCCCTTGTTTTCCCAATTTTCTCCATTTAAAACTTAAATCCTCGGTTATGGTTCAAATAAAAAAATTCAGATTCCCCCGTCAAGACCCCCAAACAATTTCGGAGCCACTCAAATCCCCCCGGGGTAAATATTGAACGGTCCCTAAATGGGTAGGCCGTGTAGATATACGAGAGGATCTGTGATAAGACGCAGGAAAAACGTAGGTAGGCCTATACAACTGTGGGAAAATTTCTAAAAATAAATAAATGGTACAAATTTAGCGTCTTGTTCGGGATTGACTTTTAAGCTGACCGTGGCCAGAAAGCGCTTGAGGACAAGGTCGGTCAACGAACTTTGGCGATATCCGCTCTGAACATGCTCTGAATAAATAATCATATTACCACAACGTAACGCACATTACCCCACATACACACCCGACACCACCCCTACACCCCCCCCCCCCGACCCTACCCTCCCCTCAACATGCATGCACCCATTACTCGCGCACCCCAATCCCGGACCACAATACTCACACCCCCACCTTTAAGCGCTCCACAGACTCCGAGTATTGTACGTACAAGATTGTATGCAACATATCTACGTTATTTAATCTATTGCCATTCTATTTCCAGTAATGTTTAACTTTTTACGAATGTTTGATGAAGAAAAATCGATAATATGTTACATGTAATATCTAGTAGAAATATATTATCGATTTTACGTCATCAAACATTCGTTAGAACTTAAATATTACTGGAAATATAATGGCAATAGATTAAACAACGTAGATATGTTGCACACAATATTGTACGTACAATAAAAAGTCTGAATACTGCTTCAAATTGTACCAAAAACTCACACATGTACGATGTACCTGTAGGGTTGCACATATAAAGATACCGGATTCACTTCCGGTGTCGGCCTGGACCATATATGGCATATAGTTTTTAAATAAAAGGAATTGCCAAATCGGGTAAGACAACATTAATAGATCAGCATCATTTTATTCCACGGTTTTCTCACTTTTCAATTTTTTGTCACTTTAAGGGGTGGGAACGTTTGGACAGTATTTATTGTGGGACATTAGAGCACGTCAGACATATTGAATTGCATTCTGAATACGAAGAATGTCCTGATGATATCAAATAATTTTGATTTTTTGAAATTCGCAATGTAATACACATTTTATGGCAAATCATTAAAAATTGATATTTTTGATATTCAACAGTACTCGAAGTAAACTTTATAAATTTGATAATATGTACTTAAAGTGTATGTAGGTGGGATGAAAAGCCGACGATCAATTGAAATTTTGACCTTTCGTATTGAAGATATGGATTTTGTTTCCCAAAACACCAAAAAAAGTGTAGGTCCTTTTAGGAAAAAAATCCATATCTTCAACATGAAAGGTCAAAATTTTCAATTGATCGTCGGCTTTTCCTCCCACCTACATACACTTTAAGAATATATCATTACTACATTAGGTTTATAAAATTTACTTCGAGGACTGTTATTATATCAAAAATGTGAAAAATATCAAATTTTAGTAATTTGTCATAAAATTTGTATTATATCGTGAATTTCAAAAAATGAAAATTATTTGACATCAGAAAGATATTCTTCGTATTCAGAATGCAATTCGATATGTCTGATGTGCTCTATGTCCCACAAAAATATTGTCGAAACGCTCAAAACGCTCATTCCAGATCCCTTAAGGAAAGTTGTGAATTAGCCCTGATCCACTTTTAACAAATAAGGGATGTTTTTGTTGTCCTCGACCTCAATTACATTAAAATCTGTAAATATGGTAAAACCATGTTTTACATTAAACCAATTATTTTAGAACAGATTTGAAGTCATTCACAAAGACCTGTCATCAAGTTCACTTTCAAGTTCGACCTGTTCTAAAGCCGTGACTGCAGGTCTGTTTGTTGTCAATTTACAAGCGTGTGAAATAACAAACCTCGGAAATAAATCCCATATAATATTTCAATTTTATTTACACAACATAAGTTGTGAAAATATTGCTAGAATAGATTGATTACACCGTCAGATACGTGTAGTTTTGAAATAAATACTACTATTTAGAATCGGTCATGTAAAAGATATCATCATCTAATATGGTATCACCGTGACCATACCATGTAGGCCCTATATACAGTCTAGTACATGTATAATGTGAATGTGGGAAAATAAAAGCTGAACTCTTGATGAAAATTAGACCATCCCTCGGGTCCATGGATAACGACTGGTAATGTAGACTATACAACATTAAAAATCAACCCTGTGTGCCATCATGATGCATATCTTAGAAGGAAGCTTTATCATCTCAGAAGAACCCTTGGAGGTTCATAGAATAACCATAAACGGAGTTTAGGATACTCTGGTTAACTTTTTTGGTTCTATGAAAGTCAGTTTTATAGAACATTTTTGGTTCTCCAATGGGTTCTAAATTTGTAAGAACCTTAAGGGTTGAATATAGGGAGGTTCCCATTAGAACCTTGATAATGAAATTCAAACCATTTGTAGAACCATTAAAGGTTCTTCATGAGCATCGGTGCATTAAGATCTTTTTATGGTTCTTGTATGAACCATAAAGTAGAAGACCCATATCATCCGGGGTCTGAGAGGACAAAAAAAATCTTTTGGGCCTTCTTTTCAAAGAGTGAAAACAGTGTGATATAAAGTGCTCCAGCGCAGCTGCATGCCCTATATGGCAGGCCGAGTGTCCAATAACCTCGAAATCTTGGATTTTCGGCGAAATCTTGGAGTTTCGATCGAAAATCTTGGATTTTCAACCGATAATCCAAGACTTTCAAGTCGAAAATCTTGGATTATCGACTGAAAATCCAAGTTCTCATGTACGGACCGATAAACTTGGATTTTCAAGTGAAAATCTTGGATTTTCGGCGAAAATCTTGGATTATCGGTTCAATCCAAGATTTCGAGGTTTATTGGACACTCGGCCTGCCATGCCATAGCCCTCTGCATGTTCTATGCATTCGCAATTCAAGCAATCTTTTGAAGTAATTCAATTTGCACGGGCAAAATGATGGAAATGGGCAAAATGACGTTTGTCTTGTGGCAGTTATGACAATAATAAGTACACATCAATTTTATCCCAATGTTAAAAATACTCAGAAGTTACACTGATTCTTAGCCCTACTTTGCCTGATAGGCCCTATGCACCAAATTGTGTTTATCTTATCAAACGATAGTAAATTTCTGCCCAACATATTTGCAGTAGAGGTTGATTAAACATAATTTTATTTTTCATTCAACAGGTGGCTGAACCACTCATTCTTTGTACAATATTTGCCCAAACTACTGAAAAGCAATCAACATACTTTAAAAATTGATATTACCAATGCAATTTACCATTGCATTTCAAGTATCAACGATACTTGAAAGTTTTTAATAATAATTGTTTTAGGCATCGGGAGTGGCCTACAAATAAACTGTCTTCTTCCATGAATAAATGTACGAAATGACGAAATACCAAGAGCGTCCTTGCCGAAATGATGAACCGCGAAATACCGACATCAGCCGTCCTTGCTGATTTCTCTACATGCCTAGAAATAAGTACAGCGAAATATTACAGGATATTTACATTCCTGAAAGTATTAAAATTAACCTTCCTACAAACCACGGAATATCAAAAATATTCTAATTTCGCATTCTCAAATATGTCGCAATCAAAGAGCTTCGTAAACTGATCAGCGTCCAACTATTCGGCACGATTACCGACACGCTTTCATTTCATTATTTTGCCATACAGGGTTGGAAAAAAGTTTGTATACCCCATGTCTTTATCTACTAAACACGATAAATTAAAAATGAGGATGTCCTTAAAAACCGTATTTTCCTTGAATAATTTTATTAACCTGTTCTCAAAACTTACAATTATATAGGCTATTTCATTTGCATTGTCCTTCAGCTTCCTTCGTCGTATTTATAATCATACATGCATATAAATCTTGCAGATATTAAACACAATGTATCTTTTGTCATTGGCATATATGTAATTCCCCATAAATTACGTGGAAATGGAATATTTAACAGAACATTCATTTTCCTGCCCCTGAAAAAATGCCGACTCTCCTGGAAACATTTCTTTTCCAGGGTCTATGTACTGTGCAGACGGTGAAAGAGTTTCATTGTTAAGCCGGAAAAAATAATATTTTGGTTCATACCCCTCCCTCCTCAATAATTTTCTGGGATTTGTCAAGACTTAAAAAAAAATCAAGACTTTGGAATAGCTTTAGGAAAACTGTATAATATAAACAAGTTTATTAGAGAACAATGATCACTTCCAAGTCCTTTTCTAGGGGGGTTATTCCTCAGAATCTCACATTTGAAAAAATAATAAATAAGAAAAAAGAAAGAAAATGGCCTCCACCTTTCTTCGTGCACGGTTGGAAAAGTCCGAAAACCTTAATTCTAACATTAAAATAAGTAAAAACACAGAATTTTTCAAATCAAAGCCTTCAAAATGACACCATATCAATATACGATCACATCAAAATAGCAATGGAATGGGGTCAGACGAGAACGAAGGGTTATTATCATGGTAAGCCATATCTGCGGAGCTGCAATAGCTGCCCTATATAGGCCTATATTTGACAGTTTCTGTAGTTTATAATATACACATCTATACAAAATATGACACCTGGCAGCTATTGCAGATAGGACATTCTTGCAATAACCCATCGAACAGGAAAAAGAAAGTGTTTCTATATTGATTCTGTCGTCCGTGAAACGTGACGAGAATTTCAATAGAATAAATAGCGTTTGTGTTTGTTTGTTTGTCACCATTTAACAATGCAAAATATGCACTTACTTGTCAATGGCATTTCAGCTGCATTTTTGATTTTGAAAAATTTACTTGCATTGAATAGAAACGAACAATAAATTATTGCATCATAATTTGACTTTTTTTGTCAACTTTCTTTAAAATTACAATCATAGAGACCATTCAATGATTTCAATTAATCCCAAAAGTGGTGAGATTTAAAACCACTTTTCGTTTCTTCCATCAAGAGTTTGGAACACACAAGAAGTAGTACCTATATTTAAGGCCTACATATATATTTGTATGTTTCTATATTAATTTCAGGAGGATAGAAATCGCTCTTTTATGGATTGCCATTATACATCAGTGATCATGGTACCATCAGTTTTGATGTTTTTGGCCAAGCCTGCCCCGGAGCCTGCATAAAATCTAAAATGCCCGGCAAACCTTGTGGATCTTCCCTGATCTAGACCAGTCAGAGGGAGGAGGAGGGGGCAATTGGAGAAAAGTTTAGAAAATGTAAAAAAACACACACCATTTTGGGGCGTTAGATCCCCTCATATCCCTGCTTGCCGGTGGTAAAGGTATTTTGCGAGTTGCGAGTTGAAAATTGCGAGTTGCGAGTTGAAATTTCAACTCGAACTCGCATCTCGCAACTCGCAACTCGAAACTTGCACACTCGCATAAAATAAATGGTACACGAGTTTTCAGATTCCAAAACCATTAAAACGAAAAGAAAGATACCTGTGCGTGGTTTCCGTGACTAAATACTAGACCTACTGCACTTGTGGTTCCCTTTAAATTTTGAACAGCTTCTCAAGTCAGTTGGGGCGAATTCCTGAATTTCAATGATACAATTAATCTTTGAACTCTCACAGATGCCAAGAATAGTGAGAGACTGTGAAGAATTATTGCACGGGGGTCTGCTGGGGATTCCTCAAGTTGACGATCAGTCCAACTCCACAGTCTGACTGACCTTGAACTAGTAATGATGACAGCTTGAGGAATTTATTGTTTGGGGATGTTGTCAACATTTTGCTCTGATGAATGGAAAATTGTTGGTAAATACGGAAGGTACACGAATGACGAAAGCATAACAACCGAAGCTCTCGCCTCTCATAATGTTTGATCATAGAAGGTATCTTACACTTCCCATAATGCATTTCTCTCATTTCAATTTTCTGTACTGATTTGCTATCTATTATAAATTGCAACATATGGGTCGATAGTGACGAAATGTACCTCAATGAACAGCCAGTATACATGTATTATTAGGCTAATAAAATATTAGGCCTAAAATGAAAACAAAGGCAACCTGTACAAAGTAATGAGTGTCATTTGTTGAAATGAGCCTGTATCGTGTTGCAAAGGATTCTGGGAAGGGTAAGATGTTTGATTTTGTCCTGTCATTTGGATGTGTTGTGATTTACAAATCAGTACCTTTTAGATCAGCTAATTATCATAGATTTATTATATTAATTGTCTGTTTTGTTGAAGAGATGTATTGGGGCCTACTTTCTCTGTTGCCTTGGATGTGCTTGAAATATGCATAATATTATCAACAGTGTGATCTGTGCCATCTGCTGGGCCATCTGGTCATCCAGAGATAGGACAGCGTCTACATAAACTCAATGGGCCCGCTTTCGCGCTTCGCGCTCGATTGAATCGCAATCCGAGGAATTGCATCACTAGTACAGTGGCATAAGTTGACAAACACATTATTTGGCAATGTCATTGTGTTAGAAATAAACGCATAAATTGCTAAAATGTTGACAAACATTCCAGGAGAAAATTGAAGAAATTATTTCATCTTGAACTTTGAACATATCGAATTATAGAGGTAGAAAATACAAAGAATCCCTAAAGACGTTTGTCGTGTCCTTAACATAAATGTTTTCTTAACAAAGATCGCTATAGTTCGACCCACAGGCGACACCACATTTGACGTGATAATATGTTTATATTTATAATAAAACATATATTCAACCTTATAATATTCAGCCTATCAATAATTTGATTAAGGGTCGGTCTATTATCATGTACCGGTATAAGATTAGTGTTATTTTATAAACTTGGGGTTAGGGTCGTTTGTGTGTTTGGTTGTCTATTTTATGATTGGACGGTCCGTGCGAAAACACGCTTGAGTCCTGATGGGACCAGCTTTCACCAAATTGTTTAGGGTTACGTTTACACTGCAAAAACAAGTGTTTATATTTAAACACCATATTGTGTTTATCAGAGCAACACTTAATAAACACATAATTCATGTTAATGGTCTAACACTAATGTTCATAAATTAACACTTGGTGTTATATTACAAACACTAATGTTTGTAATATAACACCAAGTGTTAATTTATGAACATTGGTGTTAGAACCATTAACATTAGTGTTAGACCATTAACATGAATTATGTGTTTATTAAGTGTTGCTCTGATAAACACAATATGGTGTTTAAATAATTATAAACACTTGTTTTTGCAGTGTAGTGCTATAGGTCTATGGATCGAGTTCAGAAAACTGCTAGGTCTATCCATATAAATGAAGTCCGTTGCATGTATGGCATGTAAAATGCAAGACCTTCACCTTACACGCACTCTTTCATGGTATTTTGTGCATTTGAATGGTATGCCCCACTTTTTAGATTAAATGGGGTCAACAATTTTTTTGTTCCAATATATGTGATTTCAGTCGCCAAGAAATATTTTTGTGGCGTCATTCTGTACCCCAAGCTACGTCACTGGGTATGGTTGATATCAAAGCAACTAAATTGTTGATGCTGAAGCAACTCAAATCATAGCTCCATCAAGGTGCGTGTTAGTGTCTTCATTCAAGCATGTCCTACGCCGCGAGATAACAATATAGCTTGTGACAAGCCGGGATAATAATTAGTTTGTACACACAAGTAAATAAAAACACGATTAAATCAGTGCGAATTCATAAATCATGTCCATATTTTATACAGTAATCCTGTTCAACATCTACTTAGTGTAAATTACAAATCGTCTTTCACAACTCGCCAATTATAACCAAGGGTATTGTCATGTTTGTGTATAGTCTAAGGGCCGGTTTCTCAAAGCATGGCTAGTGGTCAGGCTTCCAAAGCCATCAGGCTTAAGAACCAATTAGTCCCATACATACCGGTGCTTACAATACAATTTCACATCGTCACCTAGAAAGAAAATGGATCCACACTAGATTACTGGCTTAGGAAGCCTGACCACAAGCCAAGCTTCGAGAAATTGGACCTAAAGGGCTCGAGAACCTTGACGCATGATAGGGCCTAATGATTACTCGTGTTGCCTTTAGGGATGACTATAGTTGCGGTGTACAGATTTTGCGACGCGCTTCGCGCGCATTTTAATACAGGCCGTGTCAATAAAAGCAAATAAATTATATCCATAAGGCACAAATCCTGCAAAGCTAATTTTAATTTAGTGCGTTTATTTGAAAGAATTTGAAGTAATGAATTAAATGTTGAGAATAGTTGGCAGGTGTGGTTTGCTCTTTGTTCTCATCATTGATGGTCTGGTGGACTGTCATGAAACATGGAAGCGTGATCCTAAAATTGCCTTCCACCAATGTCCACCCAAACTAATTACATAATTTCTTCTACATTGAAGCTGGCTTTCCCTTTTAAAGGGAATTTTTATTATTTTTTGTGACAAAGGAGCATCATATCAGATGGGTTTTTGATCTGAGCACATTTCCAATGTGTGATATGAGTTCATGTTCTGGACAAAATAATATGTGATGTCAATGGTAAAAGAGAACATATATAGGCCTACATGTATGAAAAGTTTGTTGCCGCATGTATGTCATGCATATAGCATGTGTTATTCATATTTCATACTAACATGCTAAAGCATATAGTGTGGAGAAAAGTTTTAAACAAGTTGCAGAAAAGAGTTCATAGGCCCCCACGTTGGCTATTTATTCCATGACTGTTCCGTGGGCACTTTGCTCCATATGTTGAAATGTCTTGAAATTGTTCCATATGTTTGGTAAATGAGTTGTTTTGATCAAGATTTTCCCACCCCCTCCTGGCTCGACCTTAATATATTCACTGTTTATGTGTTAAATGTGGAAATTACTGTATCTGCTGTGCAATGACAGGGATGTTGTATCATACACTACTTTAACTTAGGGAAAAGTGCGATGATGTCCTATAAACGAATGTCCTCTAATTCGTCGGGGGAGGGGTCAAAAGTCCATGACGTTTCTTACAAAATATCGGTTGATATTTTGAGGTTGGAATTTTCAATATTTCACACTCAGGTTTATAGAGGGTCAGCCTCCTAACAAAAGCACTTTCGTTTTTAGGACGTCATAGAAATTTTAGGTTTCCCCTACACGCATATATCTTAAATTTTTTTTTTGGTAACTCCCTATACATATACTTCTTCATTCTCATGATTCTGAACCATAGTTTAATAATGGATACTACATTCAGAAATGATATAGGTCTATATTGCCATGTAAATAACATACTCCAGATCATTACAAAGACGGTATCATGCCTAATTAGTGATCTATATTTAAACAAAACTGTTTTAAGTTTTCACATATTTTTCAAAGCGATGATCCATTTGGCCGTGTTCCCATCAAGATCGTACAGCCAAATATTGGGAAATGGGAACTAATTGGCCGTATGAACTGGATAAAGGACACAGAATATAATTACAAAAGAGTGGCCTTTAATTACTCGGTTGGTCAATTTTGTCATTTGAAATGATGGACTTTCTAACTTAAGGGCTAGGATAGCGACGTTTGCACAGTATTTTTTGTGTGACCTCAGAGCACATCAGACACAGCAAATTGCAGCATTTTTTTTTAATTCGCGACATAATTTACTTAACAAATTATTTAAAAATTAATATTGATGACATTTAACAGTCCTCGAAGTTCAACTTTATACATCTAGTGATATGTACTTAAAGTGTATGTAGCTGCTAGGGATGAAAAGCCCACTATCATTTGAAAATGTTAACATTTTGTGTTGAAGATGCACATTTTAGGTCCAAGAATTTAGAACCAAAATTATTTGATATCAGAAGGACATTCCTCGTATTCACAATGCAATTTGGTGTGTCTGATGTGGTCCCACAAAAAATACGGTGCAACGGTCAGTGACCGATCCCTTAAGCTAATTGTGCATGCTTTAGACATAGAGGGAACGCTGCAGTTTGGAAAGTTCATGTGTATACGGAGATACTGTAATAAAATGCAAAATAATTTGGAAGATTCAAAAGGAATAGACCATTCATAGTATAGATAATAATTATTGTAGCCTATATAGATTGATTTGACAACACTGGATAATCCAAGAAAGCCTCATAATTATGAAGCTTATTTCCATTGGGGTCCAATTGAACACCTGAACGGGTCGGGCATAGCCAGTGGTTGGAACCCTTCTCTTCTCGAAATTGTATGCGAGCTATATATATGGCACTTTTGTACACTGTTAAGCCTACCGACGACTTAACGTCCCCTCCGAAGGCCATAATCATGGTTCATATACCCAACTCTAAATGCCCAATGAGGAGAGCGGATGTCTGAATAATCTACAGATGTTGCCTTAATTTGTCCAGCTCAATATCCCATCAGCAAGCGAAAATTCTAACCACTGAGCCACTCAATTTCTTCAATAGGCCTACATGTACGTTTTCAAGGGGAAGTGATATGAAATTTGGAATCGTCATTAAATGCATTAAATGGAGTTCGTCTAGTTGCTATAGTAATTCCCTAAAGACCACATAAGTTATGGGGAAAATACAAGTTCATTCGTAGTAAAATTTGAAGGTCAACCTTACACATTTCTGGTTGCTTGTCCCATTCTTTTCATGCATTCTCGTCGTCAAATGAGCCGTATAAAATTTTTCCAAATAAGAATTTTAAAAGGAAAAGAAATGCCGTCTAAATAACTTGTAGTTTAAGTTGCCTGAGGCGCAAAATATTTTCTTTTCATTATGTTTACGATATTAATCACAAGAAGTCGATGTGCTAAATTATAGTAAAGTAGCTTGTTTGGTGACAACAACACAACTGACCTGGTATTATATAAATGGGGAAAGTTAGGAGACGTCCCATTCTGCAGAATTGTCGAAAAGTCGCTAAATTTTATATGATATGAGCGCAAAATTATCACAATGTAGGCCTATCTTTATTAATCATAGAGTGAGACGGAATTGTAGGAACAGTATAGGATTCACCTTATTGTAAACTATTGTAAATAATGTTGTTAGTAAAATTTCTTTAAAATACTTACTATTTCTGATCCGAATATTTTAGAGATCTCAGGCTATTTACACAGAAAAAATGGTCTACTTTCCATACAGATAGCAAAGATTGCACAGGGATAGTCTTACAAATATGGGTGTGCTTTTCCCCAATTCGCCCTACATAGTACACGTTGGGCTATTAATAGGCCTACGTACAACTTTTCAGTTACACTCTAACTTTTACACTTGCTTTTCAAGTGATGGCTTTATTTAACAATTTCCCCCGGGACAGTTTCTTAATAAAACTTTCGTTGTAATAATTAACTAATTATTAACAGTGCGCGTGTTACACGCACTTCCGAGTTCATCACATCTCAAATTAGACCCTCCCTCGGGTCCATGGAGAACGACTGGTAATGTAGATTACATAGCATTAAAAATCAACGGAATCAGCGCTCAATGGACTTTCACGTTCACTTTAAGTTATAATCCCGGGGGGCACTCACATTTCCCAGCTATACGGGTATGTGCCGCGGCGACGACCCCCTTTTTCAGAGCCGCTAGCCGTTCCTTAGACCCTCTGAATTCATTGATTGCGCTGCCCGCTCTGAAGCCCCGAAATTTTTCTAGCCGTTCCACAGACCCTCAGATCATCGATTTCCGCTCTCATTGGCATCTTGACAGGCGTGTTTTCTGTCCTACTATTTCAAGCCCAAAAGCTACTTTTTTGCGAGCCCAAAAACTTCAAAGGGAATTTTCCATAAATTTCTTCCCCATTGAAACACATTGTATTAGGAATAAGGTGAACTTTGGGCGGGATTTTGGGCTCCTTTAGTAGTGGCAACACTGGTTTGTTGTTATAAACAGCACTGCACTGCTGAGTGCCGATGCCTTCAGCTGATGAACATTTTGCTAGAAATAAATGATTTTGAGATCTCTTTTGGGAATAAAATTGCCAAATATGAGGAAAAGTACCTCAAATAATTGTGTGCACATCTTTGCAGCTGGCCATAACAGTGAATTAAAAGGTAATTTACGATCTACTGGTCTAGTGGAATGGTGTCAAATTCTGCACACTTCACACAATCATCTCATGCAGTTCAATGTAGTCAAAATGTTTTTCTTTTCGGCACCGAAAAAATATTCTTGTGAGTTTGTTTTTATGGAGGGCTTTTATGTAATACTGCTAGCTGCTGCTATAATTATCAGTAGGCTAATAGCATAGATTGTAGGTCTGCAGGGTCTAGTAGGCCTAATTTTGATTCGAATGCTGTTTTGCTTTGCTGAGATTTTCATCGTAATGAGGCTCCTGATTTAATAATTTAATGCACAATTCAAAGTGAAATCGATTCCTTCAAAAATCTGTGGCAAAAACGCAACAAAATTGAACCCTGGTTTGGCCTGCATGGTTTAGTTGCCGAGATTTTTCAGATTTTGGCAGCTGATCAGTTCCCAAGACCCCCCCTTTTGGCCGGTCAAACAGTTCCCAAGACCCCCCTTTTTGACCGGCCGATCAGTTCCCTAGACCCCCTTTTTGACCTGCCGATCAGTTCCTTAGACCTCAAGTTCGAAACTGGCGGTGGCACACCCCTACCAAAAAAAAACTTGAGTGCCCCCCCCGGGGTTATAATACGAGTATATTTCTATATTGCTGCATGGTTGACTGTGGTGGGTGTAATTAGTGGCGTCGATTTGTGGATGAAGAGGAATGGGTTTTTGGCATTGAAGAAAATAAGGGGGGGGGGGACTGGCATTTTTTTTCATAGGGCATTAAGTAATTATTTGTTGTTACATTATCCAGAGATGGAACCGAACCGGGACTGGGGCCAGTCTAATCTCAAATGGGTCATCCATCCATCCACTATAACCCTGGCAACAACTTCATATAAACTCATAGAGTTTGTGTGTTATTTGCAAAACAAATCAGGCGGTTTCTTGTTTAGTTTTCTTTTAATTAACCATGTTAACGTCAAAATAATCATGTCCTGTTTGGTATCAGGGATACCTCAGAACATGACCTGTGTAGTAATTTCCTTTTTCTGTGCCTTAAATTTTACATTCATAAGTGCAGATTTAAACAGACTAACCTTAGTTTCAATGCTTTTCTGAATTTGGTCAAATTGAAGCAGAAAATTGAGTATAAAATTGCTGAAAGTAAAAGTAAACTGCGGCTCCATTTCAAAAAATGGACCATTGATCTTGAAGCATCTTAAATTGTTGTCCTTTTCTTCAATTATTTTCAAACTGATTATGGCAGGATCAAGATGGGTGTAACCAAGTAATGTGTGCACTTGTTTGACACAAGACTGGTGCTTGTGTTTTGTTTGTAAGAGTGAATGGGCTATTCCAAAAATAAGTGCACACCCCCTATAGAGGAGTAACTTTTCAATCAAAGAAATGTCTGGATTTCCAGGTCTGCTTTCTGAAAATGACTGGAATTCCAGTTGCAAATGTCACTTGAAAAAGCCTGGAAATCTAATAAAACGAAGGAAAAATCACGGAAATGTCCAAAATGAGCTCTCAAATTGAGGATTTTTGATTTTGAACAATTTTTCTGCTGGATTTTTTCGCCTTTGGACACTTTAAAAGCCCGGATTTCCAACAGTCACGACTGGACAAAAAGTCTGGATATCCGAACTCCTCTATAGGGGGTGTGCATCCATTTTCTGGAATAGCCCAATGTTCTCTTTGTCCATCGTCTTTGTCTCTTTTGTGATTGTCCTTTGTACCTGTTCTTAAAAATTTTGACTATAATATTATGTTTTAATTCATGATCGTTGGGAACTGGTGGCCCATTGTGTATGTTTTTTCTCCCTCCACCAGTTCCAAGAACAGGGAATAAAAAACTTCAAAAAAAAAAAAAAAAAAAAAAAAAAAATAAAAAAAAAAAAAATATAAAAATAAAAAAAAATAAAAAATAATCATGTCCTTCCCGGGTAATGTCCGACAGGGCAAAAAGGCTTACATTCACATCAATGAATCATATGCTTAATTAATGTATTATGCCAACATTTACTACTATTAATGAGCAGGGCCCACCAAAATGTAATAGAAGCTAGTATTCACGTTATATTGACCACTCTGATTGACCAACTCGAAGGAATGTCAGCCTTGAAGTGAGTCACATAAAAACGTAATGACTATGAGCATAAATCATGTTAATGATGTTCGTGTATATGCTTGCATGCATGGGTTGTATGCGAGAAGAGGTCCAATCCGTTTTCTGACCCCAAATGTCCATAGGGATTTCGAAAGTGCATTTAGTGGTTTGTCTACCAATTCCTAACATACTTGACCTATTTATACCAATTTTACGTCGGAATTTTACCAAGTAAATGCCATGTGAAGTTGTAATTTACAAAAAGAGGCGAGGAAACACAGTGCAAGCTTTGTTCCAATTCAATATGATTTCATTATCACTTTTACTCTTGTTTGAATCAATCAATCAATCAACCATCGATCGATCGATCGATCAATCAATCAATTAATCGATCGATCAATCAACCAAACAATCGATCGATCAATTAATCAAGCGATCAAGCAAGCAAGTAAGCAATCAAGCAAGCAATCGTATACATATCACAAATTATGCATGCTTGTCTTTCGATCCTTTCTTTAACATCATGTTTGCTATACATATAAAATTATTGTTGATATCTTTGAATTTGGATTTAATATATACCACAACATTGCTTAAGCTTTCTAAGTTTCCCTTTAGGTATCAATTTAATTTACCTTTCAAAGTATAATTAAACAGAGACTAGGTCTACCATCGTTCCAATTTTGAGACGATTCATATATTTTTTATTATCTTACAACAAACCAGTGACCAACTGTAACCTGTTAAAGTGAAGCGAACCATATTCTTTTATTTTTTCTTTGTGGTCACTGATCTAGGAATAATAAATGTGTGTACAAGACGAAAGTGACATAAAAATAATATAATTTATAGAATTAAATTGGACTTTCGCCATCCCTGATGGGATGCAAAATTTGAAAGTATTATAGATAGATTATCTCAAGTGATTCAAATAATCCCGGTCATTATACTGAAATAATTGAATTTACCACTTTTGTTTTCTTTTCTCATTTTTGTTCACACAGAGTGTCACAGTAACAACGAAGAGATACCATAAGGTGAAGAAGGAGAGAGATAATGCACATAATAAAGTGGATGAACTCACTAAGGTACCAGTTAATTCAATTAAAACTCCTTTTGACATTACCTATAGTTCGTATAATTTGTATAAAATGATTAAATAACTATTATACCAACTAGAGATAGAAAATGCTTTTGTTTGTTGCATAGCTTGAGCATTTTCTTTTAGCCTGGTCCTATCAGGACACAGGTGTGTTTCTGCACGGAGCGATAGTGCAAACAAGCAAACAAACAAACAAACAAACAATAATGACGGTATATACGGTCAATCATCTCGACTGCAGTGATAGTGGCTATTCATTCTGTTGCCACATGAGAGAGCCGGCAACCTAGTGGTGCGCCCTCTTATTCTTTGGTATTTACTTTACCAACTATGTGTTCACACAGTAGCCTGTTTACTCCAGTGATTAATTTATACTGATGGTGGGAATGTATTACGTTGACTATGCTAATTATGTTGTCCTGGGGTATTTTCAAATATGAAATTATAATACAAAACATTCAAGAGGAAGATATCCCGGGAAGATATACGTACACCCACTCGAGTTAATTCACATAAAATTGTATAGAAATAATTCTCATAATCTGTCTATCTGCTCTGATTATCATGCAACATTTATGGTCTAATATTGTTTTTCAGGAACTTGAACAATGGCAGGAAAAATACGAGAATATGGAGCAAGAAAGGGATGCTGCACGGATGAGACAACAGGAGTTGACAAAGGTATAAGGCGTGTAGGCCTACCAAGTTGTAATTAACTAAGCAGTGCTTGGGAGTGCAGTAAATATAATAGAATAATCACACCTTTAACCATGTTAACTCCCAACAGCTATAACCACCCCATATGCTGCACCGTATTATATGTCCATATTGCTAAAACTGAAACTATAGGTATACCTTCATGAAAGCATATTCAGATTTAGCCTAGGCCTAGTGCAGTGAACAGGTTACAGAATAAATCTGTCTAACCCCTCATTGGAGTTTTGACACTAGGCTAATTTTGTATTTGCTTACATGAAGGAAGAACAAAATTTTGCATGCACACTAATAAGATAGAATAGAAACCCTTAAAATTGATAAATGAATATTGACACAAATTCGATTATAAGTACTATAGACTTTAAATTAGCTATATTTTGCATGAATACTATTTTGTTAATAGCAAATAGCAAAGACTTCATTTGGTTCATATCGTCGAACTGATTTTTTGATTTAATTATATTTCACAAGTTTGTAAAAGTTTCTGTTTATAGATCATACTGATTTATGAGCATCAATGAAAAAATCAGTGTTTACCCACCGGATACTTAGTTTTGTTTTGGACAAGCTAATTTAATACTTCAATATTTGCCACAAGAAACCCAGAAAATAATGTTACAAAGATTGAGTAGATGCTCAGCAAATTCTTGAGGTAGGCCTATACTCAATTTTGAAAAAGCGTACGTATATTCCAGTTCGACATGTAACTTGCAAATGGAGCATTGATATACATGATATAGTTAAACCATAATATAAAGGAAATGTAATGTATGCTAACTCGGATACATCGTAGTATTATATAGAGTTGCACATAATTTCTTAATTAGTAGGACCATAATATTTTAACACTCTTCCTAATCAATTCTAATTTTAGTATGCACCAAATTTACCAATTTTACCGATACCGAAGACAAATACATACGCAACCGATATGTATACGATAATACCGTTTTATTTTCTTGTACAAGTTGAAACTTTCTTTATTTGTTTAATCAAATATTGTATTATTACTACAATGTATTTGCGTATGAATATTCATTTCATTACCGATTATTGCATTTATTTGCATAATTTATGCATTAACTAATTACCATATACCCGTGGCTATTATCCCAGCTGGTCATTCATCAGGTTTTCAAGACGTTTTTCATTTACCCTTCATACCCACACATTGCACACATTAGATAGGTTGATGGACAACTTTACAAAACATTTGTTAAAAATGCTTTTATAAAACGTTTATAAACGTACCCTTTTCAGTAATATCTCCACGTTCTAAATGTCACCATTGCTGACATTGACGGCGTTGATTTTAGACACTCAAGCTAAAAATAATTCTCTGTAACATTGATTTCTTGATAATATTTGTTAATTTGAAAGATTATCTTTCACCCGTCGAATTTATCGAAGTCAGGTGTCACAACTTATATATACCACCCATAAAAAACAATAACGTTTCTAGTTCAGATTTCTTATTTTTGTGTCCATCAACAATGTCCAATTTCTATCTTCACAAAGTCCGTTGTGTGTAGTGTGTGATATCCTCGCCCGTCCTTCTCCCAACTCCATCCCTTGTAACCATATCGTCAATGTTACCTTTAAATTTCGTCTTTCATGTCCATTCAAGACTGCTTTTGATTTAAAGAGGGAGTCCCTTCTTCTGGGGTGAACCAAACCTGCCTGGTTATCAAATTAATCAGTGACAAGGTTATCTCTGAATGTGACATGTGCAAATTGATGTTTTAATGTTATTGCATCAATTAGCACCTGTCAAATTCAGAGATAGCACCTGTCAAATTCAGAGATATCATTGTCACTGATTAAATTGATAACCAGGCAGGTTTGGTTCACCCCAGAATAACTGCTTTGGCGGAGCTTCCTCTTTAAGTATTCACACATGTCATTATTATGATACTCAGCATGTTGCTTGTTTCTAATTGAACATAGTAACAGCAAACATGTATTTTTGTTGAAAAATTGAAAATTCAAGAGAGACTGTCGGCCCATTAGGACAATAGCCACGTATAAATGTGCTATGAATTTTCCAGGAACATGAACATGATGAACGGGTATTAGCAGAATGGCAAGCTAAATGCGAGCTTTTGGAGAGGGAACTAGGAGACTCAAGCGAACGCCATTCTAGCCTGGACGAGGTATAGGATGCATGACTCGATGGTTGAAATATCAAACCGATTTTAGTGATTTCATTATACCGTAATTATTGGAAGATAAACTGCACCGCTGCATAAACCGCGCTGCTTCTGTAGCTCCATGGCTTATATTCCGAAATTTACGGTATAAAATCGGGGCATGGCAGAATATGTGTAATATTGGTAAAATTAGAAATTGAGAATTATCATAATCGATAAATATAAATCCAACAATATTAGAATCTAATATGTTATGATCATAACGAATTGCTTACGGTAGACTTTTTCATGCTTTTTCAACACGAGATTATACACACGATTTTAATATAAAATTAAACCGATAAATTCGGTATGTAGGTGTATTTTCCAGCACTTTTACGATTTAGGGACAAAACTACAGAGGTTATCACCACCACTAGACCACTGAACACCCCTTTAAATTAAGAACAATATTCTGAAACATCTTCATGTTGACAATTAAATTAAGATCAGTATCGGTTTGACTTTCAAGTGTCGATCTTGATCTGGCTATTAATATTTCAATCAGTATGTTAAAATCATGCAATCACCATCTTCACGATCTACTAATGAATGCTGACTGTTTTAGACTATAATGAGAATATTACTATCATGATAATCTCGCAATCGACTGCTCAGTGCATGCCAGAAGTGGGTAAGTCCAATAGCTGCCATGTGTAGATGCCTTGTGTAGATGAGTAAATATATTGTGTGTAGGCCTACATTGCCAAATGTTCACAGGGCAGCTATTGCATTTACCCACTTCTGGCACTGAACAGTCGCATTGACATCTTCAAACAGTTGTAACATGTTTCGCTGAATAATATCCTGTTCCCTTAATTAACTTAAATTTCTCAATACTTCCATGTTTGATGGAAGGTTCGTGATGTTATGGTATATGTAATCACGCCAACCTGTGCAAAACGTGATGCACTGCTTATATTAATGATGAAAATACTAACAACGGGTTAGTAGGCTACTCATACATGGTTTTGGCAAAATAATGTTATTAATACTTACACAAAGACACGCACGTAAGCTTTAGGCCTACTTTTCACCTTCTAAATGCCAAGATCATTTGCGCAGTACTATTGTGTGCCAACGTCCCGTCAATCAATGTGGATATCACTGTCAGTGCATAATGAGAAAGGATGACTTTCTCTGTGTCGAATGTAAGTAAGTGGGTAGGAAGGGTCACTCTTAGACATTAGTTTGTATTGTATATCTTTAAAAAAAGTAATGATGATTTTCAGAAAGAAAATTATGCAAGAAATCGAATTAGCACAGCAGATTTTTGACAAAATTTGCAGTTAGAGAAAATTTGATTTTCCATGCCAATAATAATGTTTTCGTCCACCAAATACCATAACAACATACCTTAAAAATTTTCAATCGACATATTTATGTTCTAAAGACACACAACTAGTTAGGATAAGTTGTTATGTTAATTTTTTTAATGATGGATGAAAAAATAGCATGGAAAATCAAATTTGGCACCTTTCACAACAACTGCTCATTTTTGCATAAATCTGCCGTAATACCGTATTTGGATTCCTGGATCACTTCCATTCTGAAAATGTATATAATGTACTTAATCATCATTACTTTAAAGTACAATACAAAACAATGTCTATAATGTCGCACTTAATATCTTGATATGTTATGTCCCGATTTCATCACCTGCTTTTTTTTCATTTTGATGGAATAACCTTGACTCCCACTCTGCACCTGGAATTCCATGGACGTCTCTGTCCTAATTTGACACACAGAAATATGCTTTATAATGTATAAACCTTGGTTCATAAACCGTAGAATCCAAATAAAACATATTTCAACTCTAACATTAATTCATGTGCACTTTTAATGAGAAAAATATGAGTTATCTAATAGTATCAAAATCTGGATTTGACAGGGAAAAGTGCATGATAAGATGAGAGGTATGGGCTGCTGATTTGATCAGCGCCCTTTTTAAAGAAATTTATTTAGAGAATACGAACGAGGATTTTCACTGGTAGGCCCCTATTTGTTTACATATGGTGGTTTATTTTCTTAGCTAGTGAGCTACAGCACCATTGGTGCTCCTGTTTCACCTGATGTTATGGGATCGATAATCGATAATTTATCATATAGCTAGATGCAGACATAATTATTATCAAGACTTATCTAAATCTTCATTATCTTTCAGGAGCTGCGGAAATTAAAAGGATTAAGCGAAAGAGGTAAGAACACAGTTCAGTGGATTTGGAAGATTTTCAACAGGGGGCTGACAAAATGAACATTCGTTGATGACCCATTCTGGGGGTTGCTTGAGGGGGCCCCTCGGAGTCAGAAAATTCTGCACAAAAATGTGAAAACACCCATTTTCCTGGTTTATGATCACATTTTTGATTTTTTACTTCTTGCTGAAGGGTATTTGAGCCCCCGCACCAAAATTATTGAGGCGGCTGAGCCCCTCCCCCCTTCCTAAGCCTATGCATGTTTAGATAATGACATTGTAAAGGAAAACACTTGTAGGAGTCATTTAATTTTTGGCGTAATACAAGAAATATTGTTATTGAAATTACATTTATTATCGTGAGTAAAAGTAGTAAAAGTCACGATTCATTTTCACAATAATGTGGGATATGGATTTTGTAGACAAAAACTAACATTGCATTCGTACGCAAAGGTCATTCAGGTTACGAAAATATTGAGGCAAGCAGTCTAACGAAAATATTCAAAAATAGAAAAAACGTTATTTGTACAGTCCATGTTTTAACCCACTCGTTTTAGACCCGAACATAAAAAAAATAACCTCTTTCTCATGACATAGTTCAATAACCTATATTCATCAGTGATCAGATATTGACCTCATGTTGCGGATTGATGCTTAATCAAGCGGGTGTCGATGCAGACGACAAGTTCGAAATTTTCTTTAAAAATTCAAACATTTCAGAAATGTAAATTTTCATGACAATATTTGGAATCAACATGAAAATGCATTAAAATGAGTACAAATAAGCCCAGTATTAGGTCAGTGGTTCTTGAGATAGCGTTTAATATTTTGAGAACTAAATATCCCAAAATTGCAATAAAAATTGTGTACGTTCTCAAAATGAGACATGTCATTTCGTGGATAATTACAAAGAACGACTGATAGCTAAACGATGTCATATATTTTCATGTGTGAGAAGTATCATTGGAAAAACAGATGGATATATTTTCTTTCAAAATTAGTTTCGAAATCTTTGTTATCTTAGTAACATCATCAGTGAGATGGAATCTGGTTTGAGAATGGGAAAGGTGTTTTTGAGATCACACATGGTTTAAAAACACCCGGTGAATATGTGCCTTCCATTAACCTCTCTATAAAAAGATGTTTCGGAATGCATGTTTGGATCATTATTAGGATTCTTGCTATTCGTGACAGAATGTGTTGCTATGTATGGCAGTATTTTGAATAATTTTTAAAATTAAAAAATTTGAATGTTACAAATTTGCAGGGAAGTAAACTATACCAAAGGAACCCAATCCAAATGTACACTCAATCACTCATGCAGTAATATGACCGTCGACATAAAAAGACATGTTCGCCCTGAATGTCTATCAGTACCAACTTCTGTCTGTCTGTCTGTCTGTCTGTGACGCTGGTGGTTTCTTGAAAATCTTTGGAGTATTAAACAAAGCCACATCCCTTTTTTTGTCAGTCAGTCGAGGATAATGGACCAAGTCGGGGTAGACTATGTAATAGTCGATTTTTGAGATATATAAAAATTTGTTATTAATGCTGATAAACGTTTCCTGTTTTACTCGATATTATAATGTAATAAATAGTCTCGATACTACAAATTTACATGGCATTCTGAGTGATTCGTGTCCTGCCTTGCTTTAAACAATTGTTTTTTATTTCTTGAAAGAGGGCTCCCTTCATGCCTACCAGTGATTTTTCAGGCAGTCTGTTCTTGTACATTTTGGAGTTCTCACGTTTAAGGGCTGGGGTATGAACGTTTGCACAGTATTGTTTGTGGGACATGAGAGCACATCAGACATATCGAAATGAATTCTGATTACGAAGAATATCTTGCTGTTATCAAATAATTTTGATTTTTACAAATCACG
Organism: Amphiura filiformis; assembly: GCF_039555335.1. Taxonomy (NCBI): domain Eukaryota; kingdom Metazoa; phylum Echinodermata; class Ophiuroidea; order Amphilepidida; family Amphiuridae; genus Amphiura; species Amphiura filiformis. The sequence goes on along the minus strand of NC_092639.1, from coordinate 46,656,470 downwards.
ATCTCAATTATGCTCATTTGTAAAACAGGCCTTAAAGAGGAAGCTCCGCCAGAGCAGTTCTTCTGGGGTGATGTTTAATGTTATTGCATCAATAAGCACCTGTCAAATTCAGAGATAACCAGGGGCGTATATATAGGCAGCTTTCTGGGGGGAGGGGGGGGGGCAAAATCAAATTTCAGGGGCATCAGCCGAAAAAAAAATGCAGTTGCAGAGAGACTGTACATGTCTGGGACGATGTGCGCACGTAAAAATTTTGTATTTAACACATGATCGGATTGAAAATAGCTTTATTGTGACAAAAAAATTGTATTTTGCACTGTTTTGGCCCATGATCGGGATGAATTTAGGTGGAAAAGGGCTCCTTGCCCCTTTTCTATAACTTTTTCTTTTCCTTTGTCCTTCAGATTTTCTCTTTCATTTTTTGTCGGGGGGGCACTTTTTCTTTCATTTTTTTTGTCAGGGGGGGGTCTGCCCCCTGTGCCCCCCCCCCGGCTACGCTACTGGAGATAACCGTGTCAGTGAGGCAGGTTTGGTTCACCCCAGAAGAACTACTCTGGCAGGGCTTCCCCGTTAAACCTGAGTGTGTGTTGGTAGAACACCGTACAAAACACTGAGATTATACACAACGGTCGACATTTTAGCAAGTTGTTAAATGTGAGGTTGTTCCCGATTGAACTGCGACTGCATATTCATAGTATTTTGTTCTTCTTCCTCCACAGAAACACCACTTGAAGCGGGATCCTTTAAGGAAGAAGCAGGAAAGACCACACCATGGTTACAAGGCTGGAAGGTCAAGCAGTTGGCAACTTTGTCTATGGAATGTCTCCATCAAGGTCAAAGGTCACATGATACAAGGGGTAGTAAGGCTAGTTTAGTGGGCCTAAAGTCAAAGCCATTAGAGATCACTGTCGTTAATCTTAGTAAGAAAACCAAGTTAGAAATGGCGTCTAGTTATTTCCATTCGGGTAAATTTGAATCTGAGCCAGTCGGATTAATTGAGCCAGGAGAGTCGCATACGTACAACGTCTCCAGCCGAGATGGTCGGTCCAAAACAGGTGTCAAAGGAGGCATTGCCTTTACCGTTTCCAACGTGGAAGGGCTTGAGGAAGCAGAGCCAGAAGAAGCAGATGAACCAGCTAAAGAGAATACAGCTGAAGAAGAGAAGGAACAAGAGGAAGAGAAAGTGGAGAATAAAGAAGAGGATCAGAAGAATGTCGAAAATGGCGAGGTTGTTAAAGAAAATAAAGAACTCGATGAGGATAAAGAATTAGAGAAATTTGACCCGCCAAATGGCGAGAAGAAAGAAGCGGAAAAGAAAAAGAAGCGATTCAGTTTGAAGAGAGAAAAGAAACATCCTAAACATAATCACACCGAAGCTCCTGCAGAGGTAAAGGAAGAAGGTGAGAAGACTGAAGAACCAGCAGCTGAAGCAGCACCTGAAGAAAATGCTACTGAGGAAGCAACAGGAGAAGAGGCAAAAGAAGAGACGAAAGAGGAAGCCACGGAGGAAAAGCCAGCTGAAGAAGAGAAACCAGATGAAAGCGCCGCTGGCAAAGATGAAGCCGATAGTGGGGAGAAGAAACCTAAAAAGAAGGCTAAATTTAGTTTGCGTAAACACAAGAAAACAAAAGATACCACTGCAACTGAACCGCAAGAGGCGACAAAGGAAGAAGACAAGCCTGCGGAAGAACCACAAGATCAACCAGATACTGCGGAACCAGCAGAAGCAACAGAAGAAAAGGAACCTGAAGCCGAACCTGAAGCAACAGAAGTAGTAGCGGAACATGAAGAGGAAAAACCTGAAGCAGTTGGCAATGGGGCATTCTTTGTTTGCGCCTTCGAGAACCCATTAGCGGGTATTCAGAAAGCTAAGAGTAGTAAGACACAATCCAAGGACGTCGTACCTGTTCTGAAGAAGATGAAGAGTGGTTCTCCAAGTAAGCAACTGTATGGCGGGCATTATAAGGATGGCAAGAGGCATTTTGTATACATCTGGAAAGATCCGGAGTTAGGATGGTAGGTCTGATTAGACTAGAAATCTTGCGGATTCAGGAATGGCGCTTTGATTCCATGGTGCTTGCAATATTATGATTATTGTCCGATGTAATTGATATCATGATTATAATTAATATTTTAATATTAAATTACGTCATGATCGGATTCAATGTACATCGACTAAAGCACTAAAGTATTCAACCCCTATATTCATGGGAACAAAATGAAATAACTATAATATTATTATCCGTTATTATCATTTGTTGTTGTTGTAATGTACAATAATTATAATATAAATTGTATATAGCCCAGCGATTACTCCAAGAAGTCAACGGTACAATGAAACTCATTATGCATCATCTATACCATGTATACTGTGAAAATGCTGTTTTGGCATAGAAAACTTTTTATGGTGGGCATTTATCACGACAGGTATTCAGCACAATTTATATGAAAAAACAAACCCTCGGATAAATGGTGTTATTTATTTAATGAAGTTGATTATATTTTAATATCAGTCTTGACGGAAAGTTGATTAATTTAACAATAACATTGCACTTCTGAAATGTTGAATTGGCAACTTTCTGTCGACGGATATCTTTGTAAGAAGAACAAAATGAAGCGACTAACATTTCAAAACAATTATAGTATAAATCATTTGGTAATATAGTAAAAGCCCAATTTGTACTTTGTTTATAATGGTAATAAGATGCTAAAACAAAAAACATGTATATTTATGGTTGTATCTACCTCTTTAATCGAAAAAAAACACCCCATGAATTTGACCATTTCGGGACTTCCCGAAAACCTTTGCGATTGAAACCTGATGACGTTTCGTCGATGCCCAGATATGTGCACATCTTCACTTTTATAGTCTCCTCAGCAGCTAGTTTGGTTCCGCTCCTCCACAAGTTTGTGTGGAGAAGGGAGCGGAACCAAACTGGCTGCTGAGGAGACTAATCTTCACTGCGTACGTTCACTGCGCACGTAAAATACGTATTGACACGTAATCGGGGTTTCAATCGTGAATGCTTTCGGAATTTTCCGAAATGATTTATTGGTTTCTGGGCCAAATCTTAATGCTTATGCAGAATAGTTTTAAAAGTCACGTGAAGACTCTTAAAATAAACTGTAATGGTGGGTATGGGGTGGGGTATTCGCACATACCCCACCCCAGTGTATATGATTTGGTATAGCGATGTGCAGGGTTTTGTAATTCTGTATCGGTAGGGGCTTGGATGGGGGATATATATGGCGTGTTTTGGAGGGGGGTACTTATTTGTTTGTGCGAATTATCAAGTATTTAATATTAGGCCTATCCCGCGCATGTGTATGTGTTTGGACGTACGCATATTGAGATATAGGGCTACAAATAAAAATGTGTGTATCGTGCCTCGAATGTATTTTTACTCGATTTATTAACTTTATTTGTCATCCAGCGAACATTCAATTCATATTATAGTATACCGTACAATCTTATTCACTTTTAATAAGTTTAATCATAACTAGTGTATTTTTAAGGTATATATATAGCATACGGTATGAAGTTAGTTTGAAATGTCGTCATAAAGATTGTCAGACCAATATAACATTTAGAATGTAAAAATGGAAGGCCTAATACTTGACAAACACAGTGTGCATCAGTCGTATAGTTAAGCTCTCATGGCGTGACTACTCACACCATCGTAAAATTACGGTATTTGTTTTCCTAACCATAAACGTGTAAACTCTGCCTATGCTGGAACTAAACCATTTGTATTGCTCATTCACTCTTGTGTGGGTACTAGATGCAAAACGTACTAAGTCCACCCGAGGTCGAAATTGAGTTTTTGATATGAACGTATAAAAACACGTTAAAATACATCTTTTGGTCTTTGTTTCACATTCATATCTTTTTCCGTTGCCGAGATATTCAAATTATTGATTTCCGGAAATCTTCGTTATTTTCCGGAAAATGGGGTAAAATTTGAATAAAAACAGCTATAAGAGACCAATAAACTCACATTTTAATGGTTTTTTGTTTAATTAGACCACAGAACAGTGTTCTTTTGCATTTAAAACCTACAAACCCCATTCAAAATAATTAATTTTGTCAAAATTTAGCAAAAAACGAAATTTCATGAATTTTCGGAAAATTCCCCAAAATTGGCAATTTTGGTCATTTTGGCTAAAAGATAAAAAACTTCATAACTAAAAACGGAAATGAGATTTTTGATTAATTCTTTTTGATATGACAAGCAGTTGTCAAGCTCTTAAGACTGACATACTAATTTAAGATAATAAACGGTAAAAAGGGGGGTTTCTAGAAAGGGGGTCAATCTGTTTAGTGGCAAAACGTGCTAAGTCCACTATTTTTTTTAACAAAAGATGTAATAAAAAATATACTAAGTTTAAAAATTTCAAATAAACAGGTAATTTTGGTTCACTATGACGATACCTTAATCCACAAGCAATATGAACAAAATCAACCAAACTAAAATTGCCATATCAGAAAAACGTGTTTTTCTCAGAATTGTACTTTGTGGACTTAGTACGTTTTGCAACTAAAGGCCTAGTAGCAAGTGTTAGATTTTCGTACGTGACCGCGTAAAGTATAATTTATGCAAGCGTGCAGATTCGGATGCAGATTGGTTACAGTAGTTGAAGTGACATACAATTGACGTCCCCGGGTTGACGTCATACGTTCGCATACCGCGTCCACGCGCACAAAATCTAAACCTGTCTACTTTGTAGGAGGTTCGTCCACCACCGCAGAGGCAGTGTCCACTAAAAGTAATCTGCATAGATTATACTTCAGTAGTTGGCTGTACGGTATTGAAAATCTGGTGTAAATAACACGATTTATTTGAAGATTGCGTTTAACGTAACCATGGCAACCAATTAATTAAATGTTATATATCCCTGAAATGGTTCATCGGATTTCATTGAAATTATTCAGGAAGCCTGCAAAGCAAAACTAGATTTCCCATGCACTTATTAATATTGGTATTGTGTCTAGTTGTGACGCTTGTAGTCAGATATATTCAGCGCTTTAGATGAATGTTTTTGGAAACTTTTGATTGAAAAAAAAACCTCGTATGTTTGACAATAGGTCGTTTTGACTTTTCACTTTATATTGTCTTCTTCTTTCTTTGTCTCTTCTTGTTTCATGTTATGTCACTTTGAAGGACATTAAAATCTCGCTGTAGAAAAACTGGCTTACGGGTTTAAACTATTTACCTCTATACTGTATTCTGAAACACGCTTTATTTTCTCTACATGTACACTCTAAAAACTGAGTTTATCTATTGAACACGCCTTCAGTTTGTAAACATGTTTAGAAGCTAAACATTACGTATCGAATTTCTAGCCATCAATGGTTAATGGCTAAACATTAGCCATCAATACTCTAAACATGTTTAGTATTTAAACACATTTACAAAGTTAAGGCAATGCTCCCCAACATTGAAGTTCGATGCTATCTACTGAAGATAGCAAGGTAAATGCTAAACACTGTTTTTGCAGTCAGAGTGTAATTATACTCAATGATGGAGGCTTGGTATAATAATGTACAATTATTTTCGGTCAAGGTTTTCCCTAATAACCAAACCTGACAATTATTGTGACTGGGCGTAAGTAATTACCCACTTTTGGAAGTGGTATTCGATCTGAAAGTATATCTTCAACCCCAAAACTGGGACCTTGTCCGATACATTTCATGCAGTAATTGCGGGAGTAATTGTAATGAAATTGAGTAACTTCATTTTAGTAATTCAATCAGGCTCGGAAGTACGGCTAAACTTCGGCACTGTTATGGTACACTCTGCATTATCATGATTATAAATTATATTAACCCAGGATATATTATGAAACGCATACCTGTACGAATTCGTGTAATTGTTGTAAAAATATTGTTATTCTGTAATATTTTGCATTCTGTAACATTCTGTAATGATATTATGTCAGAAATAAAAATGCAGTTGAAACAGCTCGTGATAAAAAAAAAGTAGATAGTTCTACATTTTACACATATAAATGAAATTTACTTAATAAATGTGTTTTACTTAATATGTATAGGTATACACCATTTTATCTTGTTGACTATATACGCAGATTGTGATTTGTCATAATATATATGAATGGCTAAATAATGATATATTCACTATTGGCCAAGTCCTGACGTCCTAATTTGATTGTATTTTGGTGAATGCAAGTTTTTAACATCATTTTTACTTCATTATTGTACGTTTTCACAATATTAATAGCATTAACGATGTTATAATAACGTTGGTAAAAAAGTAATTTACGTTATTTTTGTATAACGTAATTTACGTTAAAAAACTTAAAACCAAGAGACAATCCAAACACAACTTAATTAATGACTATATTGTTTTCACGTCAACACGTTGATTACAAGTCACTTTTGCCCACTGGGATCACAATATTATAAAAATGTCTGATTTTGTTTGACAGTTTGCGTATTTGTTGTTAGTTAATGGCAAAGTGTCGTGTTTTTTTTATAAGAATTTGGTTCACGAATATTTCTTTTGAATATGCACACATTCTTTTATTTATAAGCCGTAACAAGCCGCAATAACATTTTGACCAAAAAAGTCCATTAATGTGTAGTTTGTACAACGTGTTTTTGTTTTCCCGTTTTAAAACAGAACAATTCTGTCAAAAAAAAAGAAATATTTTCTCCAAAAATAAAAAAATCCTGTAAAAACAAGACAATTCTGTGAAAAGGGAAATATTCCGTAAAACCCTCCATGAAAGAGAGATGGTTTTATTAAACAATTTCCAACCGGAATTCATAACAACAAAATCAAATTTTAAGTATGACTGTTGCTTTTTATTTTTGTTCATGTACTGTAAAAATATACTCTTTATGGATCAACATTGAAATCAATAACATGTAAACTTATTATTTTATTCTTTAACAAAATATGAAAAGTATTATGAACTACTATAATGCATACGGTATTAATTATTTATGTACAGAGCGACCGATTTATAATTATTTTGTAATTACAATAGTTAATCCATCCTGTGTAAAATTGTTACTATATTTAATATGAATAAAAATTGTGTACTTTTTCTTATAATCTATATCAAAAGTGTATTAAGATTTTCTTTGAGTGAGTGATATTTTAAAAATTCATTGGAAGCCAGTTCCAGCATAGCTCTCTACTGTCCATGGTTCTAGAGTCAGTGCCATGGGGCCTGGGCCAGTGAGGGGAGGGACAATGGGCCGAATAGAGGAGCCAACACACACCCACACCCGAACCCCCAACATACATGCCTATAGGTATTTGCCGGCAAACGGGACCCTCCAAACGTGGACGTGCGGTTTTTTCTCGATTTACTGCGCTTGAACTGGGGACGTTGACACGCTCAGTCGGCAAAGCGCCGGACTTTGGTACAATGTCATGTTTTCAAAAGCGCTCGGTAGTAAGCACATATGCTAACTATCGAGTTTTTACGGTAATTTAGTATCTCCTGTCATTTATTCACGCATAAATAGGCCATACACATGGGACTATATCACTATATCAGAAACTTACCACCTCTATAAATTAAACTTGCAGGTTGCACACGTATACTTATACACCGTACCAGCTTTCTCGGAGTCCAGTAAATATGTGTGTATGAAATAGGACAGTGGTTCTTTCTGGGTATATTTCTTATCACATCATTCTTGTGGGTATAAAAAAACGTTCCACCAATATTTTATGGTTTGGTTTATAGTTTAGTTTGTGTGTTTTTTCTACGAAGACCCACATATAACGTACCCTTTAAAACAGCATTTCGCACGTTTAAAGCCATATGGGGCGAGTTTCCCGACAGGAGTCTTATTAAGCCGTAGTCTTAAGGTGGCCTTGAGGCTACTAAGCCTAGCCCGCTCTCGAAGCCCGAGTCTTAACTCTAGCCGGATTTCTTCAAAGCAAATTCAACCTAGTCTTAGCGGCCTTGTAGGCTTAACGCTTGACAACCTCATCCTTTTCAACCAGCGACTTAATTGTATAGGCTGTTGGAGGTAGATGTACATAAGCTGTGGTCCTCACGGTTTACCGTACTAACAAGGTTGCCGTCTCATTATCGCAATGTTCCCGGCGCAAAGACTCAGCCTGGACCCGCGGTCTTGTGCTTGGGCTTATACCGTACACAACTTGATGCAAGAATATTGTGTCTGTTTTTGTGTCTTTTATGTATTATTTTATTTCCACTTGACTTTTTATGAGTCCAACTTGTATGAATGATACGTCTATGCTTTATACTCGTGATCCTTTCTTTGCATCCCAAAAAGGGTAAAACTGTAAGCCTAATGGAAAGGAATCTGTGATTCCCTAAAAGGAAAGCAACCAACGTGCTATCTACTGCTGATATCAGTAGTCTTCTCAGATCTCACATGAAGTTATCTGTTGGTACAATATTTGAAGATATAGCAATATTATATGCATCTTATCCGTAAATTCAGTTTTAATACTGCATGCATTATTGTTTCGTGTCAAATATTTACTATATCTTTACCAATTTTGTCCTTCTTCTATTGTATTAAATTGATGTCCAACCTGGTATAATATAGGCACTCCAAAATAATATTGTAATATGCCTACTTATGAAAAGTACGAGTATCAAACTATTAAGGCTTGGATAGGGACAGTTGGTATCATATAGGTCTTCATGATGATGATGATGATGATGATGATGATGATGATGATGATGATGATGATAATGATAATGATAATGATAATGATGATGATGATGATGATGATGATGATGATGATGATGATGATGATGATGATGATGATGATGATGATGATGATGATGATGATGATTATGATCATGATCATGATGATGATAAAAGAATTTTTTTTAAATTATATTCGTTGTTAAAAAAACCATCATTCAAAATGAGTAGGTCTTATGATAGCAACAGTTACTTTAAAAAATTCAACTAACTCAAATGAACACTAAAATAAAATGCTGAAATGTTCAACTAAATCGAACAGTTACTTACCCACAGTGGCGTAACTAGACATTTTCATTTGGGGTGGGGTGGGGGAAAGCGGGGGCAAACATAATAAATGAGGGGCAGGCATCGTTCATGCTGTTTGGGTTTGTAAGGGGTGGAGTGGGTCTGAGGAGTTATGAGATCTGCTTGGAATGTGTCCCCGGAACATTGGCGTAGATTTCTTTTTGACATGGGGGGGGGGGGGGAGGGTTTGAAAAAAATTATGGTACAAATGCCATATTTAAGGTATTAAAGCTGGTGACATTTAGGCCAATGGTACAAAAGTGGGATAAATACAATTTATTTAACCTTAAAAATTGAGTTTTTAAGGTTAAAATGACCAAATAATGAGGTTAATTAATAACTCTCAGAAGTAGGCCTAATTTACCTTTTTCATGGGGGGGGGGGAAGATCTCCCCCGCTTCCCCTAGTTACGCGACTGCTTACTCATGTTAATTGAAAGACCATCAAAAATATGAAAGATAAACTTTGCGTTACAATTTAAATAATTTGTAAATTGAAATAGACCAAGGCTTACGACCTAAGACCTGCTCTGAGGCAGGGCCAAGAAAAGCCGCTGTAAGCCTGGTCTAAGAGGCTTGCGTAGACTACGGCTACAGAAGACTGATTTCGAGAAATGCAAATTTTACTGAAGCCTGGGGCTAATCCTACAAGCCTAGCCCACGGGCTAACGAAGCCTCGAGGCTATGGTAGCCGTGCTTCGGGAAATACGTTTTCAGTTAAGCCTGGTCTTACGACCTCTTAAGCCTTGAGGCTAGACAAGCCAATTGCTAAGCCACCCGTCGAGAAATTCGCCCCATGGGGTCTTATCCCCGGGTCTTATAAGCTATGTTTTCCATAATTTATACCCCACAAAGAAATTGTACCCCACAAGCTCCCCCCCTTGCAGCTAGAGGACCAAATGTATATCGATTAAGCAGGGCCATCATCATCCATGAAAGGAATTGGCGCATCGGGTAAGACTCCCGGGTAAGACTGCATTGCTACCATAATTATTGTCTCCTGTCGTCATGCGATATGTACGGTGGCTGATATGTGACATATTTAATTTTTTTTAGATTCATCAAAAAAATAAAATAACAATATTAACAAAGTAACGAATTTAATGTTTTATTCGCGAATTAAACTATTTTATTCGCGAATTTAATGTTTAATTCGCGAATTAAATGTTTTATTCGCGAATTAAACTATTTTATTCGCGAATTAAATGTTTTATTCGCAAATTAAATGTTTTATTCGCGAATTAAATTATTTTATTCGCGAATTAAATGTTTTATTCGCGAATTAAATGTTTTATTCGCGAATTAAATTATTTAATTCGCGAATTAAATGTTTTATTCGCGATTCGCGAATTTAATGTTTAATTCGCGAAATAAATGTTTTATTCGCGAATTAAACTATTTTATTCGCGAATTAAATGTTTTATTCGCGAATTAAATGTTTTATTCGCAAATTAAATGTTTTATTCGCGAATTAAATTATTTTATTCGCGAATTAAATGTTTTATTCGCGAATTAAATGTTTTATTCGCGAATAAATTATTTAATTCGCGAATTAAATGTTTTATTCGCGAATTAAACTATTTAATTCGCGAATTAAATGTTTTATTCGCGAATTAAATGTTTTATTCGCGAATTAAATGTTTTATTCGCGAATTAAATGTTTTATTCGCGAATTAAATGTTTTATTCGCGAATTAAATGTTTTATTCCCGAATTAAATGTTTTATTCGCGAATTAAATTATTTTATTCGCGAATTAAATGTTTTATTCATGAATTAAACTATTTAATTCGCGAATTAAATGTTTTATTCGCGAATTAAATGTTTTATTCGCGAATTAAATGTTTTATTCGCGAATTAAATGTTTTATTCGCGAATTAAATGTTTTATTCGCGAATTAAATGTTTTATTCGCGAATTAAATTATTTTATTCGCGAATTAAATGTTTTATTCGCGAATTAAATGTTTTATTCGCGAATTAAACTATTTAATTCGCGAATTAAATGTTTTATTCGCGAATTAAATGTTTTATTCGCGAATTAAATGTTTTATTCGCGAATTAAATGTTTTATTCGCGAATTAAATGTTTTATTCGCGAATTAAATGTTTTATTCGCGAATTAAATGTTTTATTCGCGAATTAAATGTTTTATTCGCGAATTAAATGTTTTATTCGCGAATTAAATGTTTTATTCGCGAATTAAATGTTTTATTCGCGAATTAAATTATTTCATTCGCGAATTAAATGTTTTATTCGCAAATTAAACTATTTAATTCGCGAATTAAATGTTTTATTCGCGAATTAAACATAAATGTTTTATTCGCGAATTAAATGTTTTATTCGCGAATTAAATTATTTTATTCGCGAATTAAATGTTTTATTCGCGAATTAAACTATTTAATTCGCGAATTAAATGTTTTATTCGCGAATTAAATGTTTTATTCGCGAATTAAATGTTTTATTCGCGAATTAAATGTTTTATTCGCGAATTAAATGTTTTATTCGCGAATTAAACTATTTAATTCGCGAATTAAATGTTTTATTCGCGAATTAAATGTTTTATTCGCGAATTAAATGTTTTATTCGCGAATTAAATTATTTTATTCGCAAATTTAATGTTTTATTCACGAATTAAATGTTTTATTCGCGAATTAAACTATTTTATTCGTGAATTTTATGTTTTATTCGCGAATTAAATGTTTTATTCGCGAATTAAATGTTTTATTCGCGAATTAAACTATTGTATTCGCGAATTTAATGTTTTATTCGCGAATTAAATGTTTTATTCGCGAATTAAATGTTTTATTCGCGAATTAAATGTTTTATTCGCGAATTAAATGTTTTATTCGCGAATTAAATGTTTTATTCGCGAATTAAATTATTTTATTCGCGAATTAAATTATTTTATTCGCAAATTTAATGTTTTATTCGCGAATTAAATGTTTTATTCGCGAATTAAACTATTTTATTCGCGAATTTAATGTTTTATTCGCGAATTAAATATTTTATTCGCGAATTAAATATTTTTTTCGTATTTTATTTGCGAATTTAATGTTTTATTCGCGAATTAAATGTTTTATTCGCGAATTAAATGTTTTATTCGCGAATTAAACTATTTTATTCGCGAATTAAACTATTTTATTCGCGAATTTAATGTTTTATTCGCGAATTAAATGTTTTATTCGCGAATTAAACTATTTTATTCGCGAATTTAATGTTTTATTCGCGAATTTAATGTTTTATTCGCGAATTAAACTATTTTATTCGCGAATTTAATGTTTAATTCGCGAATTAAATGTTTTATTCACGAATTAAATGTTTTATTCGCGAATTAATTGTTTTATTCGCGAATTAAACTATTTTATTCGCGAATTAAACATTTAATTCGCGAATTTAACATTTAATTCGCGAATTAAACATTTAATTCGTGAATTTAATATTTAATTCGCGCATTAAATTATTTAATTCGCGAATTAAATGTTTTATTCACGAATTAAATGTTTTATTCGCGAATTAAACTATTTTATTCGCGAATTAAACATTTAATTCGTGAATTTAATATTTAATTCGCGAATTTAACATTTAATTCGCGAATTAAACATTTAATTCGTGAATTTAATATTTAATTCGCGAATTAAATAATTTAATTCGCGAATTTAATATTTAATTCGCGAATTAAACATTTAATTCGTGAATTTAATATTTAATTCGCGCATTAAATAATTTAATTCGCGAATTAAATAATTTAATTCGCGAATGAAATAATTTAATTCGCGAATTAAATGTTTTATTCGCGAATTAAACTATTTTATTCGCGAATTAAATGTTTTATTCGCGAATTAAATTATTTAATTCGTGAATTTAATATTTAATTCGCGAATTTAATATTTAATTCGCGAATTAAACATTTAATTCGCGAATTAAACATTTAATTCGTCGTTTTGTTAACATAATATTTCTTTTTCGTTTCAACGATAAAAAAAATTAAATATCAGTCACAAAACGCGAATTAAATACGACGGGCTGCAATTTAAGCTGAGTTCATACTCGATCGCTTTTGAAGAGAAGCAAATCGTGCGCATGCCTATTGTTGAAAATGATGCTTTGTTTTTGCGCAAAGAACATGCCAGCGATTCGCTTAGAGTAAAAGCGATTAAGTGTAAAACAGTAAAACGCGAATTAAATACGACGAGCTGTGACATAAAATGTGACATAATTTAATTCGCGGATTAGAGTTACTGATTCCGTGATTATTAGCCCAATTCGGCGACTTTTCAAGTGAAGATTTAAGTTCCCATTCCCTCGACTTTTGACAATTTACTGTCCCATATAGAAAGCAATGGTTTTAAGAAAAACAAATTGCGATTTTTCAACATTAGCTCCCGTGACTTATGATTGTTTCCTGCCCCAAACCAATGGTTATGGTTAAAAGAAATATTGGGCGACTTTTCGATTATTTGACCTGCTATTCGGGCAGAAGTTTGTTGGCAACCCTGTTCTTCTTCTTCTGGCTACAGCCGGGTTACGTTCGTCAAGTTCTTTATGGGGGCACACCACTTAATCCTGTATAGATCTGGTTAAAAATAGTGAACTGTATCAGCCTCTCGAGGGTACTCATTTTATTACAGACTTGTAGTATTGGGACCCGGGTATTGGGACCTGCCATGTGTACGGGTACGGGTCCCGGACCTTGAGTACGGGTACGGGTACTGGTCCCAAGCCATTGGTACGGGTACGAGTCCATGAGTACAGGTACGGGTCCAAAGTCAATAGGGCATGAGTACGGGTCCGGGTCCGAAGCCACAGGTAGGGCCTACAAGTACGGGTACGGGCACCGAAATTGGGACTCGAGTACGGGTACGGGGCCCAGTATGGGTACGGGCCATGGGTACTCTCTAAATGTACAAAAGTGAAAAATTCACTTCGCAAAAGAGTGATTCACCTATGAGACCACTCAAAAAAAGAGTGAAATGTGTTTTTTAACTTTAAAACCACTCAAAATAGAGTGAAAACCACTCTAAAAGAGTGAATTTTAACTCTTTCAAGGAGTTAAATGAAGGACAACTTGAAAAAATGTGTTGTCCTTCATTTAACTCCTTGAACAAGTTGAAATTCACTCTTTTAGAGTGGTTTTCACTCTATTTTGAGTGGTTTTAAAGTTAAAAAACACATTTCACTCTTTTTTGAGTGGTCTTATAAGTGAATCACTCTTTTGGGGAGTGAGTTTTTCACTCTTTTACATTTAGAGAGTACGGGTATGGAAAGTGGGACTTGTATGGGTCCAATTATGGGTACGAGTATAAACAAATTTGCATTTCATTTACAGAGCTTCAAGTAGCTGGTGGATGTTTAAAGCGCTGGCATACACATGCGTGATAGCCATGATTAAAAACGTGCAATAGATGCGCGCATGGATCAGCTGCCTCAACGCATTACGTCACTGCCACATCAGGCTGAAAAATTATGCCTACTTCTTGCTGTATACCAATTTTTCACAAAAAAGCACCCAAATTTACCCTAGTTTGGCACTTTTCCCCAAATAATGGTCTCCAAAAGGACCCCAAAATCATGGCACGTCCCCATGTAGAACCCCACGCGGGGTATTTTAAATTTGTTTTACAATATTATTTGTTTCACATGCATGTACACAGATTTTGGTTCAAACTGCCACCCTGTGCTCCAGCTCTGATGCTCCAGCTAGTACATTTGTATGTGTACTTCAATACCACAGGTCCTAAAACAAACCACACATGATATTGATTGAAGTTAAAATTTTTTGCACCAAGAAAAATCTTTCAAGTGGCAGGTTTGGAAACTTGGGGTCAAAATTATTAAAATTCAATATTTTTTTAAATATAATTAGGCTAAAACGGCTGTAAATTGATTGACAATTTAGGGTTGGATGAAATGCTACTTTCAATGAATTTAAATCATTGACTTCAAAATTTCTTTTGTAAAGAGGTTGTAATTTAAACAACTTGAATCATACAGAATGTAAAAAGTCAAATAAGTTTAATTTCTTCATTTATCAAGCTATGAAGTGGCTGATTTATTAATTTTCAGTCTCTTAAATGTAAATATCCATCAACTTCTCAATGTACCTGTTGATACTGGGTGAAACACATAGCCCGGGTACACAGTGAAGTTAATGCCAGTTCTCAACATAATGTAGCTTGCATGTTGGATAGCCCTTTGGTGTAAAATGAATGAGTTGCGAAATCTACTTCATCAATATTAAAAGGAATAAAAAGTAGGTTGTGACATCTTACCATAAATCAGTGATGTATTGTTGGAGTCCGGACTCGGACTCAAGTCCGGACTCAAGTTCACTTTTGGTTGAACTCGGACACAAACAGACTCGGCTCCGCTCAGACTTGGACACAAAAGGTCCCATGTAAAATGTGAAAAAAATGTCAAAATAGATCTCAAATTTGATTCAAAATTGTTGACTTCACTTTTGCCCATTTACTTATTAATTGGGGAGCTGCAAATCTGTGATCTGTCATAATATCCTATATCCACCAAATTATTTAGATTTATCTGTCACTTCCCAGAATCAATACTGTTATCTTTAATGAAATAATTGATAAATATTCATAATTTAATAAATATTTTGACTGTATAAAACTTGTTTCATGAAGCTTTCTAAACTCTTGAAAGAGAGAAAACATGCACACAGACATGTACACCCCCATCCATAGGGCTAGGGTGTCTGTGGTTTGTATGTGTTGTGTTCACTGCTTACTGGCAGTCACTGAACATTTGTCCGGGACATTTATCCAATTTTAAAAAAGATGTTTAGAATAATTTATTAATATCACACAATCATAATCTGAAAGGGTGAATTTCTATTAGTATTAATATTATTATGAAGATGATGATGATGATGATGATGATGATGACAAATGATGTATGCTGGCTAGGGTGGGCCAAAAAACACTTTTTTTTCTCGGATCGATAGTAGTATGTACCCTAGTAAAATTCTCTGAGAGTTCCAAGTTGATCCGAGAAAAAAGGTGTTTTTCGCCCCACCCTAATGCTGGCACATGCAACCTAGTAACACTTCTCTAGTCATCGGCCACAACTCAGATACATGTGTAGTGTGTCACACACACACCCCCACACACAAATACCCCCGCAGCGGACTGTTGACATGTGATACATGTAGTTTTTACCTTCGGAGTTACCTAGGGTATGAAAATGACACCTGTGTGGGTGGGGTTTGACAGTGGGTGTGAATAGGGGAATTGGTGTGGGGTAGTGTCCTACATGTAGTTGTCTCATTGTAAAAGAACGGAGGAGAGCATACTGCAGTTACTGTCCGTTTTCCTATACACAATACACAGTGCTCTCACCATTGACGCGTGACCCCTACAAATGATGTACGTTGCAAGAATGGGCACTTGCCTAGTTAACATCACTGTGTGAAAAATAACCAGCCAATATGTTAGCTATTCTCCAAACTTCTAGCAAATATATTTCTCTAACATGACCTAAAATTACAACTAGGTTAGATGTTCAGAAATAGTCGCACTTTTGTAAAATATGAGTGAGGGCAAGGCATAGCTAGCCAACTCCCCGTGTTAATTGAATGGAGATTTGACCGAAAATATTGGTATCGGACCGCTCACTTCTGAAGGATGCCACAAAAACGGTACACGCTACATCTTAACTATTCTTTGGCAATCATCATGATGAGTTTCTTATATAGTATGCCGAAATTGGGTACTGTAGGTGATTGACAGAGGGTCGCACTTTTCTGATAAATAAGTGACCGTGAACATGAAATATCAGCGCCCAACCCAAGTTAGTAGCTAGTTAGTGGAGGCCGTCACGGACTGATTATTGATTATTGAAGTGCCTTATTAATAGATACGCACGATTTAGGGCAAGAAAAACAAACCGGGACACTTTTGGAGACATCATCATCATCATCATCATCATCATCATCGACATCATCATCATCATCACTTTCTACATTTTTTCTAAACAACATAGGGCCTACCGTTTTAATAAGATTTTTTTCTTGAAATGCATGTAACTATAATTATTGTTTAGAGCGTCATTTGCTTTACTGAATCGATTTACTGGATTAATTTCCTGTTAACTGGGTTTAATGCCACAAAGGTCGAATCGCCTTTGCCATGGACCATGACTGCATCATGGTCTGATCACAGCATTACTGTGCAGCAGCTTGATTAATCTGAATTCTCTATTGTTTACAAAAATGACTATACATGTTTATGGAATTGGTTCAAAATTCTCTATTGGAATCTTTGCTATGAAATTATAACATATGGATTTGGCAGGGGGCACTCAACTTTACAAGTGACAGGTGCTATGAGTCTGTCAATAGGCTCCATTTAAAAACAAAACAAATACACTTGATGACCCCCTTTTTCAAAGTCATACCCTGGATGACCCCTTTACTTTTAGGTCGGCTATCAAAATTTTATACCAAATTACTCATTTTTCATTTTGTTATACCCTGTGACCCCTTTTTAGAGCATCATTTTATACAAATAGGCAGGAGCCGTTTGGCCCCCAGAAACTCTGAAATGGCCCCTGGTTCCATCTCAATTTTAGTTGACCAGGGGACATTTTTCTCACAAAACTGGCCCCCTGGATAGTGAACCTAAAGTATCAAATTACAAGCAAATAGTGCTTACCCAGCAAACACAAAACGTTTTCGACATCATTCGCAAAAGGTTATAAAAGGTTGTCAGAAAACGTTTAAATGTCGGGTTATATAAAGGGTATATTAAGAGTATAAAACGTTTTCATACCCTTAAAACACATTTTTTGATAATCTACTGCTTAGCAAACAAAATGTTTTACAGAAAACGTTTAAATGTCGGGTTATATAAAAGGTATAAAAACGTTTTAATAACATTCCAAAAACATTCTTGAAAACTTGATACAAAACATTCTAAACAGAATGTTATTTTGGGGTTGAAAAAATATTTTGCGGAAAATGTTTGCCCAAAATATTTTCAATAACGTTTTAATAACGTTTTCATGACCTTTATATAACCCGACATTTAAATGTTATTAAAAGGTTTTAAAAAAAACGTTTTAACAACATTTATGTGTTTGCTGAGTTTAAATATTTTAACATAATGTTATTTAAGTATTGACACAATATTTGGCAAAAAAGTTTGCAAAAAATGTTTACAATAACATTTTTTGAAAACATTTAGAAATATTGTTGTAGTGTGTTTTCATACAAAACGTTTTGAAACGTTACCATGACCTTTGTATAACCCGACATTTTAATGTTATTAAAACGTTTTTACCTAAACCAAAAGCCAAAATATAACTTATTTAAAACGTTTTTAAAACGTTTTTGTGTTTGCTGGGTATTTAACTTATCCAACACATCTTTATTTTATTTTTATTGGCCCCTTGGTAATTGGAAATCCAAATCTTGGTAAACCAGGGGCCAATTTTTTGCCAAAGTGGCTCCTGGTTCAAGCTCTCTTATTTTCACCCTTGGACCTCAACATTATTGTGAATTAGTGACAGGCTGTCGGAATAATATCAAGGCCGGATCTGGTAAGGAGGCGATTATTGTCGGCTGAAATTCGTGAGGGCGCTGTTCACAGGTGCCCGTAGCTCAAAAGTTTGACAAGTTTGGTCACAAAAAATAAATTTTTATTAAATTTCAGACTTTATACTTTAAAAATTTATAAGACATTTTCTCATTTTCGGAACTAAGTAACTAGTAAGGGTAGACTCGGAAAAAGGAATTTACTTTCTTGTATTTTCACGTGTATTTCAATGGGACGATTATTTAGTGGTGTGTCCCCTTAAAGAACCTTAAGCTTGAAGAACCTTTGAAGAACCCTCGAAGCGTTCAAAGTAAAAGGTTTTATATCCAAGAAAATAATTTTTTTTAGTACCAAAAAGGGTTAACACTATAGGCCTACTTTTCACTTTTCTTAACTTTGTGAAGAGTCCTGAATTCATTAGGCGGAGGCGCCGTAGGCTATTTAGCGTTAGCTTTGGATATTTAATTATTATCTTTATTTTCACCAAAAATCATTAAATATCCAAAGCTAACACTGCGGCGGCGCCTCACCCTAATGAATTAATTAGAACGTCCCTAGGCCCATCTTTATAGAACCTTATCACTGGAAAGAAAAAGACCAACTTGACGTGAAGAAGCATGTACAAGACAGTATGCAGATGGGGGGGGGGGGGCAAAACAGCAAATGTATGGGCATTAAAAGTAGGTAAAGTTCGATAGCCAAAATGTACCAGTTCCAAGACCCACAGAGAGATGACAGACAGAAGTGCTAAACCATGAAAACCTGCAAAAACAACCAGCATCAATTGGAGTACAAATGTACACTAGAACAAGTGATGAAAATCACTGCACATAAATAGACACGATGAACCAAACAACCAATGCAGGCACAAAAACAGGCAAAGTTCTATGGCCCATAAGGGGTGGTGCAATAATTATGTGTACCCCCGGGGTGGTGAATTATAGGGGGGGCAAAGATTTTTGGCAGACCAAAAGGGGGGGAAGCATTTTTGGCAGGTCAAAAGGGGGGTCAAGCGATTTTTGGCACAGATATTTTGGGTACCATTTTATATTACGCCCTAAAAAGGCGTAAGAAAACGTTAGGAACACGTTCAAATATGCAAACTTTCCTGCTCGCTGCGCTCGCATTAAATGATAAGACAATTTAAGGTTTTAAATTCGGGTTCCCCAAAATCTTGCATGTAAGGGGGGGCAAAGATTTTTGGCACGTCAAAAGGGGGGCAAAGGTTTTTGGCACGTCGAAAGGGGGGGGCAAAGATTTTTGGCACGGCCAAAGGGGGGGCAAGCGATTTTGGCAGACCATTTTGAGAATTCACCACCCCGGGGGTACACATAATTATTGCACCACCCCTGAAAGGAAAACAATACAAAAGTACACCGGAGTGATGAAAATCACTGTGCATATAGCCGACAAACAAAATCAAACAGAAATCGCTGTGCACATAGCAAAAACGGTCTGTTGTCTAAAGTAGGCCTACATTTGGGGTAGGGACCGACAGTTGGCTTTTGAAAACAATTATTTACCCCAATGTCAAGGTCGAATAATTTACTTTTATTTTTATTTATTTATTTATTTATTTTTGCTGGTATGATGTGTCTTGTAAACCCATAAATGGTAGAGTTTTATTTTAAAACAATCATTGGAAAAGTGTTGGATGCCTAGGAATGAAAACCAATGGGGTTCTTTGTAGAACCAAAAAATTCTCTAGCCAAGAAAATGGTTCCTTATAGAACGTTAAGCTTGAAGAACATTTAAGGAACCATTAAGAAAGAACCCTCAAAGGGTTTTAAGTAGAACAGAAAAAAGCTTCTTTATCCAAGAAAATGATTTTTAGTACCAAAAAGGGTTAACACTACTTTTCACTTTTCTTAACTTTGTGATGAGTCCCTGAATTAATTAATTAGAACGTCCCTAGGTATATTTAAATCTTTAAGGTTATTTGTAGAACCTTATCACTGGAAAGAAAAAGAGCAAGGTGCACCAACTTGACATGAAGAAGCATGTAAAATACAGACTATAGACAGTATGCAGATGGGGGGGGGGCAAAAACAGCAAAGAACAAGTGATGAAAATCACTGCACATAAACAGACACAATGAACCAAACAACCAATGTAGGCTCAAAAACAGGCAAAGTTCTATGGCCAAAAATGGCCAATTCCAGAGCCCATAGAAGTGTCAGGAAAACAGTACAAAAGTACACGGAGTGATGAAAATCACTGTGCACATAGCAGACAAACAAAACCAAACAGAAATCACCGTGCACATAGCAGACAAACAATACCAAACAGTATGTCTTCAGTAGAAAGCAATCATCAATAGATGTCAAACCGTACAGAAACTATTTTCAGTATAAAGCAACACATGCCTAAAAGGCTATCGTCAGTAGATAGCAAGACATTAATCTAAAACTAACTACACTAAATAGCAAGAAGTACACGTAAAGCTATCGTCATCAGTAGACATCATGACTATTATACATAAATTGTATATCTTCAGTAAATAGCAATACATCAATTTAAAGATTTCTTCAAAAAGTAGCAAGACAAAATGTTAACCCTTAGTGGCCATTAGAAATTCTCATTTTTGTTGTAATGTTTGCTCTTTTGCTTTGCAGGAATTGTTTGAGTTGATTATGATGCTATTGCTAAACATTTTCTCCTTTTTAAATCTTCGTTGGTATCTAATAATGTTCCTAAGGATTTACATAAAGCCATCGATTAAAAAGCAATTAAGAAGTACATATAAAGTTGTCATCAAAAGACAGAATAGCATACATGTAAAATTATCTTCAGCAGACAGAAAGGAGTTATCTTCAGTAGATAGCAGTACATTTAAAGCTGTCTATCTAACGTACACTTACAGCTATCAGGTGGTACGACAAGAACTATCTTCAGCAGATAGCAAGACATACCCAAGAAGAAATTATCAGGAGATAGCAATGCATACAGAAACTATTTCGAGTAGATAGCAACACATACCGGGTATCTAAAAGGCAGATAGCCAGACGATAATTCAAAAACTAAAATAGTAGGGGCTATAGCAAGAAGTATAATATATACAAAGTCATTTTGAACAAATAGAATGACATACATTTTAACTTATCTCAGTGGCGTAGCGTCATAGGGGCACGGGGAGAGGGTACCTGCCCCAATCGATTGAAAAATTTAGAAAATTCCATAGGAAAATTTCCAAAAAACGGCTTGTGCCCACCTCATACCCGGTGCCCCCCCATCATGATCGGTCCTCCCCCCTTACCTCCCCAATATGGTCCACTGACTTATCTTCAGTAGACAGAAACAAAAGCTATCTTCAGTGTTGGTAGTAAGAGAAGCATTAATCTATCCTCAATAGGTATAACTAGAAATAGGCTACCGTATATCTGCTCCAGATCGGGGGGTCTCATTGGTTGAAGGCATACGGGGATGTGCCGATGTGCCTCGCTTAAGGGGTACCGGTAGTTTTCACTGTGAGCGACATTGGTTTATAGATTGGTGGGTTTTCCGATTAGGGCAAATTTTGGATGCTTTTTGTTATACATATTGGTATACTGATGGTTAGCAACAACAGCAAAAAGTAGATATAGAGAAAGTCAGCATCCAAAAATCCAAAAGTGGCATATCCCCGTATAAAATTTTTCGAAGATCCTCAGGGCTGCCAAACCAATCTGCGATGATATATAGCACGTATACGACACACATGAAGCTGTCTTCAGGAGAGAGCAAGACATATCCATGAAGCAATCATCAGTAGATTTTTTATGACTTGTATTATGTAAATTTAAGGTTAATATTATTTATTTAAGGGTTTTTGCTTTGTGTATCTTAAGATGTTTTTATTTTTACTTTGTAAGCGCTACGAGCTTGTCATAAGGAACAGCGCACCAAAAGTTTTCTGTTATGTTATGTTAGTAGATAACAAGACACACAGAAGCTATTTTCAGTAGATAGCAAGTCATTAATTTCAAACCATATATAGTAGATAGCACGAAGTACGTATGAGGCTATCCTCAGTAGGAAGATGTATAAAAGCTATCTTTGATCTCTGCATTTCTCAATCACATTCCTGATATTGACAATGTCCCATAGTTCCCCATACTTCATAAAATCCTGCCTGCTCATCAGATATTGCTTGCACCATTTTGTTCTTTATTCTCTTGATGATGATCTTCAGATTTTAGAAGCACTTTACTTGCATGACAAATCAGGCTGATGGTCCGGTGATTGGCACACTCTTTCAAATTTCCCTTCTTCTGCAGTGGAATAAATACTGCATTACACCAGTCTCTCGGCCATTTATTCTTTTTCCAGATGATACAAGAGAGGCTCCAGAAGATTTTTAATATTGGGGGGGGGGGATTTTTGGGCCTACTGAGGAACGCGAAACGCCGAAGGGGGTGGGTGCGGGAGGGGTGTTTCGCGGAAGCCTCTGAAATGGATACATTTTTACATGAATTATACCTTATATTTTGAATTATACCTAAATAGGCCCTTACCTTAAAATTATGAATTGTATCCTAAATTTTTGAATTTTACCCTAAAATTATAAATTTTACCTCAGATTATTGGGGGGGGGGGCTAGGGGTACAACATAGACGCCACATTAGGTATAGGCCTATCTCTTCTTTCCCAGTTGCCTTTCACAACTCATAACCAGTAGGGGAGAGCGGGAGTGTTCGCCCTATTTTTCTGACCAGCCTAGCGATGTCAATTTTAAGGTTAGGGATGACCTGATTAACCCATGTGAAAGCACTTTGTCTTAGTTATATACGACCACAATCCCAGAACTATATGCCTTACAATTTAGCAACAGGATAGAGCAAACAAAAAAGTTTTACAAAGTGGCGAACTTGCCCCATATTGGGGCAGGTTCGCCCATATGGTGGGGTAAGTTACCCTAATCACAAAAAAGGTTTAAACATTGCATAACAATAACATATTCAATGTAAACATTTCGCAAAAGTATACAGGGCATCATTCTCTTCTGGGGAGTCACTAAATTTGTTGCAGGGGTCGAGTCAGGGTAAAATGTAGGGGTCCAACGTGAGCTTAAACGTGTCTCAAAAGGGCGAACGTGCCCCTTGTGCACATTTTTGTATTTTCTTCAGGGTATGCAAACTACAAATCCAATAAGGAGTTTATAACTGCATTAAATCTTTGACAAAATCCCATATGTTCACAATACAGATTTCCATTAAAACCATCTGTATTTATGTATCAATGATAATACAACATTATTAATGCAAGAAAAAATACGTTTTGGTGTAATTTTTTTGTTTTGGCTGCAGTTCGATGAACACGTCCCTATAATGTCGCGTAGCTAAGTGAGAAGTTGATAATGACCTATGTCACCTAATTTTGCCATCGCCGCGCCGAACCTACCCTAGGGCGAACACTTCCCCCTCTCCCCTACCGGTACATTATCAATGCCTGGTGACTGCATAGTTCATTTGTTTCATAGCAAGCTCAAGATTCTTCCTCACTCGTTTCCCACTGTACACACTGCAAAATTCAAGTGTTTAGATTCTAAACACCTTTTTGTAACACTTATGAAAAGTGTCACAGTATTTATCACCGTGTTTAGAAACTAAACACTATAGTGTCCAGCTCAACTAAACACTATAGTGTTTAGTTTCTAAACATGGTGTTGACTGCTGTAGAAACTAAACATGTCACAGCATTTAGAAACTAAACAATGTGATATGTTTAATTACCTGTAACACTTATTAGACACTGATGTGACACATTTAGTTTTTACATCAATCAACACCATGTTTAGAAACTAAACAATATAATGTTTAGTGGACCTGGACATTATAGTGTTTAGTTTCTAAACAATCATGGTGTTGACTGTTCAAACTGAACACAATCAACACATGGTATGTTTAGGACAATGTGTTTAGCCAAGAAGTGTTTAGGATTTTCAATCACATACCTAATTTTGTGATATGTTTAATGTGATTTCAACCAAAACATGATAGTTGCTCATTCCTACACCATTTTTTGTAAAATATGATCATGTCATTGATGCACTGCCTAGTGCTACAATTGTTGTATACAAACATACAAAAAACTTACATTTTCTTTGTCATTTAATTAATTAACCAAATTTCAGAAAACACATTACTTTCTTCAACCATTCCACGTTTTTAACACATTTTTTTCCAGAATTTCTAGTTCTAAATGGCTTCAAATTTCTTTGTTTTTTCAAAATAAGTAACAAAATCAGTGATAAATGAAAGTTGCTGTTAAAATTGAACAAGTAAGGGTCTTTGGGTGACAGATCAAATGAAAAAATAGGGGGTCTTTGGGTGATAAAACATGTGTTCATAAAAAAATATGGGGTCTTTGGGTGACAGCGACGCTGAAAAAGGGGCTTTAGAAATTCCCGGGAATTTTCAGAGTGGAAAGTTTCCACCGGAAATTTTGGGAATGAACGGGAATTAATGGGAATTTTCGGGTATTTTGGAAATTTTCAGGAATTTTCATTCAAATCTAAAAATCAAAGTTTCAACAGGGGAATCACTGTGTAGATTAGGGTATTGGAGTAATTTATAAGACCATTCAATCATAATAAAGAACTTCAAGAATGATCAATAACCATTTTTATTTTATTTAACAACATACCAGATCTTACACTAGCTAGTACCATGAGTTTTGAAACAATAACCACAAACTCTGATAATCATTATCTTAAATCTTATTACATAAAGACTTCTATTATTTTAGTAATAGAATACGTTAGTAATATCAACATTTTTGTTACCAACTACCAGCTAAGTGATCTTGAATATTAAAATTTAAACTCTCATTCAGTGCTACATGTACGGTAGCTCATAAGATGTGCACTGCAAAGATCTTGCATGTGTTAATGCACCCTGATGTAGGCCTACATACGCACTTTTTTTGCGTTTGGTTAGACTTTAAATTAAAATACAAATAACCACCAATTATTTTTCATAATCACCAATGAATTATGTTTCGATGCCAAAACATAAATTTTACAGCATTCATATTCAACAGGGTTGGCGCGATTTAAATCTTAAATGATGTTTTTTTAAATCACTGATTAAATCAAGTATTTCATATTTTACAATTTTTGATAAATGTAAGTTAATTTCATTCTTAAATTAACTGTTTTACTTCATTCCTAATGCTTCTTGAACTTTTGGATGCAATTAAATACTTCTATAATGTCAGCATATCTATTGCAAAAAAATTCAACTTGAAGGTGCAGAATTCAACAGGTTTTTTCCCATGATTTTACCAAATTTTTTGTTTGAAATTTTCATAATTATGTTAAAACACGTTTTGATTTTTTGTAAATACCTGATAGGATTGTACATATGTCTATCATTCCACTGAACTCTTTGGGCTTTATCATGGGGTTTAGCAGTTGATTTAAAAAAAAATCTAAATAAAAAATCTGATTTAAATCAAATAAATCCCGTTTATTTAAAAAAAAAATCGCCAACCCTGATTATTCAAGAAGTATAGCATCACTTGTGCTGTTAAAGTATTTAATAAATGATTTCTGAAAATGATAAGAAAATTTCCATTTTCATAGCAATTTGAAGCTCGATTGAGGAAGTCAATTATATGACATGGCAAGTTACATCGTCAATCAAAATGACTCCCATATTCTAAAGGCAAAATAAAGAGGGATGTTTGTCTCAGTGACTCAAATGCATTAAAAAATCCCAACTGCATACATTTTTGGTTAAGAAATAGCAATTAGCTATCAAAATGGTAATTGGGAATTCCCAATATATGCAACATTTTAAGATGAAAATATGTAAGATGCTGGACTTGGAAAATCCCAGATGAAAAAATCTTTGTCATTTTTTAATACTGAAAATCTGTAGTAAAAGAACATAATAAACAAGGCATAGGCCCTATTCTTCATTGGTAGCAATTATCTGATTGTAAACATCATATATATGTTGTGAAAAGATAAAATGTGACTCCTCGCCACAACTGAGCCCGGATGTCGCCAATCATCATTTTTGAGATATTCAACCAAAATATTCTGCTTGAAATTAGCTTTAAAATGATGTATATCATGTCTATAGTACTTGACATTTAAGTAGTGAAAAATCAATAAAACAGTCAATATATCCTTTCTTTCCTATTGTTTATTGTTAAGTTCGATGGAGCATATCTCAATAGTGGCACTGGCGACATCCGGGCTCCGTTGTGGCGAGGAGTCACAAATTTGCTTTCAATTTGCTTTCTAAATGATTAAATTTTAAAGTTAAAAACATAATAAAAGCCAATAATTGAAAATTCACAAAATTCACAATATTCCCGGGCCCTTCAAAATTCCCGGAAACTTTCCGGGAAACTTTCCAAAAAGTCTCGAAAACTTTCCACCCCTAGTCTGGTTATCATAAAATAACCTCAAACGAGCCGATCGCGCAAAGGCCTCAAAATGAGCAAAGAAATGCGGCGTTTTTACACGTATTTCAATGGGACGGTTATTTAGTGGTAGTAGTAGTAGTAGATCGTAGTTCCCGCCTTTATGTAGGCGCACCCCTGAGTCACAGGGTAATAGGGAGGGGGGGGTCGAAATAATTACATAAAATCCACAGAAGCGACGACACAGCACACAAAACCTCCAACAACAAACATCTAGGTGACTAGCTAAAACACCAAAATACCGCCACGAAAAATTATACATCATCTTGCCCGCTGCCATCACACTTGTAGACTAGACGAAAAGTACGTAGGTGATCAGCCCCAGGCTGAAGTTAAAGGGCGTTTATTCTTCCATGATGAACTTTCTCTTCCGGTGGAGAGCGAAACAAAGCCTCCTTGTTTCACTTTCTATGGCTTCAAGACTCTTATTATCTGGGGGGTAGGGCAGAACTCCATCACAGGTGCAGTCAAGAATGAGTTGCGTCAAGGTGCCTTCCTCTCTTGTGATGTCATGCCATGTTAAGCTGGAGTATTCATCAATTACTGCTTGACGCAGGTGTTGCATGTGAAAGTCTCTTGTTTGCTCCAGACATTTACATGAGAGCAGGAAATGACCCATAGATTCGGGCTCAGTCTTGCACATCTGACATGTGGCCTCTGTGCCAGGGTAGTATTTTGCCTTCGTTTCTTGGAGAGTGTATGTTCCGGTTAGCAGACGTGCCTTGACAGCTGCTCTCTGGGTGTCCATGACATCTGGGCTAGTGGTTGACCAGACATGATGTGGGGCCATAGTAGGATGGAGGTCCCAGTTAACATACTTAAGGGTAGATTTTCTTGCAGCACCGTCACGAAGCCTGTTGAACCAGAAAGAGTTGACTGCACTGTCAACACTTTCTTTCCACTTGGTTTTCGATGGTGGGTCGGCAAGGATGGAGTGTCCATCTGGCAGACTGTACTTCTGTAGTTCCGCATTTGCTTTGACAAACCAGCTACTGGATTTGTGGTCTTTCACTGCAAGCTGTCTTTGGGCAATTTCTTTCTCAATACTGCAGCCCCTAGCAACGGCTCCAAACATGGTTAAGCGACGTTTGCTAATAACACCCTCAATAGGGAGCTGTCCAAGTAATAGATACACAGCCTCATCCGCAGTACGATCCGGCAAGTGCTGGATTTTCTTAAGCACACCCTTGTGGTATTTGTCTAGCTTGTCCAAGTCAGTTTGTTTGATGATGGTAGTCTCCAGCCCATGAGTGTATCTTGGGATGACAAAGGTAGAAAGCATCTTAGCCGAGAGGAGAGGGTGCACCCCATTGTTGCCGTGCAAGCCTGCACCCATCAGCGAGTATGTTGTCCGCCTTGCAAGCTGAACACGTGCATCAACAAGCTGTGCCTGACCCTCGGTGGTAGATCTCAACAGGCCAAGATGTGTGCACTCAGTGGAAACATTGAGAGGATCATTTCCCAGTTTGAAAGGTTGTGACTCTTGCCAGACGTTGAGGGAGTTTGAGAATTGTAGATCATGACAGTACTCTTCTCCGGATGGATAATATAACGGTGCTCGGAAGCATAATTTGCTGCAACTTGGAGCATGAATTGAAGGTCAGTCATGGACTCTGCTGCAAGAAGTACATCGTCCGCACAGGTCGGCGCTCCCACATAAATGTCGCCAATCTTAGTGCCTATACTAGAGCTCTCAAGAGTCTTCAGAAGCCCATTGATGAAAATCTTGTAGCAATCAGTGGAAACAACGCTACCCTGTCTGACACCCTGCGTGAGGTTAAAGGCCCTTGAAAGAGCACCATCCCACTTCACTTGACTGGAGGCATCCTGGTACAGTTCAAATAGCAGTTGCCACAACGATGAATGCAGACCGCAGTAGTACAGCTTGTGCAGCATCGCATTTTGGTAAACTACATCGAAAGCCTTCCTGGCATCGAGGGAAGCCACAAAGAGCTCCTTTTTGGCGTCTTCAGCTTCAGAGATAATCTCTGACACCAGCAATGCAGCGTTTGCTGAGGAAGCACCCTCGGTAAACCCTCTTTGAAGCTTACTCTGCTCCTGGTCAATCTGAGCACGGAGACGACGTTGCACAACATGCTCCAGTACCTTGCCAATGATGGAGGTGACAGTTATCCCTCTATAGTTGTCTGTGACTCTAGCATCTTTTCCCTTTTTTGGGACAGGAATCACCATGCCCTTCTTGAAGGCAGCAGGAACATATGAACAGGCAACGATGGAATTAAAGAGAGTAGCTAAGTAGGGGGTGAGCTGATCTTTACCATGGATTATGTGCTCCGCACACAACTCATCAAGGTCAGCTGCTTTCTTTTGTTCAGCCTTGAAATTGCTTTCCTGACTTCATCATGGGAAATAGGATTGTCATCAGTATCAGGCATCAGCTGGATGATATCTTTAATCGTCTGAACACCATCGTCAATTTCGCTCTTGAAGCTATGATCGAAAGCAGGGTGTTGATGTGGTGTAGCTAATCCCTCAAAGTGATCTGCCCATTCTGAACGGATGTCCTCTGGTTTGGCTAGTAGAACCCCATTGACGAGGAGCTCTGCATTTTTGACAACAGTTTTCCTGTGTGTTCTAATAATGCTGTAAAAAGTTGGTCATCTTCTGATGAAGCCTGCATGATTTTATTGTACTGGTTCAACTTCCTGATTGCTGCCTCTTTACGTTGCTCGCTACGAAGCGTTGATTTTGCTTCCTTGCATCTAGTCTGCAAAAAGGCTCTATCTGTCTCTGTGGTAGCATACTTGTATTGTCTATGGATATCTTTGCTCTCCTTAACCAGTCTGCTAATAGCTAGCAGGGGACCAGGGTCTGAGTTTCCGTCCTCTACAGGTGAACGTCTTTGTGGGTACACCATCCTGAGATGCCTTCTTTATAGCACCATTGATGTGGGCTAACATGTTATCAATTTCGTGGGGCTGAGTGAGGGCGAGATCATTCAAGTTAGCTAGCTCATATTGAAGGCTCATATTGTAGCCGGCCTGGTCCATATTCATCCAGTCATACTTTTTGATCAGAAACTTTCACAGGGGCATTCTTGGAGACAGTGGAGTGAATATTCCTTACAGTAGCCACGATTGGCGAGTGATCCGATGTGTTACTTGGGAAATCCTTTAACATGTTTACGTTTAGGATAGTGTCCGTTTGCCAGACAAGAGTCAAGAAGTGGTCTATCTTTGAAGATCCCATACCGCCAGCGTGGACGAAAGAGTCACCTGAGTAGTAGTTGGTAGGAGTGTTAAGACCAATATCCATACAAAACCTGTGGAGCATTTGATCCCGAGAGTGTTTGGGTGCATCTGGACGAGCATTCATATCACCGCAGATGATGATGGTATAATCAGTACAGTACTTGCTGACAATTTCCCATAACGTATCCAAACACTGCGCATACTCTGCACTGGAGTGACCTTTACCACGGCATGGCATATAGGCTGTAACAACACAGAAGTTTTCATCTCTTCCTTTCACTGTTAAAACCGCAAACCTTGAGTCTCCGTCCTTATGCTTTGTGACATCACAGTTCCAATCTTGCGGCCAGAAGACCGCCACCCCTCCATGACCTCTAGGTTTATGGCTAGGGTCAATTGGGTCATCATCATCAACACATTTCACAAAGCATGCATGTGAAGGGGAGAGTTCATGGAGAAATTTGGCTTCAAAGTTAAAGAGCCAATGCTCCTGAACACACACAATGTCATGGGTACGAAGGATCTCGAGTAAACAGATCTTATTAGTTCTTGCATTCTGAATGTTTATTGAGACGATCTTCTGCGACGCTTGGTCTTGGGGCGAGCGCCCTCCAATTTCCAACGGTCTTTGAAGAGGCTTGGCATGTCTAAAAAAGACTGGTCATTCTTGGTTTCACCATCAGAGCCGATCTTAACAGGGGTGACAACTCCCTCATAATCAGAGAAAGCATTTTCACTATGATGAGGTTTCTGAGCATCAGGATGGGTACCATTAATTGTGTCTATTATGGTCTGGCCATCCGCACTGCTGGCACTGCTCTGGCTATACAGTTGGTGTGTTAAAGCAGTCATTTTTGTGTTGTTTTTTGCTATTGGAGTTTCCATGCCAGATAGAATCATCGGCAAGTCGGTACCAGCTGTAGTAAGTCCATAGGAGCTTGACGCAGCCTTGCAGGTTATGTCAGATGCAGATTACTCGCATCAACTTTACTGCTGCCAGATATAAACACTGGCCCTTCACATGCCGCTCTCTCGACTTCTGCTGTTACCTCTTGTCTGGCGGAAATTTGTGAAATAGGGTGTGGCTTAGTGTTTAAAACAACTCCATTGCCATTTATCATATCTACCTGGGCATGTGTATTGGTACTCGGGCATGTCCTCCCATGTGCTGAAGGAACACCCCTCCTCGTATCTGGAGATGTCGCACCGGCAGCTTCCGCAGTCCGACTTATGTTCAGGGGACCTTGGTTGTGGACGGGGGCATCCCTGTGCAGATGGTTGATTGACTGCTGAGCACTAGGTCTTCCGTGAAAATCAACATGGTGTGGAGCAGTACTGCCATAGGGCTCACGAAACTGCTGGGTCACGCTAGTTTGAGAGCCGTTAGTTTCATGATGATCCACCCGCAATTGAGGGGCCAGCGGCATTTGGCGAGGTATAGGAGAATTGATATAATTCAAGTTCAGAGACGGTGGTGGAGTTGTTTGTAGCAACCAGGGAGGAGGCATACTCTTTGGATTGAGTGAAGACATCGGCAACCCTTGAGACATAGGCAAGTTCCAGCTGGTTTGGAAGTGCGGTATCGCCGGGTTAGTATAAGGCGTTGGAGCAAGCATTCTGGACCAATTGTGAGTAGTCCCTGGCTTTCCGTTCAAATTGTGCGGAGGTACCGGCATCTCCTGATAAACAGGGCAGTGCGTATTACTCGGAAAATGCGGGTTCGGTGACTTAAAATGAGGCGTTGTAGAGGGCATACTTTCCATGCTGTGGGCAGTTGACGGCTTTCTTGGTGGAGCAGGAGCATACATACTCTTCGGATCATGAGGAGCTAACGGTGTCTGTTGCAGCACAAAGGGGTGCATGCTACTCAAGCTATGCGTAGGAGTAGGCATCTCGAAAGGCATATTAGCCGGCATGCTGCTCAAGTTTTGTGAAGCAGACGGTACCTCATGGGGTTTCGGAGCATGTGGGCTGCTAAAGTTATGAAAACCAGTTGGCCATCTTTGCTGCACAGGGGGGCACAAATTGTTCCAGTTGTGGGGGGGTGTTGGTAGCCCCTGAAAGGTTGTGTTATTCATGTTCATTGGGTACGTATTTGGTAGTGTGTGCATCTGCTGAGACACCATGGTAGCGTTGTTATTCTGAATCAGATTACCATGTCTGTGTTGCGAAGGAGAGGAGCAGCCGGCGTTCTGATGTAAATTGCAAGGTCTAATGCAGTTACATGTATTGGTATGTTCAGAGCGGCAGTGGTGTGCGCCCTTAAATTATGTCACATTTTGTGTCACAGCTCGTCGTATTTAATTCGCGTTTTGATGTTTTATACTTAATCGCTTTTTCACTCAGCAAATCGCTTACATGCATGTTCGTTGTGCCAAAACAATGTTCAATTTTCAACACGAAGCATGCGCGCGATTTGCTTCTCTTCAAAAGCGATCGAGTTTAAACTCAGCTTAATTGCAGCCCGTCGTATTTAATTCGCGTTTTGTGACTGATATTAATTTTATTGTTGAAACGAAAAAAAAATATTATGTTAACAAAACGACGAATTAAATGTTAAATTCGCGAATTAAATGTATAATTCGCGAATTAAATATTAAATTCGCGAATTAAACATTTAATTCGCGAATTAAATTATTTAATTTGCGAATTAAATATTAAATTCACGAATTAAATGTTTAATTCGCGAATTAAATGTTAAATTCGTGAATTAAATTATTTAATTCGTGAATTAAATTATTTAATTCGCGAATTAAATTATTTAATTCGCGAATTAAATATCAAATCCGCGAATTAAATTATTTAATTCGCGAATTTAATATTAAATTCACGAATAAAACATTTAATTCGCAAATAAAACATTTAATTCGCGAATTAAATAGTTTAATTCATGAATAAAACATTTAATTCGCGAATAAAACATTTAATTCGCGAATAAAACATTTAATTCAAGAATAAAACATTTAATTCGCGAATAAAACATTTAATTCGCGAATAAAATAATTTAATTCGCGAATAAAACATTTAATTCGCGAATAAAACATTTAATTCGCGAATAAAACATTTAATTCGCGAATAAAACATTTAATTCGCGAATTAAATATTTAAATTCGCGAATAAAACATTTAATTCGAGAATAAAACATTTAATTCGCGAATCTAATATTAAATTCACGAATAAAACATTTAATTCGCAAATAAAA
Organism: Amphiura filiformis; assembly: GCF_039555335.1. Lineage (NCBI taxonomy): Eukaryota > Metazoa > Echinodermata > Ophiuroidea > Amphilepidida > Amphiuridae > Amphiura > Amphiura filiformis. Next base: position 46,623,080 of record NC_092639.1, on the reverse strand, counting down.
CATTTAATTCGCGAATTAAATAGTTTAATTCGATTTAATTCGCGAATAAAACATTTAATTCGCGAATAAAACATTTAATTCGCGAATAAAACATTTAATTCGCGAATAAAACATTTAATTCGCGAATAAAATAATTTAATTCGCGAATAAAACATTTAATTCGCGAATAAAACATTTAATTCGCGAATAAAACATTTAATTCGCGAATAAAACATTTAATTCGCGAATAAAACATTTAATTCGCGAATTAAATAGTTAAATTCGCGAATAAAACATTTAATTCGCGAATAAAACATTTAATTCGCGAATTAAATAGTTTAATTCGCGAATAAAACATTTAATTCACGAAAAAAATAATTTAAGTCGCGAATAAAACATTTAATTCGCGAATAAAAGAGTTTAATTCGCGAATAAAACATTTAATTCGCGAATAAAATAATTTAATTCGCGAATAAAACATTTAATTCGCGAATAAAACATTTAATTCGCGAATAAAACATTTAATTCGCGAATAAAACATTTAATTCGCGAATAAAACATTTAATTCGCGAATTAAATAGTTAAATTCGCGAATAAAACATTTAATTCGCGAATAAAACATTTAATTCGCGAATTAAATAGTTTAATTCGCGAATAAAACATTTAATTCGCGAATAAAACATTTAATTCGCGAATAAAACATTTAATTCGCGAATTAAATAGTTTAATTCGCGAATTAAACATTGAATAAACATTTAATTCGCGAATTAAATAGTTTAATTCGCGAATAAAACATTTAATTCGCGAATTAAATAGTTTAATTCGCGAATAAAACATTTAATTCGCGAATAAAACATTTAATTCGCGAATAAAACATTTAATTCGCGAATAAAACATTTAATTCGCGAATTAAATAGTTTAATTCGCGAATTAAACATTGAATAAACATTTAATTCGCGAATTAAATAGTTTAATTCGCGAATAAAACATTTAATTCGCGAATTAAATAGTTTAATTCGCGAATAAAACATTTAATTCGCGAATTATATAGTTTAATTCGCGAATAAAACATTTAATTCGCGAATAAAACATTTAATTCGCGAATAAAACATTTAATTCGCGAATAAAACATTTAATTCGCGAATAAAACATTTAATTCGCGAATTAAATAGTTTAATTCGCGAATAAAACATTTAATTCGCGAATAAAACATTTAATTCGCGAATAAAACATTTAATTCGCGAAAAAACCATTTAATTCGCGAATAAAACATAAAACATTTAATTCGCGAAAAAAACATTTAATTCGCGAATAAAATAGTTTAATTCGTGAATAAAACATTAAATTCGTTACTTTGTTAATATTATTATTTTATTTTTTTGATGAATCTAAAAAAAATTAAATATGTCACATGTCAGCCACCGTAGATATGTGACTTTCACATATCCCCTCAGTGGCCACACAAAATAATAAACGGTCACACAAAATATGTATATATAGGTTTTCCTGGTCAATTTCGCAACTTGTGCGTTTGATTTAATAAAAGTGTCATTCGTTTTCGCGCAAGATTGAATGATCGTAACGAATCCCGATTTCTTTTTCGCATTATGAGCAATCGATTTCATTTTAGTTCAATCAAATTAATGTATGATCAGAACAATTCATTATTGTGAATTCAATTTCGTTCTCGAATGTTTCAATTTCACCATTAGACGTCTAATTTAAAGAAATAGGCAATCAATTTCGCCAAAGATGCACGGGGGCTGCGAAACGTTGTTAATCCTATTTTCAATTTCATGCATTGACAATCTAATTAGCGAAAAGAAATTCAATTTGAAATTATGCGCATTTTCAAGTATACTGACAAAGGCCTATAGGCCCTACGTCTACGTTGCAGCAGAAAAATAGTGAGTAGCCCTATGTAACACAGAATAAACACACAAATGTTTTTGGGTAATGCTTGTGATGAGAAGTATACTTTAGGTACAGTCTGACAGTGTTCATTTATAAACACATTAATGCTTGCAAATACGAATGTAACATGTTCTAAACACACGAACGCATTAAAACATGTTTAAAACATCGCTTAACACGTTCGGGTGTTGGCAATGTTAACACTTTAACATGTCAGTTAATCCATTGGCGTAGCGTCATAGGGGCACGGGGGTGGCACGTGCCCCTAATCGATCTGAATTTTTTTTTAATCCCACAGGAAAATGGCCTAAAAACGGCTTGTGCCCCCCAATCAGACCCGGTGCCCCCAATCATGGTTGGTGCCCCCCCCCCCAATAAAAATTAATAAAATGTTATACTATAGGCCTATATATAGTACAGCTTTTCACACAATGAAATGGACACGAAATGGGTCTAATTAAACAGGTTGCGATGTGAAGGGTATGTTTATAAGTCGACTGCAAAATATGCTTAGCTATTTCTGGATGTTGTTTTGACTGTGTTCATTCAGTTTTTAGTCTTATACGATACATATTATACAATTAAAAATACGAAGATTTAAAAAGGACCTATCGTAAGAAGAAGTAGCATTAACGTAAAGGAGGAGTTTCATTATATTTTTATAATTATGATTAACTACACTGGGCTTGATTGAACTATGGGACATACATCACTTTATGGTTTCTGAACTAAACCGGGAAAAATGCTTTTGAATAGTATAATTAGTTATAATTCATTTTGTGTTTTCCCTTCACAATTAATATAGCAACGTGCTTGTTTGAACAATGTTGACGATACATGTAGGCCTATCTAATGTTCAATATAAACACGTTAAATAGCATTTTTATATTTGAACCATTGTACAATATTTAAGAACTTCTGGATTTGATTCTGCACTTTGCGAATTCGATTGAACATTTTTCCATTTTGTTTCTGCATATATGAATTTGTATTTCCAAATGGGCTCTGAATTCAAGGCCACGTGAATTTGGCTGCACAATTTGCGAAATTTGCTGCACAATGTGCGAAATTGGGTGCACTATTTAGAATTTTGAATGCATATTAATGAAACAGATTGCACATTTGCTAAATTGAAATCGAGAATGTAAGCGTTCATTCAATTTCGCGCGAAAAGGAATGAAACTTATACTAAACTGAACGCCCAAAGTTTGAAATTGGACGGGAAAACCTATATTAAACAACTGAAACATTTGTAATTATACAGAATTATTTCAAACAATTACACACTTTTCATTTGCATTCGTCCTACTCAATTGGAACTCTAATAAGATGCAAGCAATTTCCTTAGCTTCTTAATCAATTTATAGTTATGACTGACATCTTGCCCATCCTAATTCGAAATGAATTTATCAAACAAATTGATAAACGCACAATGTTAAGCATCTTATATACATTAGCCCGGATGTAGCACTGATAGTAGCAACATATCAGATTCGGAAATCAAGTTTATTTACAGTTCCTATCATGCATAAATTATATCTGATTAACCTTGATAATTAATTACATAATAAGTTTACTGAAGGCAAGAATCGTGTTGATGAATAGATATAATGTAGAGGACGCAATTTAATATAGTAGGGCCTATAGTCGCGGCTCAGTATCGTCATAATAACTGCCTATATCACATTGAAGTTAAAGTATTTTGAAAAGGTTGACTACTCCACGATATTTACTTTTAGAATTTAAAAACATAGACTGATTGTTCGATACAGCTATGCTATATGCTATCGTAAATAAAATAATAAAAAATAAATAAATAAAAATAAATAAATAATTAATAGCAGTCATCATGTCATGATAATAAACCACCAAGGAAGAACGGGCCACTTCAAGTGACCCGGCTTAAATTCTCAAGACGCTACATGTAGGCTACGCGTAATCGCGTGTATCATTACATGTGCAGCTTCCTCTCTCAGGTCTCTAGGATCTATGGATGGATGAAATCACTATACTTTCGTCATCTTCATTGAACAGGATACTAGTATATATAGTTGTTGGGCGATCAAGACATCTGAGACAGAAGCAGCACTGGAATAAACACGATAAAGGTAAGAAACTGAAACGTCTGTTGATTCAGGAAAAAAGGCTCGGCAACCAATGAGATATCCAGTTGAGAAGTCGTTTAAATTTTGCATTTTTTTGCACACTATGTGAACATTTTATCGGCTGCATAATACAGCACTATATATTTTTAGGATTTAAAAAAAAACTATACAATTTAACCAAATGAAATAGGCCTATCCATCCAATTAAAATTGGCCCAACTGCAAGGCAATTATAGTCAAATGTAAACAAGAAATGTCTTTAAAAAGACAACGCCATGGATGAAGATCATGTTTCATAATTTTGCATGCAAGTACTTGGAAAGCTAGTTAATTTGAATGTTTGGCACAACTAACTGGGTGCGAAATATTGGCATTTATTGGTAAATAAATACCACCAATGACATACTAGGAAATACTCAAAATTTTCATGTCGAAAGCTGAATTGGAAAATGTGTGCTAAAATTGGTCAACATTTAATTCATACTTGTAACAAACGGCTCAATTGAAATCACATCCTCTGAGTTTTACAACAATCCAACAATCTATATTCAGATAACCTTAAGAATGTTTGCTGCTAAGGGATTTCATATCAACCAAATTTCATGACAATCCAACTATCTATTATCAGTAACTGTTAACCTTGATATGACCTTGATGGTTTTGACCATTAGGGCCTAATTGTGATTACATGCACCACGTTTTATGAAAATCAGACTATCGATGCTCTGTTGACATCAAATGCGCTTGACACCACTTTGAACATTCTGACAATCCAACACAATATATACTTAGTCTACCTCAAATGACCTTTAACAATTTTGGGCAGAATTGTTATCCACAATCTGACAATCTATACTCAATTCACCTCGGGTGACCTTGACCTGCATGACCTTCAACATTAAGTTCCGCTTACTATAACCCACCGTGTCCATAACAATCTAACTCCTTCGAATTCCTCTCAAATCTTTTATTCATAATTTCTCTCCTTTATTACCTTTTCTCAGTGTTTTACTATTTACCAATATTTAGTATAAAATCCATTAAAAGCATAGTAATTAATTTTAGATATATTTATTCACAATGTATAGTTTACTGGTAGTTACAATCACATTATAAGGCCACTAACAGTCAATTTTGAGTTTCCCGTCACATAATTTCTGAAAACAAGTGAGGTAACTTTTTCATTATTAATTATTTTTCTGCCTTTCATTATATGACCAACACGTATGTTAAATGTGTTGTTATTTGCCACTCACTCACTTGAAGATGGATGTTTAGCCCTAATGAGATTCAAAAGTATATTAAAAATAGTCACAATAATGAATTCAAGTGAGGGTCAGAAAATGAAGTGAGGGCGGTGATCGGAAACTCAAAATCGACTTTCATTGGCCTAATCAAAAAGACTGATTACTCAATCCCAGGGATTCCTGGTTGCTCTACATGTACCAAAGATGTATAAAACCAAAGCCACTATTATCTACCCCAATTACTGGTACCCCCCCCCCTCGACGACTAGTGTCACTCCCAACATCAATTAGTGTTGGTAGTAGGCACCTGCACTATTTATACCCAGCTCTGGTCAGATCAGGGAATGGTCAGATAATGCTCATTATTATTGTTTAATTAGTGGTCAGTCTGGTCACACTTTACTTAGCTTTATATCAGTAGTCGGATCCCGAGTCGGATCAGCAGGGGTGCAATTGTATCCTTTTTCATAGAGCAAAATTGTTCAAAATGTTTATTGTCGAATGGTTCCAAAAAACCTTATTTCTGAACGGATGTCCGTCGTTAACAAAGCAAAATGTATGTTTAATATATATTAATTACTTCATTAATAGCAATTTCCTACGTTTCCATCCATAAATAACCACAGAGCATTATCTGTTTACAAAATAAGTGTTTATTTTCAATTAGCCATCTTATCAGTAAAACTGATAGAGGCCAAATTATAGTCAAAAAACAGATTCTTTGTCTGGTAGTCCCGGCAACCCAGTCTGTATGTGGTTTAGTTGTAAACATACACAACAGAAACCGACTGTGAAGGAGCCTATATGCACGTAAACAACTTTCTAGTACATGTATAATAAAATCCGTTTTTGAGTATAATAAAGAAAGTCATGCATTGGCAACATGAAGGAAATACCTATTGCTAACTTGGTAAAATGCATACTCGTAGCCCAATCTTGTACATCATAGCACCCAGTTTTGGTTTGTAGTTTCGAAATGTTGCAATTAAACATTAGTTCTTTCAAATATGAAACGCTAAAACACAAATCTAGAACAAACAATCATTATATTTAGAAAGATATAGCAAACTTTCCATGATAGAGATCGGACCCAAGACAAAGTACACCCAAATTAGGTGACAATTCAGAATTAAGCCATGGCTGGAAAAAGTACAAGTTTAGGAAATGTTTTGGAAAGGACAAATAAGTTTTTTCGGTTATAGAATATCATCACACCATTCATTATGTGCTGAGTGGTATGCCGGCGTTTCTTTAATATAGGGGTTTTTATTCTTACATGTTATATATAGCTGCCTTGTGGAAGTACAGTGTTATAACCCTATAACCCTAACCCGCCCAGAAGCCTCAGAAGCTGAGACCATAATACCTAAATTAGGTATTATGGTCTCAGGTCAGAAGGCAGCTATTACATGTAAAAATAAAACCCCCTAAGTCTAAGCATAAAGAATCTTAGGGCCTATTAAAGATAAAATAGGCCTAGGCCTACTCTTAAAAGAGTACTTCTACTTCACGATTCTAGCATATTCTTTTTATGACATTTCAGTATAATACACGAGAAATGCTTTATTATCAAAATTTCAGTTGATTCTAATTCTGCGTTTGTGATTTCGCGAGTTATATGATTATGTGCTGCTCCATTTGTAGGCCTAATGTTTGTAATTTCGGCACTTTCCAATTGCATAAAAATCTCAACTTTGTTTGTACAAAGTTGCGGGGGCCGGGGGGGTTAAGGCTGTGGATCACGAAATGCCCCTTTAATTGTACTATTTTATGGTCGTTTTAATAATTGGTTATAAAAAGGAGAATAGTAGGTATGTTTGCCAATAGAATTGCCTAATTAGAATATGGCAACGGTGCAGTCTGAATAGTCATTGTAGGCCTAGGCCTACATACATGTCATTGGACTTGATTACATTGACAAGCAACTAGGTAAATAAATAAATAAATAAATAAATAAATAAATAAATAAATAAATAAATAAATAAATAAATAAATAAATAAATAAATAAATAAATAAATAAATAAATAAATAAATAAATAAATAAATAGATAAATAGATAAATAAATAAATAAATAAATAAATAAATAAATAAACAAATGAATATATAAATAAATAAATATATAGATAAATATATAAATGAATAAATAAGTATTAAAATAAATAAATAAATATTAAAATATAGGCTAAAATAAATAAATAAGTCCCATGAGATGAGCTATAGAATGTTTCCATATTTATATGCGATGACTTCAAATCCTAAGATGGCATGCCATTTGCAGTTCATTGCATTCCGTTTGCCTTGTGCTCTTAAAGTGTATCTAATTATGTCTACTCCAATTAATTTTCCAATTTACTGATCGTCGCCCAATAACAAATTGACAGCACTGCCCTGGGAAATTGCAAATAATCGATTTATCAACTTAATTAATTGAAATAGTAACGGCTATTTCATGAGAATCATAAAAGTAGCTGATTCAAAATAATAAGTTTTATATTGTTTTCACAAATGAGTAATATTTATGTGTCAAATAGTTTGCATACATATATATATTTTAATAATACAGTTGGAATTTTTAACTTGTAGTAATAATTAAAAAGATATAAAATAACTTAAGGAAAAGTGACCGAGCTATATTTAAAATGATATTACTGTAACAGCACTGTAAAACTTGAAATTGATATTATCGGTTATCGATATTGGAGGCGCGCCATTCGCATTTTTTTTCTACGTGATTTTGCAGTGCTTTTGCCCTGGGTCCTCAGGATATAGACGTCATTTAATAATTAAAATCATACTATATTGTGTAGTGATAAGTGATCATGCCAGAAAATACGGTAAGCCTGGTCTTTGTCTTGGTTGTGTATAGTCAGAATCTCGAAAATAAACTCTAGAAAACTGGAGTTCAGTGTAAAAAAATACAACCATGAAATGAATATATAATTTAATGATAAGCTTAAACTTTAATACTGAGTGACTTCCATTGACTTCGACATCATGTAACTTCATGAACTTCATCACAGACACAGTCATGACAGTCAGACACACTATACTATAGCAAAGCCAAAGCAGTGTCTTGTCTTGTCTTGTCTTGTCTTGTCTTGTACGATACTACTCAACGCTCCAGTTGAAGCTAATCAAGTTGGAGCCACACGAGTAGGTTGGTGGGCGTGCTTAAGCGAATGATGGTTTATTGGAGGTAGTGGTTGGTTACTGCTTCTTTGAAGTTGCTTGGGTCTTGAATATCTGTAAGTTGCTCTGGTAGTTGATTCCAATCACGGACTGTTTGTGGCAGGTATGAGTGCAGATACCAGTTTTTGTTGGCACTTATGGCAATGAAACAATTTTTGTTGGAATGGCGAGAGTGACCACGAACCGGGGGCAGCAGCGTTTGCACCGGGACCGCCAGGAGACCCCCCTTGCCTTGTGGAAGTTTGTGAGTCTTGCAATTTTCCTACGTTGAGATAAGGGTTCAATACTCAACTCGGACATCATGTCCGTAACACTAGAAAAACGACCATAGTCGTTCATGATGAATCTGACAGCCCTCCTCTGTACAGATTCCAGCTTGTCTATGAGATTTTGAGTGAATGGATCCCAGACAGAAGCACTATATTCAAGAGATGGCCTAACGAGGGTTTTATAAGCTATGGTTTTGATTTTCCTACTACATGATTTGAGATTCCTACGATCTAATCCAAGTGTACGATTTGCTTTAGCTGAAATACGACATATGTGTTCACTCCATTTTAAATCATTTGAGATATCAACACCTAGATAGCAATGGTGTGAAGTTTCCTGAAGCTGAGTATTGTTTAATGTGTAAGTGAACTGGTGAGGAGATCTGGCCTGAGTTATACGCATCACATAACATTTTTTACTGTTAAAGCTCATTTGCCAGTGATCTTGCCACTCTGTTAACTAATTCAGATCCTGTTGAAGGTTTTCTGCATCAAATGAGTTCTTAATGGGACGATACAATACACAATCGTCAGCAAAGAGCCGGATGCTAGATGAGATGTTATCTGGGAGATCGTTTATAAAAATCAAGAACCAGAGAGGGCCTGTCACAGTTCCTTGAGGAACACTGGAGATCACATTAGCCCAATCTGAACACTCACCATTGATCCTGACTCTTTGCTGTCGATTTGTGAGGAACAGGCCTTGAAATAAGCCATAATTTCTGAGAGCCATTTGGGCCCTTGATCTTAAATGTTTGAGGGCCCTCACAATTTTTGTGGGCCCGAATTTGGGCCTTTTATTTTAACCTATGAACCCCACAAAAAAGTGAGAAAAATTGCCACAAATTTTGCGGGCCATTTGGGCCCGCCGAAAATGTCTTTTACAGGCCCTCACTGGTTTTCGGGGGCCAAGGGCCCTTGGGCCCTCCTTATTTCGAGCCCTGGTGAGGAATGATTTCACCCATTCATAAATTTTACCTCTAATGCCATAGTTGAATATTTTGGCAAGCAGGCGTTTGTGGGGAACTTTATCAAATGCCTTTTCAAAGTCCATTACTATCAAATCTGTTTGAATACTTCTATCTGCTGTTGAGGTGAGATCTTGCATAGTATTTATTAATTGCGACTCACAAGAGTATCCTTTCCTAAAACCGTGTTGCTCTTCCTTAAGCAGGTTATATTTGTCAAGGTGATCCATAACATTAGAATGAATGATGTGTTCCATCACTTTCGAACAAATTGAAGTGAGGCTGACTGGCCTGTAATTAAGTGGTAAGGTCTTGTCTCCCTTCTTATGGATAGGGCTGATACATGCCTGTAACCAATCCTTGGGCAGAATACCTGTGTCCAAAGTGACTCTAAAGATTGTGGTCAATGCCGAGCTAACACATCCGCTGCTGTTTTCAGGACCCATGGTGTGATGCCGTCTGGTCCAGCGGCTTTATTAGGATTAAGTTCTTGAAGTAACTTCCGGACACCTTCCTCACTTATTTCAATGTCAACAATAGGTGTTATTTCTCTCCCGAGGGGTGCAGGTGTGGGGATGTCATCTTCCTTCTTCACTGTGAAGACAGATGTGAATTGATCATTTAAAAGCTGAGCTTTTGTTTATTGTCAGTTATTAGTTGGTTGGACTCATTTTTCAGCGCTTGGATACCTGTAGTGTCATTTCTGAGTGATTTAATGTAGCTATAAAATTGTTTCGGCGACTCCAGGGTAGTATTCTGGATGTAGTTCCTTTTCCTTTTCCTGGTTTCCTTGTAATTTCACGCCTAAGATCCTTGTATTTTTTCTCTTCTTCTGGATCTTGGGTTCTTCTCATGGTGTTAAATGCACGCTGCTTTTGCCTATGACGTCTCTTCAGGCTTTGGTTGATCCATGGAGCAGGGTTGCTGCCTGAAACCATTTTAGATGGTACGTTCTGGTCAACTGCTGTTTGGACTCCCTGTTTGAAGTCACTCCACAAGCTCTCAGATGTTTCGTTGGAAAGATCTCTCGATGTGAGATCCTCACTAATTTCTTTGAGTGAGTCTCTCAAACACTCTATGTTGGCTTTACCATAAAGGAGAACTTTGTGCGGCTTTTGTTTGATGTTCTTAGCCTTGGTGCTTGTATTTATCACAGGGATTGCATCATGATCGCTGATGCCTGGTATTGATCTACAGCTGTTAACCAAAGATGAGTTTGTAGTAAGAAATAAGTCAAGGATTCTATCTTTCCTTGTGGGTTCCTGGACAATTTGGTCAAAACCAAAGTCATTGGCAATATCAATCATTTCCTGACTCAACCTGGGTTCATTACTACCCGGCTTCACACTCTGAGTAGGCCAGATTATATCACCCAGATTGAAGTCTCCGCATCCAGATACTACTGTGTTTATTGGTTTCAACTTTGTTCAAAGAGTCTCTTAGTTTTTCAAGGTATTCTGAATCTGAGCTAGGAGGGCGGTAAAACGCACCAATGGCAAGTGACTTGCCACCTGTAACTTCAACCTGAAGCCACACGATCTCGCAATCCGTATCCAGGTCGGATCTGTGCGTGGCAATTAGGTTGTCTTTGTAGGCTATCATTACCCGCCATACGCGTGTCCTTTTCTGGGGTCTATATCCCTGTCTTTCCTAATGGCATTATAACCCTTAGGCAGGAATTCACTGTTTGGTATTGAATCGTCAATCCATGTTTCGATGCAGATGATAATGTCAGGATTCTCAAGCTCCACGCCAACTGCTAATTCAGCAGTTTTGTTATTTAAGCTTTGAAAGTTAATCACTAGCACCTTCAGGTTGGTTTGTGGGTTGGATTTTTTGGGATCTGTTTTAACTTTACCCTTTTCAGGTGAAGAAGTGGCCAGTGGGGATTCAAACGAATCCTCGGAACTCACCGAACCAATCCTAGATGAATAGCTAAGATTTGACGAAGCCGAGCTAATGTCGGAGAATCTTATTTCAGTGTCAAATACAGAGGAAGCAAAATTTGGCAGCCCACACTGACAGCAGTACCAGGACTCTTTGCTATCAATGACATTGTATATAATTGAGCTCATGCCAATACACTTGGTGTGAAACCACACATCACATTGATCGCAGGCAACAGCCTTTTGACCCCATCTACACGCTTTATTACAAACAAAGCATGGGAATTTGGGGGGTCCAGGGTTGGGGTGACAATCTCCTGCCTGGATAATGGATATGATACATAAATAGGACAAAATCAAGTTGTTCCTATGATGAGATATTTTATAGTAAATGTCGTGAATGTACCTCCTATTCTTTTTGAACAGGAGAGAGGATGGAAAAAAATTTGTACTCAAAATTTGGGTACATGGTAATATCCGAACATTCACTTTCAACCATAGGTACTTTGTACATGTTTGAAGCATGAATACACTCATAATCATATGATACCGTGGATTGTTCACTATAGACTAATCCGACTTGAGATGGTTTACATAATATAATGGGATCACATGACGTAGTAGATTGTTCAGTATAAAACAATTCAATATGGGTCAGCAAACATTGTTCATTGTATATCTCTGAAGTACATGGCGCGGCCGCAGCAGCATGTTCAATATAAAACATATCAATATGAGATAGTATGCATGGTGGTACACAATATTGCTCTGGAGCACATGACACAGTAGAAAGTTCAATATAAAACATTTCAAATTTGGATGGCATACATGGTACATAATATAATTGCTCTGAAGCATAATTACAGTTACATGATGTAAGAGATTGATCAATATTTTCATGAACAAATTTGGTAGTTTCATTCACATTTTCAATGGTTTGAAAAGTCACCAAAAAAGTAATAACAACAAGTGTACAAAGACTCACTGAAAAATACGGTTCCATTATACAAAACAAACGGAACTCACTCCCACAATAGGCAAAGGAACTTTAGGGGAAAGGCCTCCCAACGACCCGGCACTACTAACTACTACAGCCCGGTCATGTGTGCACTACTCCAACATTTTTACGATTCCCGCCGCCATCTTTAAAAAATCAATAGTCGACCACACGTCAAGATGGCGACTCAGCAGAGTCAATGCAATGTGGAAAGATGAGTTTCCAAATTTCTGACGATTTTTAATATACCAAGCAAAAATACCAGTTCCAGTTTGGTCACTGATATACTACAAACCACAACTTCGAAGGATAGATGAAAAATCCTTTACAAAAGTGTAAAAACTGCAACGAAAATGTCCCCGATCTTAACCGGACGTCCACTACCTCCGCATGCACAGGGATGTCAGTTTTCAGGCAATTGCCTGATTTCAGGCCTTTTGCTACTCCAAATTTCCGCACTTTTATTTATTTTCAGCCCGTTTTGAGGCTTTGTACTGTAGCCCAAATTTACGCGCTTTTTCACATGTTCAGGCTTTTCCTGCCAAGTCACTTCAGGCCACTTTCATCCCTGAGTGCAGTGAGTACTACGGCTGGAAGAAAGTATGGTGTAGTACAAATTGGAAGCATACCGTCCCGGGGCCGGGCATACATGTACCGTACTGCTGATCCTTTGTTGATCAACAAATCTTTGCTCGAGAACTCTAGCCAAGAATTTGGTTATTTGCTCACCGCGCCGATAGCTTCACATTCTATTTCTAGGCTAGACATACCTTAGACATACCTTAGATGCCACATGTTCACCTTCTTCTGAGATGATAATAGTGTGACAGGGTTTGGGGGGCTTTTTTGCCCATTAAAAACCCAATTTGCTTAGTTCCTGCTTAAAGCAGAGGAGTGTGGGCGATTGAATAGCACTTTCAGGCAATTTGTTCCAATTTTCCACCACTCTTTGACTGTAGAAATACTTCCTTGTATCTAGTCTTGATCTTAATTTGGCCAGTTTTGACCATTCATTCAAAATCTAGTCAGATTCGCTGACACCGACTGTGTATTAAAGCAAAGGAAGTTCAGAAGTAAACACACAGCCGATCACGACAGGCGATTGCATCAAAAATGTTGCTAAAATTTCACTTCAGCAAAAATTTAGACTGTCCAAAATAGGCAAATTTTGCTCAAAAGATACAGTTGACTCATCAAAAATAACTTTCATTCAAATTTCAACATTAACAGAATAAATAACCTCCGGTGTAAAAAATTGCACCGCTGTCCGACCGAAAAACGATAGCAAAGCACTCTAGCATTGAATGCGTAACTATCGTGTGCAAATTCGAAACTACAGTTCTCAAGTAAACAAATCTACCTTACTATCCACGACGACACGATAGTTACTGTGTGGATCATAAGGTAGACTGGGGAACCATACCGGCCCAAATCAGAGATCCGTCAACTGTTTTTTGACGCTCTAAAACAATTTGTTAAATTGTCAAATTTGGCTACAAATACAATTTAGCTTGGCTAACATTTATGTATCTTCGCAAGATAATTTGCTTACTTTTAACTGGAAACACAGGCGCTGGAGTACAACATCCGACCATATTATGAGTCCATATAATTATGCAACCTTGCTTGATCAAAGTTGTTTTGACGACTGTCAACTGCGTCGCTGATTAAAGATTTGAGAAAATCCAGTGCTGGGCAAATCAATCCATCTCCCGATTTGCAAAGGTTGACTTGTCATTACAAACTGATGGTGATACCCTTCCGGTTCTTGAACATGTGAGCCCAGCACTACACGTGTTGATCACCTATTTACAATGGCAGACTGTGTGATGTGGCGATCACTCGAGAAAAATTGAGTACAGTCATGGTGAATTGCTGAAGGAATATAGCACATGTGTCACTAATATGTCAAGAACATTATCCTCATATATTTGAGACAATAATTAACTTGAGGAAGAAGTTTTTATTCATATGCAAAATTATGCATGACATTGGGCCCTGTACATGTATGGCAACCGTGTACATGTGCCAAACAAAGTATGTGGCATGAGCACAAATACTTGCACCTTCTAACTTTCGTATCACAAGCTATTGGTTGTTCATACTAAAGATAGAATTTTCGAACAAATCATTTGTGATCAGCTGATTGCACTGTGGTACCCCGTACTGGATCCCATCATCCTGTGAGATCTTGGACTGTTCTGAATTATGAGTTTATGACAATGTTAGAGCATGTAGGTTGTACCGCTAGTAACTACACATTTTGAACGTTTGAGGACTTGTTCCCGGGACTTGTTCTCAAGTTGTAGGAATTTTGAATTTTTGAAGCTTGTTAATGTTCATGTACCTGTGCATCCATAGCGTACAAAATGTACTAAGTGTGTACGTAATGTAAAGCGCATGTATGCTTTCTTCTGTACCACGCTATGTATGCGTGTGTTTATCGCTGAGCCACTAGCGTTCCGAATGTTCGAACTTGGCCAAGAATTACTTGTAAAAATGCAGCGTTGGAGGTACATTTGTAAGACATTTTTATGTGTAGCACTATATGTATACCCAGTCTGGGCACATCACACTTCATGTGTGATGTGCCCAGCTAATCGCCAAACTCGTTTATACAGCCAATTACTTCGAGGACGACCTGTCACTCTAGCTTCCTGAGAATTCACACTAACTTCAACTTGCACTGGTAGTTCACAAAATAAAACACTTGCAAATATTGGCAGTGTCATGTAATCCTGCTGCTGAGAATCACAACTTTCACAAACTTATGTCAGACACAGTGTGTTCAGTCAGCACAGGTGGGCGACTGGGTGCGTAGCATCGCTCTGACCAGAGGTAATAAACTAATGGATTAGAGATCACTCCGTGCACTGCACAGCCTATGTTGTGGATATATGTAATTTGCAAGCGTCGCGTCGGGCAGGTCTTACATGTACTACGATCGTGTATAATGAGAAGAAACCATAGAGACATTTTGGATTGCAGCAATAGAGCTGTGAATTAAGTTGAATTGCACATTGTTTTGTCAACAATTCGGCGATGGCTGCCTCAACAAAATCGGAGTGTTTCAAACTAGTTGTTCATGGAATAAAGGGGCTTAAGGCCAGTGTAATGGGAGAGAACATGGACCTTTTCGAGCATCATTATTTCTGAATTGTATGTCAAAAGTATATAAACCTATACATTTTTGGAAAGGAAATGAGTCATGGAATCCCATGTATTGTTATTTCACTCCAGAAAATTGATTTCAATTCTATTCAAATTCAATTCTTTCTGCACCTGGAGTCTTGCTATTCAATTCCAATTCAATCCACCTTGCTTTAGAATTAATTCAATTCGATTCCAATTCAATTATTCAATTTCAAAATCATTTCATTTCAATTCAATGCAGTGAAATTAACAGCTAATCAATTTCAATTCAATTCTGAGCATTCATTTCAATTCCAATTCAATTCCAATTCCAATACAGTTGCAGTTTGTGTTAATTGACCAAAGGCACACTGCAAAAACCTATGTCTAGAGATTGAACACTTTTTTGTCCTCGATTTGTAAACACATGTAAAATCTAAACACAAATGTCAAACTTCAAAACATTAAGTGTTTAATATCTAAACACAATGCATCAAATTACTAAACATGTTTAGCATTTAGACATGTTTACCAATCGTGGACAAGATGGTGTCTAGAATGGTGTTTAATATCTAGACACTTGTTTTGCAGTGCATGTTTTAAATTTTACTACCAATTTCATAACACTTGAGTCAGCAACACAAAGTCAAAATCAAGTAGGCCTACACTACTTGTCACAAAAGCATTTCAACAGAAGATACTTTATTGTTATGTTAACTCACTTTTCACATTCAAACAATGCGAGATTACGAGTGATTTTTTGACCTCTGGGTCCTATTTTATGAAACTTTGGAACTTCTTAGTTGTTAGGTGAATCTGAGACTAGTATACCTAGGTATACTAGTCTCAGGGTGACTGACTTCCTAACAGCGTTCAAAATGTTGGTTGTCCGACTTGTCCGGTTGCCTGGGAAAACTAAAAAAGTTGCCGGACAACCACAAATACTGATTCGGTTGTCCGCCGGACAACCATAAATCTAGCCAAAAGTCACATTTGTAGGCCTACGGACAACCAAAAACTTAGACGGACAACCAGAAATTGTAATCTGGTTGTCCGTGGGACAACCATTTATTTTTCCTAAATTCGAACACTGCTTCCTAATATGTGGACCAGAAATGGGATAACATCTGTGACAAAAGCAGTAGCACTGGCATTCAATTCAGTTTTCCAAAAATATAAGGACATTTTAAATCTACCTTTGACTCCTGGTGATAAGTGATTGGTCTCTTGGCTGCAAAATCTAGCGTCTGGTTCCTGGTGGCAGGGTTTGGTTTTGACCTGCAAAGCCGCATTGGAAACATGCGTAGTTGTCAATTCTGTACAGGCTGTAGCGACAAAAATTACCACTGCCAACATGCTGAATAGGCGTTGGAAATCTGGGTATGGTCGATGAGAGTGGCGACGCACGGTTTCTTGTTCTCTTTTTTGCCACCTTGGCCTTCTTGTTGGCTGCTATTTTTTCCTTCCAGAATCTTTTTTCATCTCCAGAATCGTTGCAGAGTTTGTCTGTGAGGTACCCCTTTGCCATGGACCAGTCCTGAGTGTAACGATCAGCAATCTTAATCAATTTCTGTTGTTTCTTTAGCTCAACTTGTGCCTCTTTTAGGTGGGCGACGGCTTGATCCACGGTGGTCTGATGTATATTCTCCTCCTTGAGGAGAGAAATGGTGATATTAATGAAGTCACTGACTTTTTCGCTGTTTTGGAACTGCTCGTTATTCCTGTTACTCTGGAAAGTAAATGTGCTTGCCCTTTGCTTGGTATTAGTATTAATCTACCCTTGTAAAGAGGTGATATAGCTGCTAAGATATCTTATTTTTTTCTTTTTCACTATTTTTAATCACCTGTACTTGGGGCTGGTGGGGTAGAGAAAGTATACAAAAATGTAATAAAACATTCAGGCAAAAATAAAACTCGAAAGATGAAGACTCCAATTCAAAGTCGTAATTATAAAAAACAGACACAGAACAGGTTCAAAGACCCACTGAAGGAAGACTTTGATACAGAGTCCTGACCTGCCAAGATATCTTGGTTTGTAGCTGGATCATTTATAGTGTTAGTAATACTGGTACAATCATGTCAGCGAGACCAAGATGTGAATACCCAACTGAGAATGATGAAAAATCATAAGCATGCAGCTCGAGTTGTCAGCCACGTAACAATAGAAATGTTATGTAATCATGCTCAATGAGCATAGCATTCGTCGGATGATGAAAATAAATATCGCTTCTATTTGGGAGACACCCAAGATGGAACTTTGTAAATAGGATTGCACATGTTTTTGATTTTAATCTTGACTCTGGCTTACTGCGGTCCTTGAAAGTCCTTGAATTTGAAAGCACCTTTTCAAGGCCTTGAAAGTCCTGGAAATTTGTACAAGGTCCTTGAAAGTCCTGGAAATTTTACCTAAAGTATAATTTTAACAAAATTTGGGGAGTGGAGAGGAGCTGTCACTTTTGTCAATATGTGCCGCATGGAGAGCTGCATCATGATTTTTGTTGTTGTGGTAAGTCCTTGAAAATCATGCTTTTGGACCTTGAAAGTCCTTGAAAAGTCCTTGAATTTTAAATTTTAAAAGGATTACTTGTAAACAAATAAAATTTTGCTTTTAATAGCAACACAAAGGATTCATACTGAAAATGATATTTTGTAAATCAAAGTTATTATTGTCATCATCTAATATTTATTCACCCTGTTTTTCAGATGGAGAATGCTTCCTGTGTACTAGTAAAGGGTGGAACAGTCTGTAATGCTGACCGCACTTTTGAAGCGGATGTCCTCATAGAAGATGGAATTATTAGGTATGTTAGACTATTGTTGGCTAATTCACAACAAGGCTTAGTTCAGTAATTGGTAGTATATTATAGGCCTATGTAAATTGTGCGATTCACTCTTTTTCAAGCGAGGTACAATGTTGTTGAATTTGGAATCTCTGCATAACTATATGAACATGAACAATCAATGCTATATTAACCAATTACGTAATTTGTTGGATTTATTTGTGTGTTTTTTTTGTACGAAATCCATGATCTGTTCTGATCAGAATGACTTTAATATATTGAGCTAATTGATCAATTGTGAAGCAAATGTATAACCCCCTGGACACTACTGTTCATCTAACAGCATTTCTGATTGGTTGATAACTTGAAATGCTCATTTCAATGCCGATTATGACTAGGCTTTAAGGGGGTACTACACCCCTGGCCAATTTTGTGCCTATTTTTGCATTTTTCTCAAAAAATATAGCACATTGGTGACAAGTAAGGTATATTATAGGGGCAAGGACTACAACTACTGCACTATAAATTTTATTTCAGCACAGACAACAGTTGTGGAGTTAAAAAAAAAAATGAGGGAAAACCAATATTTGATCAATAAATCAATAACTACTTGCCTTGAGTTGCTGAATTTTCAGTGCAGTAGTTGCAGTCCTTGCCCCTATAATATACATATCTTACTTGTGACCAATGCGCTATAATTTTTGAGAAAAATGCAAAAATAGGCACAAAATGGGCCAGGGGTGTAGTACCCCCTTAACCTAATCATGGTCAAATTTTCATTTGCAGATGATCTTATTAAAGGCCCATTCAGTGATTTGCTCTTCCGGACGATCGTAAAAATCATCAAAATTCAGATTTTGGTACCTTTGTAATTGGCATAGATGTGCTAACATATCCTGCTAGTGGTTCGGTCGAAAGCCGTGTATTTTAGACAAAATAAAGCATTTGCATGATTCTGGACTTTTGATACTGACAGTACAAAAGTCCGACTCGAGATCGAAAGAAGCTCACTCTCCACCGTAACATCGCGTTATGTATTGTTTCTACTACTTATTACATCAGTAGCTACTATTTTAAACAAAATACACAATTTTAACTGTTTTTCATATTTGAATTGACCGTTAGTTTGCCTCGGTGACCTTTAATTGCTTATTTTGTTTTCTACTACCAAAATTAAGCGTCTGTTTTAAATCAATTTAGACTCTACTTCCCCCGTGTTAGAAACACTGGACTAGGAAGTTTTTTCCAGTCGATTGGTGGCGCACTGTCTAAAATCTCGATTTTCTCGAGTCGATCTGAGGTGAAGTAGAAAACCTTTCTAAAACTTCTGTTTTTTGACGAATTTGTCGATGTATTCAGGGGAAAAGTGGTTTAATGAAATTCTGTAGACTTATTCTTTATTTTTTAAGCAACTCTGACAAATTTCCATTTTTTTAAATGTTCCTGTGAAATCACTGAAAGGGCCTTTAATACCCTCCTTGATTGGTTCAAAATTGGAGACAATATTCATTTTGGCCAATCGGCAGGCAGTTCTCATGGGGTTAATGTTACAACTTGTATCTTCTCTTCAACAGTCAAATAGGCAGTGATCTGAATGCACCTGATGGTGCTAAAGTTGTGGATGCAGCGGGTAAACTGGTGATTCCAGGAGGAATAGACACCCATACTCATCTCAATGCACACTCGGATGATGCAAATTTTGCCAACATGGCTGTTGTGGATGATTTCTTTGTGGGCACCAAAGCTGCACTGGCTGGGGGAACTACCATGATACGTAAGTTAAGGATTTATTCAGGGGACGGGGGTTTTATATTGGCTATGGTTCCCTGGACCAGTAAAACATTCATGCAGACTCCTGTCATGAAAGATTTTTAGTCTTGATCTCCCTCCATCTGAGATTTTTTTCTCAAGATAGGAAATTAAATTCCATGTAAAGTCAGACCAAAAGAAGGGGCAAGGTAGATGTCATCCATGTACAGTTATACACATTGTACATGTACTTTGGATTTCTACATACTTAAACACCCAATTTACACCTTACCCACACATTTGACACTTTTGCTTGTGTTATAAATGAATTCCATCAAGCTCTGCTGGGTGTCGCCTTCCCAATGCAAAAGGTCCTATTATACGCCCAGACCAATACTCATCAAGGCATTCAAAATACACCCAAATATCAGCAAATAAAAAGTGTTATAAGTTCTTGTTCATACCAAAAACATTTGTGGATTGGAATTCTCTGTCTGACCACATAACATCAATAGTAGACAAGGACGAGTTTCAGGCCAACAAGATATAACCAAACCCTTGTGCAACATTCCTGCTAGATTGGTTCCGTTTAGGGGTGTTTAGCAGTATTGAAACCAGAACTTGAATTGAAATGTATATTGTAAAGGAAAATTGAAAAGAAAAAGAGAGGGCATCATGATTCTGATGTTTTTATTCCTTTTCAGTGGACCATTGTGTACCTGGTCGTGGGCAATCCATGCTGGAGAAATATGAAATATGGCGAAACACAGCAGATGAGATGGTATGTTGTGATTATTCTCTACATGTTGCTGTCACATGGTGGGGAGATAAAACAAAAGAGGAAATTGCTACACTTTGTAGTGAGAAAGGTTAGTAATATGGATGGAAGTGTGAATCAGCTTTAGTTTTCAAGTATTCCGATTATAACTCTAATTTTTGCAAGAGATTTTTAGAATCTACCGGTAGCAGAAATCTTAAATTTGCTAAAAATGATGCTTCATAATGATATTAGGCTTTCAAAAATGGCACAAGAAATGAATTTTTAGCCTTTTAGGGTATCACATCAAATATGAAAGTATAATTATTCAGATATTTGTTAAGACTTCATCATACATGTAGTTCACAGCTACTGAGAGAAATATTGCCAAGATTTTCCAACACCAAACAACATCAGCTTTGAATTGGAAGACTGCCATACCTTGTCAATCAAACTCCCCACAGCCTGTGATTGGTTAGGCCAATCAGGGTTCGGTTTTCATCCAGGGTTCGGTTTTTGCCGGCAAAAACCTGTAAGTGGCAAAAACTGGTTTTTGCCTGGTTTAAACCGGTAAAAATGCCAAAAAATGGCAAAAACTCACAGGTGATGTCAGATGCAAACTAGTTTCTTTATTTCTGACTCCCCTTATTATAGTTGGCCATATTTCAGTTTTGTTATGTTTCCTTTTTACAGGTGTCAATTCCTTCAAGATGTACATGGCTTACAAAGACTCCATCATGGTTACAGATGATGTGGTAAGATACATTGATTTTGAAAGAAGATGTAAAAACAAACTAAAACTTTTGGTCTACCCTTTTATATGTCTTCCCTTTTATAACTGCAAATTGCTCCAAGTGTGTTTGTCTGGCTGGACAAACGCACTAACATGTACACAGAAACCTCCCCACAACAAGGAGCATCCACTCTGTATGCAGCCAAAGGCAGTTTTCTCACACAAAGAAGTAAAATACATATCCTTCCTTGGAAAAAAGACCTGCATTGGAAAGTGTGATATTAGAGACCTTTTCCCACAATTTAAAAGTTTGTAATGTCTGCCAGTATTATGAGACTGCCTTTTGAGGAGAGAGAGTAATCGCTCTCTACTGCTCTCCTTAAATCTGATATAGGAGAGTGTTTTTTAGCTCTTCTTAGTTGACCATCATCTCCTTACATTTTATTGTAAATGCTCTAAACAGCCTTCCTTGAAGGCTCCAGAAGAGCTATTTAATGCTCTCCTGCAAATTTCAAAAGACAGTCCCTGAATAGATCCTACACTCTGATTTATGTAGTGTTTGTGATAGTGCGGACTGAGGATGTGTGTGCATTGGGTTATTACAGTTGAAATCCATACACTGACCTCTGTGGAAGACATGACCATAATCTTCCACACACTGGTTTAAATTTCATATGGAGCCACCCACTCAGGTTACCCCTTTTGAAATTCACAATCCCTGTGTGGAAGATTAAGGTCATATCTTCCATAGGGGTGTATGGATTTCAACTGGAATGTCTTTGTCAAATAAATATCATGGCATTGTAAATATTTTTGACTAATTAAATGTGTTTTTTTTTCATAATTTTGTGTGTAGATGTACAAAGCATTCAACTGCATCAAGGAGAATGGAGCATTAGCAATGGTGCATGCAGAGAATGGAGATGTTATTGAGTGTGTGAGTATGAACATTATATTGCATTATAATACCTTGAAGAGCAATTTTGATATTTTGGGTATTTTTAATAATTAAAATCTTTTTTTTTTTTTTAAACCACACAAATACAAAGACAACACTCTCATTCATTGGCAACAAATCAAGCTTACAAGCTGTATAAAAATGATTGGTACCCATCAGTTTTCATTGACAATGGATGAGTCTGATATGTAAAAATTCAACATTAGATCCAAATAATTTGTAGATTAATTGAAAAACAAGTCATAGACTATACATTCTGGACATTTCAAGAGTTTTCCAATGTTGTATTTGGAATAGGCAGGCTTTTCAATAAACATCAGAATTGAATGGGTACCAATAATTTTGATACACCCTGTAAGTATATAGATTATTAACTGATTAAGAGCAATGGTCCTTCTTTGAGGGTGGGAGGAGAGAAATGAAGACAGTCTATTTTTCTTTTCAGCAATATTATATTCAACTTATTGTTTTAATTTTAATAAAGACAAATTGAGAACCTGTTTGCTGAAATTTACATTTGTGTATATTGAACTTGAAACACAAAAAAGTAAATTAATGCATGTATCATGATCAGAAGTATTCTTGATACCAGCTTAATTTCATATTCGCTTGCAATATGCTGGTCACCCAGACAACATCCGCTCAAACGGAAGCAATAGCTTGGTGCTGCACTTAATTGAGATGATACCATATACTGTGCTTCATACCGGTAATCTCGTTAAGTAGTCATGATAGGGATTGATTGAATTTCATAATTACATTTTCTTCTTCTCTTTCAGAATTGTAAGAAGCTGTTGAATTCAGGAGTAACAGGCCCAGAAGGGCATCTTATGAGCAGACCAGAGGAGGTATGGTTTGCACTGTTGCAAGAATGGGCTGTTCCATTTAAAATCCACACTACCCTGTGGAAGATTTTCAAATATCTGCCACAGAGGGAGTATGAATTTCAAATGGAATGGACACCACATTAGGCAGCTCCATTGAATTTCATACACCCTCTGAGAAAGATTCAACCTGAATCTTCAACAGAGGGAGAGTGAGTTTCAAATGGAGCTGCTAAATGTGCCAATTCCATTTGAAATTCATACTCTCTCTGTGGAAGATGTTTCCAAAATCTTCCACAGGGGGTGTGGATTTTAAATGGAACAGCCCAATAATTAATTTCAGGAAATTAGAGAAGAGAGGATTTTTTTAAATGCTAAAAGTGTTTTATCATGTGACTACAAGACATTGTTTGCTCCATGCAATACACAAGCTTTCTTGCAGCACAGGTCACTTGAATGTAAGATACTGCTTAACCCCCTGAGCACTACCTGCCGATCTAGCATTGCCTCTGATTGGTCAATTACATGATATCTTGATTTTAATCACCAATCAGAATGGAGCTTTGTAAATAATTCGCCCCAATTTTTTTGCATGGTGAAATTATTTTAAAAATGTTGGTGATTGGTCCAATTGATAATAGAAACTTCTTTTTGTCCAATCGGCATGTAGTTCTCATGGGGATAAATGTCTTAATGGCCAATTGTGCATCCAAATAAGGTAAAGATGAGATTCAAATCACAACAAAGGATCAAAAGATGATGATACTAAGAATACTGAGAGTATCAAGCACTGTGCAAACTGAAGAGTTGACAAAAAAAACCCTGCAGTGTAAGAAATCACATACAGTGTTCTCACTTGAACAGCGAAATAAAAATGAACTGAGATTGTATTATATAATATACCATAATTATTCTCTCTAGTTAACACCCTGGGGTGTTGCATTTTCCAAAAGGGGGCATTCATTCAAGGTATTTTTACAATGATAATTCCCATTAAAAACATCACTAGTACTTTCTGGTATTGGCTGTGTAGAGACTGGTGATTATTTCACAAGTAAATGACATTCCTGTTTACATATATGTATCGCAATCCATGCAGGATGTCAGCCCACTGTCTATTTTTTGCCCATCTCAAAACTTTTACTACACATGCTTTACGATACACAATCCACTGGGGAAGAGCGTACTTTTCGTAAGATGATTGCAGCCTCAGTGATTCAGTAATTGTGCCAATAATGTCGCAAATGTTTCAGATGAAGAAGAAAATCAAAGAGTGTTTGATGAGGATAAATGCTGCATCAATTCGGACTCTGAAATGGACAATGATGGTGCAGATAGTGATAACTAACCCGGAAGTGGCTATAAAATTTGCGCTATTCAGTCTTCCGTATTTGATAACTACAATGTTGTAAGCTTTGGTCACAAAAGTGTGAGGGTTCAATTTCTGATAAAAAAAAGGTGCCTGGCAAAGAAGCGTGGGGGAAGAATAAAAAGGGTGGGGGTTCGACCCTGACAAACAGTGAGTACTGTATTGTATTTTAACTGCATCTATGGAACAGTGTTTGAAAAAAATGGGGGAGGGGCCTTTAATTAGAGAGAATATGGTATATAAAAAGTATTAAATGAAATTGTTATGAATGTGTTGCATGCATGGATGAAAGAGATAACAGACCACCTCCAAACACTCAAAGTCTCAGCATCACCCGATAATGAGGGACGATTGTTCCATGAAATGCGTCAGGCGAAACTGCTAAGCACGTACCGCATATTTTTACAGTCTTTTGCGTAACGCGAAGACATACAAAGCTCTAGCGAAGGCACGCAACACTGGCATGATTTTTAGACAAGGCACAATCAAACTATCAGCCCTCATGAATATGCGAGAATTCACAGCATACATAACACAGGGACTTTGACTGGTTGCGAATGGTCTGTAGTAGCATGTTGTTGCCTGATGCATAGCTTCAGTAAGTCTATGGGAAATGATAATCCATAGCGTAGTGCATTTTCATTTTCATTTCTAAAATTGTGCAAAATTGTTTGATTTGGTGCAGGTGGAAGCAGAAGCTACAGGACGTGCCATCATGATAGCCAACCAAACCAACTGTCCCTTATATGTAGTCCATGTTATGAGTAAGAGTGCAGCGGATGTGGTAGCTAGTGCACGTAAACAGGGTAAGGCTTGAGACAGGGTGAGGGTAAAAACTGTCAAATATTTTAGGTCATTTGGGGAAAAATGTATATCTTCAATACAAAAGGTAAACATTTTCAAATGATGGATGGCTTTTCCTCCCTGCTACATCACTCTA
The DNA here is from genome assembly GCF_039555335.1 of Amphiura filiformis. Classification (NCBI taxonomy): domain Eukaryota; kingdom Metazoa; phylum Echinodermata; class Ophiuroidea; order Amphilepidida; family Amphiuridae; genus Amphiura; species Amphiura filiformis. Next base: position 46,597,282 of record NC_092639.1, on the reverse strand, counting down.
ACTACATATCATTAGATTTATAAAGTCTACTTTGAGGACTGTTAAATGTCAATAATATCAATTTTTAATAATTTGCCATAAAATGTGTATTATATCGCAAAATCATAATTATTTGATATCAGAAGGATAGTCCTCGTATTTAGAATGCAATTTGGTGTGTTTGATGTGCTCTCAGGTCCCACAAAAATACTGTAAATGTCACTATCTGATCTCTTAAAGGAACCTTTCAGGGTCTTAGCTAGAAATTGAGGGTTGCCCGTCATTTGATAAAATTGCCTGTCCTAATTTGACCTTTAAAACGTTTACCAGACATCTATAGCCCATTGGGGGTTCAAAGAGTTCAAATATGTGCTGATATGGCCTTGTTCTACAAATTGGGTCTACTAAAAAGGTCAATTAGCTTCTCAAAACATACAATTTATAATATAGCTTCTGTCAAAGGCATTAATTTTCCCGTCCCAGGAGCAAACTCCCCGTCTCAAATGACGGCCAGACGGGTGGCTAGCTAAGACCCTGGAACCTTTCATATTATTATATGCCCCCAAAATTTTGTTTTTAGTTTACAATGTGGCAATATAATGGTAAGTAAAAGTGAGAAAAAAAATCTTCAAAATACAATATTTTGTGTTGGCTCAAGAAGTAGGGTCGGTCAGCCGAAGACAACCAGCCAACATTTTTTGTGTAAGCTTTTAGGTGTATGATTGCCTGTGATGTGTTGTCTGCAGCTTGTATTGGGCTATTCCAGTTGAAATTCATACACCCCCTATGGAAGATATGACCTTTATCTTCCACATAGGGAGTGTGAATTTGAAATGGGGTTACCTGAATGGGTGACTCCATTTGAAATCTACATCCCCTGTGTGGGAGATTAAGGTCATGTCTTCCATAGAGGGTGTATGGATTTCATCTGGATTAGCCCATTGAACGTACACATGTATATCACAGGCAATTATACACCCAGCAGCTAATGGAGATGTGTCTTTCTGCCACTGAGCCAAGTAGGTGAAATATCTGCTTATAAGGGCTCGGATAGCGACGTTTTCACATATTTTTTGTGGGACCTGAGAACACATCAGAGATATCAAATTGTATTTTTAATACAAATTTCAAAAATCATAATTATTTGATATCAGAAGGACATTCATCGTATTCAGAGTGCAATTCGATATGTCTGGTGTGCTCTCAGGTCCCACAAAAAATACTGTGCAAATGTTGCTATCCGATTTCTTAAGCGCATACATATACATGACGTCTTGATCTGATTTGTTTTCATGTCCAACAGGCAAAGTAATATTTGGGGAACCCAATGGAGATATGTCTTTCTGTCGCTGAGCCACGTAGGTGGAATGTCTGCTTTAGTGCATACACATACAGTAATACATTGTAATCTTGATTTGATTTGTTTTCATGTCCAACAGGTAAAGTTATATTTGGGGAACCCATTGCAGCTGGTTTAGGATCTGATGGCTCACATTATTTCAACAAAGAATGGCGGCATGCTGCAGGACATGTAATGTCTCCTCCACTGAGACCAGATAACGAGACGCCAGCCTACCTCATGGACATGTTAGCAAAGTGAGTGCATTTAGTTTTTATATTTCATTCCTTTACTTGATGTGTTGTGTGAACATCTATTCATGGAGGATACAGGCGTATGGTAACCAATGGAGGAAGGAAGCATATGTGACACGATCTGCTCCACGGGGGCCAAAGGAGGCATTTTTGACAATTGAGTTACTATAATCACAATCTTGTGGTAACATTGGGCTATTATGTACTGAAAACGCCATAGGTCTAAAATATTTGGTTCTAAAGTTATGAGGTTTTGTGATGTGTATTTTCTTATGTTTTTTATTATTTTTTTACTCCATATTTTTGCCTTTATCTCAATTTCAAATTTGTCGCCTATGGTATCACATATGCATATTTTTTCACCCTATAAGTTTTTTTGGCAAAGTGAATGCAGATGTAGTAGGTAATTTGCTGAATGTATGCAAAGAATGTCAAAAATGATATCTTCTGGATATATTATCTGAAGTTCTGTCAGTTGTATGGTAACAAAACCTGGTGGAAGGAAGGATATTTACTGGTTGCCCACCTAATTGTATTTTTGGGTGAAATAATGCAAATTCAGTAGGGTAATTTGCGTAATTTATGCAAAAATTCTTCAAATGATATATTCCACCTTTCACCTCGTGGACAAATTTATTCCAGATCTTATTGGTGGAAAGAAGTAGATCCACCTGCTCGTAGTTTTTTCGGTGATAAATATGCAAATTTAAAGAGCTAATTTGTATATTTATGCAAAAATCTTTGAAAACTGATACCAGAACTTGTAGACAAATTATCTCAATATCTGTCAGGTGTAGATGGTAGCGAAACCTGTTGGAAAAAAAGCATATGTGACGTGTCATGTCAAAAGGAGACACTTTTGGGCAGGTTATCAATTCTGAGATTTTTACATATATCTTAAATAGAGAGATATTTTGCTTCACAATACCGTTTTCCCCAATGAAATCGGACACTCCTAAGCGAAAATATTGAGTTCGTTAGTTATGGTATTATAAAATTGAAAATTGAGATAACGGCCTTTAAAAATATTATTGACAATGTTGAGAGTAGGAAGTACCTTGAAAAATGTCTCAAAAAATACAAGACGCCAGTTATATTCCGGTCTGAAACTATCACACAATATTTTTAACATTAATAACATCACAAATTCAAGCAACAAACCCAAATTGTGAAAAAATCACCCCGGTCAGATTTTTGGCTATTTCTCCATTTACGATCCTGCCCAAAAGTGTCTCCTTTTGATATGACACGTCACATATATGGAACCGCTTTTCACCAGATAAGTTTTTTGGCGACAAAATTTAAGATCATTTCAAGGTTACTGGGGGTCATGATCTTCTGAGGTCAAATAAGAAAAGATTGTTGGATTGGCATGAAACTTGGTTGAAATAATCCCCATAATGTGCCAACAACATTAAGGATCAGTTTATGGTAAAATTCAACGAAACACAATAAAAATGTAATAAGCTATATCTAACAAGTTGTGTGTGACTGTGTGTATTTAGTCATTCATATCTTTAATAATTATCTGAACTGAAACAATTAAGTATGATTGTCATGGATACGATTGTCATTTAAAACACAGCCAGAATGTGGAGATAAAAGTTTGGCTACAGCATTTGAAATTAAATTCCTTTGCATTTCATTCAACAGAATAAATCCGAAGTATACAGTGAGTGCTCCCCCCCTGGAAATCAACATGCATCTAGTTTTTCCAGTTCTTTACATTTATGATCAAATATAATTTGTAATAAATAATGATGCACTATTTATTTAGCACTTTCCAAAAGAAATCAAGCGTTTACATTATAGGAACAATATACCATTAAACACCAGAAACTTATTTTTAGGCCTAACACTCTCACACAAGCTAAGAAGAATAAATTGCAAGAGCAAAATAAACCATAATACAAATAAATGAGGAAAAAGAACAATGTACAAAAAAATACAGTAGCCAATGTGAAGGGGTTAAACCTGTCATACCATTTTAAAACATGATATTTACAAACTTATATGTAATATATATACAGCCTAAAATTACAGAACTCATTGTACCAAATTTTTTAAAGCATACTTACAGAGGAAACCCGGTAGAGCAGTTCTTCCAGGGTGAACCAAACCTGCCTGGTTATCAAATTAATCAATGACAAGGATATCTCTGAATTTGACAGATGCTAATTGATGTTTTAATGTTATTGCATCAATTAATTTGATAACCAGGCAGGTTTGGTTCACCCCAGAAGACTGTACAAATTAAGAAAAAAAATCAGGTTATCTGGCGGATGAAATCTGGTCATCCGCCAGAGTTTTTGGTAATCCGTATATATCCATACTGCATGAAGGTGAAAAAGTGTGGGTGTCCGACGGATAACCTGCAGTGAATTTCTGGTTATCCGTCGGTAAATCTGGGTGTCAGGACTACCGGATTACCACTTAATTTGTACACTGCCAGAAGAACTGCTGTCGCAGGGCTTCCTCCTATAGATAAGATCATGACCATAGATATTGAACAAACTACTGGTGAGACATGGTCATCTTTATGAATTCAGCAAAACAGGTGATAGATCAAAAAATAAAGAGGTAAGCAGCTACCAACAAACAAAAAACATGACTTGCTACTGATAGTAGTGATACATGACAATTCATAGAGAGAAACCAAGCCTCGCTGAAAGTAAAGGAAAGATAGAAAAATAAAAGAATAAACATTATGGCATACCCTAAATTTGTGAGTGACTCCAGCCCCTGACCCCCCACCCCCTGAACCTCTTCGACGTGATTTAATAATTGGGCGCAGAGAATACATACAATGATACATTACTCTTCTACTCTTGATAGTAAAAAGCATGGGTAATTGTTACCTGTCTAAAGCTGAAACTGGCCTGTAATCAAAGAGATTAAACCCAAAGAGTACCAACTCGGAATTGCCCGGTCCTGAACGCTATGGTAAATCTTGGTTTGTCACACATGGAGACCAAAATATTGTATGATAATTTGCATCTTTTAGCTTGATTGCCCTCCATGAGTGACACACAAATATGGTGTAGTGGGTCTGTTTGGCTCTAATCTCTTTGCAGGAAGATAAATAGTAAGTGAAATTCTTTTCATCCGGGTGGGCAGCTCCATTTTTGTTTCCCATGCAGTTGAAAAGATCTCAAGTGCTATTCACCTGTCTGTCTCTTTGGAAAGAGAATCCCAAAGGGCCGCTACAGACTCAGAGTATTCGACATAGAATATTTGATACAACATTTATTAAACGTTCATACATACGTGCTATATAAAAGCATGCGTGATTGGTCGATAAGCGGGCATAAACAATCGTTTAGTCATGAAAATATATGAATGAACCCCTAATTATCTAGTCCCATTCTATCTCCAGTAATGTTTAAGTTTTTACAAATGTTTGATGACGTAAAATCGATTACATGTTACGTAGAATATCTGTTAGAAATATATTATTGATTTTACATCTTCAAACATTTGTTAGAAGTTAAACCATGCACCCATGGTTTTCAAACTTTTACTTGGATTAGTCATTTCCTGTGTTTCTGTTTGCAATAATAATACCACTCCACACACACCCCTGCTAGTTTGAATAAAGTGTATACAAATAGGTGCAGTAAAGGAGCTGCCACAAAATCCAACATAAAGTAGAAAAATGCGGTGGTTTTTGGGAAACGACCCCAGTCCAATTTCTCTCTGTAGACGTACGTATCCCCATCCATTTCTTTGTCAGTATGATGCTCATTGGTCCCACCTGCTAAATAATATATACCAGAAAACGCGGTGTAGATAACTCCTACTAAGATGACATAAACAACGTGTTGTATGCGATGCGGAGATGCTATAAGGATGATATCGACAAAGACCATAAGCAAAGTGATGCCATGAGCGTGGATGTCACCGGAACTGGTAGTGTATTGGAATTTCTCCCCTGTGTCGACACCCCACCGCAAGAATGTTGTGAGGATGATCCCAGAGAAGAAAACATTCTGGAGAAACCAGGTGATTTTGAAGTACCAAGGGAGCGTGATGTTTTTGCGTGGGCCTTTGCCACTGCGCTGTTGTTCTTCATGTTCTTTAAGTACTGTCTGTGATGTATCTGTAAAATAAACAAAAAAGTCCCCAATTAATCTGTATGCAATTACCTATCATGTGAGACATGTTAATGGCTTGGCTTCGATTTAGTTTTCTTCTGACAATTTTCACTTTACGGCCGCCATCTTGGATTTTGAGCTGAATTTTCATAAATTTTCAAGTTTTACCGGATTTTTAAGCCGAAGGCGAATTTTTTCTTCAAATTTTGATGTCGCCAAGTAATCCTTATACAATTATCGTTCATATAGTACATGCAAATTGGTTGGCTTCAACTTAGTTATCTTTTTTTGAACAAGTGATCGAGCGGTCTATGTACATCAACCCCTGTGAAAGATTGGCCATTTTCTCCTCTAAATCACAATCATTGAAAGCCTTTTGTAGGATTATACAATAATAGGCCAATATAGTCCAATAATGGCCAGCCACAAAGTATTATGTGTTTGTCTAAATATTAGGTCATCCTAATATGTGATGCGATCAAACAAATGAAGTAGGCCCAGGTCAATATAGGGAAGCGATTCTTACATTTTCATTTTCAGCGTTTCAGCATTTTCAAGCCCCATGTCAGTACGACCTTTGTTTACAAACTTGCAACAATTTGAACATCAGTACATTAAAAAGAAAGAAACAGAAAATCAAGTTTAAAGAGTTAACTGAGTCATTTTTAGCACAACTGAAATACATGTAAATATACATAGTCAACTTAGCAATGATACCTTTGGTTTAAGATATAGCTATGGAATTTGGCATAACAAAACGCTGACTCCGAGAAGAATGTTTTCCCTTTCATTTGTGCAAAAAAGTCAATTTTGATTTTTCACCCCTGCACACAATATTTGGCCCATATCTCTAAACTAGGATTGCCGAGTTCCGACTGATTTTGCTTGATCGCATCACATATATTTCTGGGTGCATTTCAGATATTGAGTCAGATTTGATGATAACTCTGGGATGATAATTTGAATTTTGAATTATAAACTACGATAAATTTCTTTACATTCCTACCTTTGTATGAATTTTGCACGTGATAAACCAATGTGCCAATTGCACTGAAGAGGAAGTACGCACAAACCCCCAGGAACGACCAATAGGAATAGTAGACGAGTATCTTGGCTTTGATGCCGTCAAACTCTCGTTGGTAGTCGGGCATTAATCCCCATCTCCAGATGACTATACCCAACCAGATATTGAAATACAAAGCGACAATGATGCGGTATATGATCCAGGAGTAAGGTTGATATGGAATGTGTATCTGGAAAGAAAAAAATGGACAGCAACATCAAAAGAAAAGAAAATTGGGAGAGTTATGTCAGGAAACTTCTTTTGTTATATCTTCGTAGTTTCTATAATAATAGATCAAGGTCCTGCCCCATGGGTCCTGCATGATTTGATCAATTTACTTCAAACAAGGATTCAAACTAGTAACTACAGTGTGCACAATGTAAATCTGTGTTGCAAACTTTTATATTTCTGTGGAATAAAATGGTGTAGTTATTGGAGATACTGATATGCTTCTGTGGAAAAGTTGTTAAGCATTGAGCCATGATTGCGGGGGAAACTAGTACCTCTTATGCAGTGGCGTAACTAGGGTTGGTAGCGCCGGGCAAGAAACAAAATTGGCGCCCCTACCACCAAGAATATCTTAGACGCTGGCAGTGGCGTAGCTAGGGGTTGTGGCATCCAGGGCCAATGATACATAATGCCCCCTCCAACTCTTGAAACAATTGCGCGCAGAGCGTGCGAAATTTTGGACAAATAAGGCCTATCACTAATTAATTTTGGTTACTAGAAGTTGAATATCGGTTTTAAAATATTCTTTCAATTGATTTTGCCATGAAATGCGCGCAAAGCGTGCGAAAAATGTGACTTTCATCACTTGGAGGGGCGCAGAATGGATGCTGAATTGGTCAATTTGGCGCCCCCTAAGGGTAGCACCCGGGGCACGTTGCCCTCCCTGCCCCCCGCAAGTTACGCCACTGCTCTTATGTTAATCCTGGTCATATAGTGTGAAGGAGACATTTTAAAGGGGAGGCTAATTTTAACCGGTGATATAAATTATTTACTACTAAGGGTTTACCTGGTCTAAATGGTCACTCACTGTTTATTGCCATGCAGGGTCTGACACATCCAGCATTTAAGTTTTTTTGGCTTATAATTGGCTAAAGTTATTCGTTTTTTATTACTGCAGGACAACAAAGTCCCAACTTATGCTCACATTAATTTAGAAAAGCGTGCGCCAGTCATGCATTACACAACTAGCATAAGTGCTGTGACCAACGACGTGCCTACCATTCTATATCAATACACAATGTTACGAGGCTTCTTTTTTTTTGCCGAACAAACTTGAGACCAGCAATAAAACAGCATTCAGATAAGTATGAACTCAGATTAAGCATAGAACTAGCCCCGTTCGCAAACCCAGATGCCCCTCAAATAGCGAGCGAAAGGAGCAAAAAAGCGTAGCGAGCATCTTGGATCATCATCGGTATCGGTACAGAACTTAAACGTAATTGTTCATGAAATAAATTATCAAATAATCACAGTAGTTATATCATTTTTCCTCTAACATTATAAAGTAAAATGCTGTGTAATTTTACTTCAGAATGAGTCAGAGCTTGGAAATTTTACATTGTCAAATCTTACCTTTGGTGTGGCAAATCGCTTGGCATGAACTCCATTGAATCCAATCCATTCTGGACTTAATTCTCGCCTCAAAATTCTCTTGAGTTTCTCCCACCCACTGTCTGTACTTTGAGGTGATTGGGCCATGATAATTAGTTTAAAAAATCTTATTGATAAAAAAGATAGCAAAATGTTGCTTTTTAGGACTGTCCTTCTAACAGTTATTTTTAACCATCCTAGTAAAGTTTCCCGTATCTGTGTATTTTAGTGTACTGACACTTTTCATTTCAGTTTTGCCATTACATTTAGAAGTACTACTCCCTCCTGGTGTGAAGAGTGTTCTCTATTCACATTTGTGTGTTGTATGACCATATGGGGTGTAAGAAGTTTAAGTTCAATAGACCAGTTCCAATCATTCCTAACAGTTCTATGGTCAGTGAGTATACTGAATAAAACGCTTTGACCTTGAGGAACTGAAGCATGGATGGACAAAGCAACTTGCCATTTTATGATATAACTGTGCTACTTCCATGGGACTCAGAAAGACTAGTGTTGCCTGATGTCGCATCTTGCTTCTAAGTTGGATATAGGCTAGAAAGAAACACAATTCATGTACAGGTCTGGAAACAAGCAGGTCTGGACAAGGGGCCACACATTTGGAAAAGCAGCTCCTGGTCCTGTGATTATCTAGTGAACCAGAAGCCATTTTTGTCTCGCCTGAACTTTGTTCAGGAGTGGACTTAGGTGTCACTATTTCTGTCTGTCCGTGTGTGGGGGTGTGTGGATGTGTGTGTTCACCAAGTCATTCAAAGCGAGGACAAGAGTGAGTTTCACACATTCAAAATGAGGACATTTTGGCATAGCGAGGACAAAATCCCAGTCCTCACTTTGTGAACAGGTGCACAGGATGACACTCTTTCTGTAGGGCACACACCACTAAATAATCGTCCCATTGAAATACACGGGAAAATACAAGAAAGTAAGTTTGTTTTTCTACCCCATGTAACAACATTTTTAATATTTTGATCAAACCAGTGTCTTAAATAAAGATTAAACTTTTATTTAAATTTAATTTTTTGGGACAAGTTGAGACAAACTTAAAAGATACTGAACTCCTGAACAGCGCCATCCCGAATTTCAGCCGACACGCCGCCTCCTTACCAGTTCCGCCATGATATTGTTCCGAGGGCCTATTACCCGTGCACATTCGATTCAGAACATTTTCTGAACAGATATGTAATGTTGAGCTCCTATTCTATCTTTTTATCAAAACAACCAAGAGTCACTCAAATTTGGTTCCCTCGGGGCGCTTGATATATTTCGCATAGGTGCTATTTTTTACGGAACTATGAAGGGTTACACCAAATGCGGAAGGATTTAGTGTAGTGCACCCTTATAAGAAAAAATATTTTTGATATTCTTTATTTTTGGAATCAGTGGTCAACATCCTAAAAAAGTGTAATTGCTTTTTATCGCTAGTCACTCCAAAGGTTACAAAACAGGGCTCCAAACAAGCTTGGACTGTGTGAAAATATGATACTTTTCGCAATTTTCAGCATTCAAGGGCCAGAGAGCAACATTTTGACCATGTTAAACTGTATATATAATCCCATTAACATCAGGAAAGTGACTTTGTTTACAAAAATATATGTACAATCACAAATTTAACATGACCGGCGACATGTGATCATTTCACCCCCCACTCTTAGATCATGCATAATAAAGACGTGTCAATAGGCATATGCCTTAAGTTTGGGGGGTGTTATCAGGTAGATAGAACGGTAATTTGACACTCTAAAATGTAAAATTTCCAAGTTGCGTGTATTATTTTTGCAAGATCTAAAATTAAGAAACCCCATCATTAGAATTAATTGATAAATTTCTCTCTTGGGAATTGAACATTTGGTCATGAGATAAAAATGCCGTTATTTTGTCATCATTAGGCCATAATATAGTATGCTTTGACTTTAAATGTCTATTGAGACCCAATTAAAGGTTCAGTGATTATTTTCAAAACGGTTATAATTGAGTTTTGATCTTATAATTACATTTTGCATCAAAATAATTCCAAAGATGTTTCATTTTTTCAGCACCGAGATAACCAAAAGTGACCACTTCTATGATATTGGGGCCAAAATAGCTCAATTTCAAGCACGGTCTTAAATTGTCAATTCGACGGGAACTTGCGTTTGAAGCTAATTTCTCGTGCGTTTAAGAATGAAATCGCGTAGTTGTAGACGGAAATAGAAAAACAGACTTTTTTTATTTGCAAAGACATCAGTTTCAGTCAAAAATCTCACCTTTTGGCACTTAAAATCAGGTATTAATCATGTACATAGCATTTAAAATGAGTCTTGAAGGGCACACACCACTAAATAATCGTCCCATTGAAATACACGGGAAAATACAAGAAAGTAAGTTTGTTTTTCTACCCCATGTAACAACATTTTTAATATTTTGATCAAACCAGTGTCTTAAATAAAGATTAAACTTTTATTTAAATTTAATTTTTTGGGACAAGTTGAGACAAACTTAAAAGATACGAACTCCTGAACAGCGCCATCCCGAATTTCAGCCGACACGCTCGCCTCCTTACCAGTTCCGGCCATGATATTGTTCCGAGGGCCTATTACCCGTGCACATTCGATTCAGAACATTTTCTGAACAGATATGTAATGTTGAGCTCCTATTCTATCTTTTTTATCAAAACAACCAAGAGTCACTCAAATTTGGTTCCCTCGGGGCCGATATATTTCGCATAGGTGCTATTTTTTACGGAACTATGAAGGGTTACACCAAATGCGGAAGGATTTAGTGTAGTGCACCCTGTAGGGGGTATAGGGGGGTATGGGTGAATTCCTCTCTTTGTATGTGCTATTCGGAGATGTCCTCGCTGTGAAAAATGTCCTCACTTTGAATGTGTGAAACTCACTTTTGTCCTCGCTTTGAATGCTGGGACAGACACACTTTTATACCTATACACACGCTTTTACACACACGTCCTCTCTTTGAATGCCCGCGTACGTAAAGGGGTGTGTGTGGATGTATGTGTGTCCGTCCGGAGCTGTATCTGGGGAACCGTAAGACCTACGGCGACGCTACTTGGTGGGAGGAAGGGTATCCAAGTTTGCTCCGTAACCGTATGTTTTCGGTGAAAAATATGCAAATTAACATAGCTAATTTGCATAATTTATCTTGAAAATCAGCGCAAATTGATAGCGGAGTTTGTGGACAGACTATCTCAAGATCTGTCGGTATGGTAACGAAACCTGGTGACAGGAATGATACACACCTGCTGATCACCTGATTAGTTTTTCGGCGAAAAGTATGCGCATTTAGTTGTTAATTTGCATAATTTATGCGAACGATTCTACAAATATGGTTGGAAATCTGAAGAAATCCGCCTTGTGGAGCTGTATCTGGGGATTCGTAAGATCCTAAGCCCTATGATGATGAAGCGTGGTAGGGGTAATATGACCAGAGGATCTCAACCCGATTCGATTTTCAGCGCAAAATATGCTAATTAAGTACCTAATTTGCATAATTTATGTGTATCAAGCAAAAACCCTTGTGAACAGCTTATCTGGAGATCCGTATGGGGTACAGTGGCGTAACTTGGTGAGGAGTAAGCGGGGCCAGAGGTTCTCGACCTGATTAGATTTTGAGCGTAAAATATGGTAATTAAGTACCTAATTTGCATAATATATGCGTAATAAGTAAAATATCTTGTGAACAGATTATCTGGAGATCCGTATGGGGTACAGTGATGTAACTTGGTGGGGAGTTGCGTGGCCAGAGGTACTCGACCTGATTAGATTTTCAGCGCAACATACTTTATCCAATTTCGTGAGGTCAAAGGTCACATACAAGGTCAAAGGTCAACTGAGGTCACCAAATCTTTTAATAATTAATTTTCAACTGTGCATCACATATCCAAATAACAGCTTGATCGGTCATGTAATTAAGGAAATATGACGACTTTAAGGGATCTAAAATGAGCGTTTATTGCGTTTCGATAGTATTTTTTGTGGCACATGAGAGCACCTCAGACCTATCGAATTGTATTCTGAATCTGAAGCATGTCTTTCTGATATCAAATAATTTTCATTTTTTGAAAATCACAATATAATACAAATTTTATGACAAATTATAAAAATTTGATATTTTTTCAATTTTGATATATAACAGTCCTCGGTAAATTATATAAATCTAATGATATATTCTTAAAGTGTATGTAGCAGGGAGGGAAAAGCCGACGGTCAATTGAAAATTTTGACCTTTCATATTGAAGATATGGATTTTTTCCCAAAAAGACCTAATTTATTTTGGTGTTTTGGAAAAAAAAATCCATATCTTCAATACGAAAGGTCAAAATTTTCAATTGATCGTCGGCTTTTCAACCCAACTACATACACTTTAAGTATAAATCATCAGATTTATAAAGTTTACTTCAAGTACTGTTAAATATCAAAAATATCAATTTTTAATGATTTGCCATAAAATGTGTATTAAATTGCAATTTCAAAAATTCAAAATTATTTGATATCAGAATGACATTCTTCGTATTCAGAATACAATTCGATATGTCTGATGTGCTCTAATGTCCCACAATAAATAGTGTCCAAACGTTCATACCCCACCCCTTAAGATAGTCGCTTTCCATGTAAAGTATAGCAAAAAAGCACTTTCAACTCGTAAAGGAAGCATCTTTCTGTTTTGATTTATTTGATGAAATAGTTCTTTGGTATTGCCAAATTTAATTTTTCAGCGCAACATACTTTATCCAATTTCGTGAGGTCAAAGGTGACATACAAGGTCAAAGGTCAACTGAGGTCACCAAATCTTTTAATAATTAATTTTCAACTGTGCATCACATATCCAAATAACAGCTTGATCGGTCATGTAATTAAGGAAATATGACGACTTTAAGGTTACGCTAAATTTCTATGGTTCTCGTCCTAATTTGGGCTGTATGCGTAGCCACCTAAACCAATTTTTTCTCCAGAAAATAAACATCGTGAGACCTAAAAATCATAGGTCATCTCGGAGCTAACATTCTAAGCATTATTATTAATTATGATTTATTAATCTAGCTCATACACAAATGTACTTTGTCAGTGTTTCAATTTTATTCACGTCACGTGAGCATGAAGATTTTTGTGACAGGCCATAATTTAGTGATGCATGCCCCGATTTTGCTTTTAATTTGGCTACAGATAATAAACAGTTCAATAAAATAATGGCACTATTCAGCCTGTATAAAGCTTTTGTTGATTTTATTTTATAAGCTTAAGCATTGACAAAATTTGCATGGAATCTGGTACCACTTGTGGTCATTTTTTTTTATAATAATATTGTTTTTGTGTATGATATTATCGCCAGAATTCTTAGCTACATTATTTCTATGATACCTTACCATAACATATGTGGTATGCTAGTGTTACTAGGATTCACCAAAAATGAAATATCTGGGCGTTTAGGCACACTCCGCTGTCATTTTGTGATGGTTTTCAATTAGCGAGTTACGGCCACTCCATAAAATACATGCCGAAAAAATCGCTCTTTCATCAACATCTTTCATTCTGTTGATGTCAAAATGGACATGACGATTAATGAATAGCGTTACATGCTAATCAATAACTTACTTCTTACCAATTTGGTCCAAAGATGTCAAAATTTCAAATTATTTATCCTCCGGACACTTGATTTGAATTCAGCATTTCAGCGTGTTGATTTCTGAAGAGGTCACAAGGTCACTCACGTTGTGTGCCCTGTGACAACTCGTATCTAGTACCAACTCGGCCTTATTTCAATTTGACCCGCTTCTCGGTATATGTCAAACAACTGTGTCCAATTTTCTTTGCCATTTTCTTCCTCTCCCGCACTCTCCTTCAGTCCCTCTTGCTTTCCCTCTCTATTTCTCTCTCTCTCTCTTTCTCTCAGAAAATATATAATTAATCCATAGGGCCTACAATATGAAATCTAATAGGGCTAAATAGTATACGTAAATAAAAAATAAATAGGCCTAAAACCAATCTTTAAAAAAATATTAAGGGCTGGCATTTTCTTGAAGTCCCAAATATACGGGGGGGTTCAGTAAATTTTGGAAAGAAAAATAGGGGGGTCATAAAATGTTTAATGACCAAATGTAGAGAATCTGAGTCACAAGATGATTACAGATAGTGTGTTTATTTTATTTAAAAGGACCGATTTCAATACAATTTTAGCCTGTTAAGGGGTAAGGTGTATCGGTGATGGCCGGGAAGGGGGGGGGGGCAATTTTATTGGCGCTGACTTTTTGTAAATTTGGGACCCCCCTTCCAAAGAAAACTTCACAGCCCCCTAAATACATGAAAGTAATGCATGAGAAAAAAACACATGAAAACTAGGCCTAATAGGCCTATACCTAATGGGTTGTGAAATAGGCCTAATATGGAGAAAAATTTTAAAGGGACCATTGAAAGAAAATATGATTTGGTATCAAAATAAAGCCCATAAAATATAGAATCAATATCTAAAACAATTGAAGAACTAACTATTTTAGAAATAAAAATACAATGAAAACAACGTACTCGATTTACCCCCTTCCGACGCTACATCGCGCATCATTTATCAAAAGTAGAAAATTGGCGCTTTCCTGATGACGTCATTGTGGTTCCGCGTTTTGTGTTGCGTTTTTTTTTGCCGGGATAATTTGACAACAGCGATCGCGATCTAAATATCAGATGCAATAATCATGGTAATACAACCACTTATAATTAAGGTCAAGTAAAAACAACATTCCAGTTGATTGTCCACATGTTATCAAAAAGAGGAAGTGGATGACCTTTTTATTTATCATTTATTAGTTATTTTTTACAATGCAAATGGATCATTTAGGCCTATGTATTATTCCCGGACATTATTACTAGTTGTGTAATTTGTAGAGGAGGATGATAGGATCGAGGCTCTTGTTATTTGATGGTTCTCTGAGAGGATGATTAAAACAAAGCCTCTAAATTGAAATGCTTATTGGACAGAAGCAAATCTAAACTATTGACAATATTATTAACTTTTGAAACATTAAAAAAAAGAAGTTTCCCTTATAATAAAGAAAATAGCATTAACAATTTCAGACTCCCTCAATTACAATGCCATGCGAAAGGATGCGGGCGGGGACGATCAATTGTGGTTTTTTTATCATCATCAAGCATATGCAGCTTCCTATTTTACTTATTCATAAATTCAACCCCCCGGTCAACATGATCATGATTCCGATGACTTTATGTAGGCCCTACATGGCATATATAAAACCATAAAACTAATTATGAGTATGCCTATATGCCTATGATATAGTGACGATGTTGAGGGGGATTTGTTGCAACACATAAATTGCAGATGATGTGCCGGCGCGAACACCTCCCATGGGTATTATTATTATAGGCCTATGTATTTTTTGCGTAGGACCTACCTTAAAAAAATATTCAAGAGATGATTATTTTTTCCAAAACCTGACAATTGGTATAAAAAAGCTTTTTCTTCCATAAGTTAACTTTCAAAAGTGCTTATTTTCATACCCCAAACAATGCAAAGTAGGCCTAGCCCCTTTTATTTTGCAAATTTATTCCCCTATAGGCCTACCATGTGTTATACGGGGGACTTGCCAATATTATTTGAGCCGTTGGCACTGGGGCAGTAGCGGAACGGCAGAAGAAGAAGTTGGTTCAGAAGAACATGACATGCAAGCTGTTCTTGAAATAAATTACGAGGAGCGCCTATAAACATACATAGGCCTTCAAAAAGCCTATATGCTACAAACATCAAATGGGAAATATTATAGGCCTATACTTATTTTAATCCATGGATGGTTAGGACGGGGGTAGGCCTAGGCTATGCGAAATTGATGTCAGTCATTTCTAAAAGCGAAATATCCAGCCAGACGCAGCTGTATTTTACAAGATTTACCCAATCAACATAAACTTTGTAACTGTAGGCCTACCTTTGATAAAACGCTTTCGGACACTTTGCACTTTCAAGTATCAGTGGGAGTGATTGGATTAGGCCTAAAAGCATTTCCATAACGTAAACTAAAGGCTGACCGTAAATATTGTTCATATGATTGTTTGGAGTGGCCTTTATATGTTCCTCTCGTGGTTCTTTATCTTCAAATTTGTTTCTCATTTTTCATAGGCTTTTAAAATTTATAAAAATAAATAAAAATAAATTTCGGCTTTTATATAATAACGCCTTTTCCCAGATCTCGGAGGGTTCAAAGCGCTGTAATTTCGCTGCCATGGTACTTATCACAATCAGATCGCATCATCTATAGGCTGGATGCTGCCGAACCTGTCGCAAATCTAGCCGCACTTGGATTGTAACATCCACCAATTATTTATTTAGCTCCCCAAATTTCATTGGGTGAAGGAAGTTTTTGATAACCAAACAACTAATCACCGATTTTTGAGAAGCAGGAGGAAACTGGAGATCCCGAGGAAAACCTGCGGGATCGAGATAAACCAAGTTCACATGAGTCTTTGGGCCGCGCGCCAGGGGCTTGAAGTTGAACCCGGGACCTCAGTAGTGGTGCAAGGCGAGGAAACAACCGCCCCAACTCGCTCTCCCGACCCGGGGGAGGCACTCCCTATCTGAAATGGCAGGGATGTGCCTCGGCCATGTTAAAAGTAGGGGGCATTCAGGTCAAATGTACAATTACAAAAATATGGGGTCATTCCATTTTCTCTAATAATCTTATCCTGGTCCCCAGGGTCCCTCGCTACACCTACAGTATAATGTTAAACAAGCTTCCCCCTGAAAGAATTCAAAAATTCTGGGAAGATATCTTTGAAGATTTTTGTGATAAGGGGAATGTAGGGTGGGAAGAAATTCATATCCGAATTTCAAATGTACCATTGAGACTCAATTAAGATCATTTTATTTTAAACTATTCCATAAGGCAATTGCTTTCAACAGCTTTCTCCACAAAATTGGAAGAAAAGATTCTCCTCTTTGTTTCTTTTGTGACAAATTTCCCCGAAACTGTGGTTCATGTTTTTTGTGAATGTGATAAAGTTAAATGTATCTGGAATGAGTTATTTAACATGTTAAATAACAAACTTCACCTGAATATTCAGTTTAATAGTTTTGACCTTATGTTTGGTATTGCCAATGATAATTTACTTTCCTTTTTAATATTATGCAGTAAATACTACATTTACAGATGTAGATTTCAGGAAGTGAACCCAAACTTTACTGCTTTGAAAAACTTCATTTTGATGAAAAGAAAAATGGAATATGATATTGCTTTAAAAGGGTAAATTAAGTAATCACTTTAAAAAGTGGTGCTTTGACATTTGATGTACAAGGTGCATCAGCACTGTAATTATACCCGCATGCGAAGCATGGACGGGTATATAGCCATCCTTGGGTTTCATCTCCTTCTCCTCCTTCATCAAACACATCATTCTGTCAAGGCTAGCGCTAAAACTACAAAGGCCCTGGGGCCCATATGTGGTACACTTATGGACCCTACCCGTAGAAGTGCCTTTTGCCCATCTTGGCCCCAGAGGTCAAGGTCACGGGCCCCAGGGGCCCAAATGTGAAAAATACAAAGCACGCCATTTCTCATCATATGAAGCAGCCTCAGGGCCCTGAGTTGGTACACTGATAGCCCTAGGGGTACTCTATATATACAAATATACAAGAGCCCCATATGTTATATATTATGGGCCCCAGGGGCCCATATGTTAAAATATGGTGCAACAGATTGACAAGCCTAGTTCTATAAGTATAAGATGACTAGGGCTCATATGTGGCATATGTATGGGCCCTAAGTTGTAGATGTGCCTTTTGCCCATTTTGGCCCCATATGAACAAGGCTAGGGGCCCCAGGGGCCTAAATGTTAAAACAAAGGGCCGGCCGTTTCTCAGCAAATAAAGTAGCTACAGGGTTCAGATTTGGTACACAGATAGGTCTTTAGTATTATATTGTCATATGTATATATAACCCCCATATGTCACATAATATGGGCCCCAGGGCCCTAAAAGCTAAAACATAGTGCCGGCCGTTACTCAGTAAATAAAGCAGCTACAGTGCCCAGCTTGAGTTTTCTGATAGTACTTGAGAATTATACTTCAACATATGTACATGAGCCCCATAAGTCAAATATTATGGGCCCCAGGGCCCCAAATGTTAAAACAAAGGGCCGACCGTTTCTCATCTAATAAAGCAGCTTCAGGGCTCAGAGTTTGTACACAGATTGCACCTGAGAATTATATAGTTATATGTGCATATGAGCCCCATATGTCACATAATATGGGCCCAGGGCCCCAAACGCTAAAACATAGGGCCGGCCGTTACTCAGTAAATAAAGCAGCTACACTGTCCAGCTTGAGTCTACTGATAGCACTTGAGAATTATACTTCAACATAATTATGTACATGGGCCTCATAAGTCAAATATTATGGGCCCCAGGGCCCCAAATGTTAAAACAAAGGGCGGGCCGTTTCTCATCAAAGAAATCAGCTTCCGGGCTCAGAATTTGTACACAGATAGCACCTGAGAATTATATTTTACTAACACCCACACACCCATCCACCCCACACACGTAGGACTAAACAGACAGATCGTATTATATCATAATTGGAAATACCAGCGTGAAGCGTTAAGGCTGTTGCAGTTAAATTACATACCCATTGGCTGTTCCATTTAATTTACATACTCCCTCTGGAATAGTTTCCCCTAATCATATTGCATAGCCTCACTGTGAGTAAGAGAGACTGACAACAGCAACTTATGGAGAGTAAGAGAGACGACTCCCCTGGGAGGGGACTTTATACAATTTCTTTATTTTAAGTGCTACGACAGTGCAACCTACATTCAATTAAAGCTTGTGACTTGGACTTTCACTTTTTACACATTTTCTGCCCAATTGGACGACTTTTTACAATTTCTTTATTTTAAGTCCTCAGAAATAAGGACTATAAGTTTGGCTACTCCGATAACATGCGGGTATAGCCGTATTTGTGTACAAATATATAGCCTTCTAGTATTGTTTTGCCATTATGTCACATGTACATGTATGTTGACTCTGTATGATATACAAAATGTATCTCATTATTCATTATTTGTGCATTATGTAGTACACTATGCCATGTATGTATACACACATTTGCAGCTGTAATTGTGATTCTCTGTGATTATATTATTCTTATGTTTGCTTTTTCCAATAAAAAATATAATGACAAAAAAAAATATATATGGGGTCATTCAGTACACAACCTGAATAAAAATGGGGTCATTCAGTATGAAACTTTGAAAAAAGGATGGTCATTGGGGTAACAAAAAGTAAAATGGGAGTCATTGAGTACAGGATTGCCTAACTTGAGTATATCATTAAGTACACATAAATAAGTGCCAAACTGCGTAAAAACAACTTAGCCACCTTGGAAATGTGAAAAATCTCATTATTTCTGGAGGAGAACACATATGCCACCTAAATTTGGGAATTAAAAGGGGAGTCATTGGGTATAGCAGGAAATAGAAAAAGGGGTCATTGAGTATATGAATTTTTTTCAGGGTGGTCATTGGGTAATAGGTAGGACCATAACACAAAAAGGGGGTCATTGGGTACAAGCCGGTTTGAAAAAGGGGGTCTATCCCGAGGCACATGATGCATATCTGTCATGGAAGTGCCCCCCCCCCCCGGGTCTCC
This sequence comes from Amphiura filiformis, assembly GCF_039555335.1. Classification (NCBI taxonomy): domain Eukaryota; kingdom Metazoa; phylum Echinodermata; class Ophiuroidea; order Amphilepidida; family Amphiuridae; genus Amphiura; species Amphiura filiformis. The sequence continues at coordinate 46,577,303 of NC_092639.1, read as the reverse complement.
CGAGCCTGACTTTTGTTTTGAACCCGGTCCCATAAGTGTGCCTCTACACGGAGCGACCGTTTAGAAACAAGCATTAACACACTTTAATCACTGCAATTCAGCTTCCAAACTTGAGTCAGGATCGGCTTTGCGTTTTAGGCCTGGCGGTTAAGGCCGTATAAAATTAATGTTTTGGTTCTCGTCCCCTCCCTCCTCAACTTCTGGGATTTGTCAGATTTTTTTTGATTTTTTAGATTTTTCAATTTTTTTAGACTTTGGAATGATTTATGAAATCTTCATACATATAAAACAAGGACCACTTCCAAGTCTTTTTGTGGTACTCTAGGGGGGGTTTATCCCTCAGAATCTCACATTTGAAAAAAAAGTGTGTCATCGTTTTGAAAAAAATGTGCGTCATCGTTTCCACTGTTGGAAAAGACCGAAAACTTTTATACGGCCTAACCTAGGCCGCACGCCCGGGAGGTAGGCTAATTAGGCCTAAAGAAATTAAGTCGCATGTCATGGGCTAACCCGAAACATCATGCCTTCTCTTTCCTATCCTCACCAGATATTTCAGAGGAAATATAAGTAAAGAGTTGCTATATCAGAATGCCTCAGTCAAAACAAATGATACTCTCTTGCAAACGCCGAGCAGCTAGCACTGACAGCTTTGACTTGGTCAATATGAAGGCTAGGCCTAACTTACTTATGTTTCCCCGTTGTTGGCCAATTTTGTAGCCCTAGCTAGAATTTATATATAGGCCTATCATAGAAGTCATTGTAGCTTTGTAATTTATATTATAATATCCTTTTTAATATACTTGTTAGGCCTAAAAGGCACATAAAAGTTCATTGCTGTAAACACGTTCATGCGTTGGTTTAGGACCAAGTCTGGACTATGCAGTGTTGCCATACAGCGGAAAGGATAACCACTTTGACGTCACAGGGGTTGCCACGTGTCTCTGCACACATGAATTGGGCGAACGATGCGACATTGGGCGCTTTGTCTTTATTTGCTGATTTGGGGGTAAAATAAATGAAAATTATGCGTTTATCATTTTAGAAATGGATTCTATATGTCATTAGCTTTATTTTGATACCAAATATGTTTTTCTTTCAATGGTCCCTTTAATGGCCTTTGCACATTGCAAAAATACCCCCCGCATGGCAAAAAAAACATGCAATTTTTAGTAGGCCGAGAGGGCAGTGGCGGATTCAGGAATAGCGCGACCATCGGGAGGGTGTCTGAGGGGGGATGTGAGCCTCGAAACGGGGGGTACCAGTGCAGGGCCTCAAATTGCAAAACCTGTGTCTTGATGACCTACTATCAAAATGATTTTGCTGGAACAAATTCGCACGAATGGAGCAAAAAGTTTTAATGATATTAAAAATGGACCTAAATACTTGGCGCTTATATAGGCCTACTGGCTTGTCAATCCCAGTCCAACAATTAAGGGGTGAGACCCTCAACTTTTGGATTGTTACAAAATTCAGAGATGCACAGACAGACCCCAAAAATCCTGAACTTGCAAATCGTGGCGAGCGTGCGAGTGGAGCTGTCGCCCAGCACGGCCGGGGGGGTCGGGCCCGCTCAAGGTCGCTGGTGGGGGTACGCCAGATTGTTTCTGCACATTTCGCACCACAGGAAAGGACATTTCAGAGGCTATTAAAAAGAACATTTCAAGGCTCCTGGCTTGTTCTACACTTTTAATAACAAGTGCTTACTTCTTCCAGAAAACATGCTTTAAAGTTACTGAGTTTCCTATACTTTTATGCACAAGAGACACTCTTAAAAATTGTTTTTGGTTTTATTACATGACCAATATGGCTGATCTTGAAGCAGAAAATAAGGCAATAATTAAACATTTTTTGTGCTTGGTATCCACTGCTTCCCCCACCCCACCACACCTACCGGCACCCCATCCTGGGCTTTCACGTTCAGTAAACATTTTAGCAGATTTAGCACCCCAAAAGAGACCATTTTTGACATAAAAACCGGAGTGTTTTAGACTTTTTTGAAAAGTTTTTTTGACCTAATATAATATTAAACATGGCCTACATGACTGAAATTGATAGTATAGGCCTATAATGCGCAATATAAAAACAATGATTGTCCCCCCCCCCAATCGGGATGTGGGAGGGGCCCACATGGGGTACTTATGCATGAAGAATACATGGTATGATATATAAGAGTAATTTGTAAAATTCGGTATGTTAAACATACAGCGTGTCGCTACAAATTGGGATTTGAATAGTAGGCCTATATCCCAAGGGAAATACATACACACACTCACTCACCCCCACCCAACCTACCCCACCCCGACGGCCACACAAAGCGAAATTATACAGCTAAAAGGTCCACATCAAACCTTTGACCCAAGTTTGCTTCCATTTAGACTTGACAAACATGACTTGATCTTAGAGTATACATGGTATACATAGGCCTATACGGCATCAGTCCATGCAGCAGCATCTCAAACGTCATCGTTCATTAATACACATTGCATACTTCTTACTAGGGTAATATTCATTGAGGAAAAAGAGATGAGCTTTTGAACGCAAAACCCGACAGCAATCAGTGGCATGCTGGTCCGATAATGGACTAAAATTCATCAATTTTTGGCATGAAAATGTGTTCTCAATAATATAAAACTTTGATTCAGTTGGCCACGATGCAAAAAAAAATGAGTACCATTATCTAGCCGAGTCATCCAGTCAGGGTTCTAAGGAATTTACATTTTAAAATTCGAGATTTTCTCAGATCCGGAAATTTGATATATATAATGCACAATATAAAAACAATAATTCATCATTATTTGACCCTCCTCCTCTTCGGGTATGTGGGAGGAGGCCCACACCGGGGGGGTAATAATGTACATGCAGAATACACTGTAATTTGTTGGGAAAATGACACCAAAATTGCTCCCCCCTACTACCAAAAATCGCTTGCCCCCCCCTCTCGCCCGCCAAAAATTCGTTGCCCCCCATTGCACATGCCAAATTTTTGGGATGTCAATTTACCAACTTTAAATGGTCTTTATACATGTTATGAAAGCAGCATGAAGGAAAATTTGCATTAAGCTTTTCCGTGCACGGTTTTCCTAAGCATTTTAGAGTGTTTTATGTGCCAAAATTCACTTGCCCCTCCTCTCGGCCTGCCAAAAATTGCTTCCCATCCCCTTTCGCTCGCCAAAAATTTCTTGTCCCCACCCCTAATTTTACCCTCCCCAGGGCTCATAATTATTGCACAGCCTTTAGATGTCCCCATTTTCTCTGCTAAAACAAACAAAATAAACATGAAACACCCACCCCAACGAACTAACTAAACAGAGCGCTACAAACAAATACATCTTGAAACGCATAAGCCCGTCGGCCGTTAGGTGCTATATAAGGCCAGTATAAAATTAATGTTTTGGTTCTCGTCCAGAGGATTTTCATGAATTGATGAGGAGGGAGGTTTTTTTTTTTTTTTTTTTTCCAATGTAAAATTAGCATTGTCAGTAGTTTTCGGTCTTCTACAACAGTGCTCGAGGAAACGATGAGGCCCCTTTTTTTTTTCAAATGTGAGATTCTGAGGGATAAACCCCCTAGAGTACCACAAAAAGACTTAGAAGTGATGCTTGTTCTCTAATAAACTTATTTATATGTATGAAGATTTCATAAATCATTCCAAAACCTAAAAAAATTGAAAAATCTAAAAAAAAAAAAAAAATCCCAGAAATTGAGGAGGGAGGGGCGAGAACCAAAATATTAATTTTACACGGCCTAAAACATGAATGTGATAGGCCTACCCGAAACGATTCTGTCAATCAAACTCCAGCACAGCCGTTATTGGCCAGGATTTTAGTGTGAGGAATAGGCCGAAAAGACAAATTTTTATCCCAATTTGTAAATTTCTTATCTCATTTTTAGTCATTTTAAGGCCCGGTTTTAAGGACTCTTTGCTGTTCCCATGTATTCCTTAAAATTATCTGTGGGGATGATCCCCCACCGACTTCTTCTGGGTGCCCCACTCCCACCCAACCAATCACAGGCCTCAAAAAATATTGACCGGGCCGGTCGGTTTTTTTCTGGCTGCATTACAATAGGGCAGTGTCTTTTAGGCCGAATCGTCTTGGGTCGAGCTTGCAACTGATGATCAGTATAATTGCATGAGGCTGACATCTTTATAGTATGTTTTATAGAGATAATTGTGTTATGCATGACAGGTGACAAGCTATTGCCTGTCAATCAAATTTGTTACCAAGCATCGGTAAACAAATTTAACAATAGGAGCTGACTGAAGGTGACAAAATAAGCTAAAATGGTAATTTTTACACTTTTAAAAAAAAAAAATTTTAATTTCACATGATTGGTATGCATGTTTTCTTACGTGTAAGATGATAATATGTTTTTTGAGTTGACAAAGCCATAACAGATTTTGTTTAACCTTAAGATAGTCGCTTTCCATGTAAAGTATAGCAAAGTAGCACTTTCAATGAGTGATAACTCGTAAAGGAAGCATCTTTCTGTTTTGATTTATTACTTGATGAAATAGTTCTTTGGTTTTGCCAAATTTTGGAAGGTCATTACGGGGTCATCAGAGGTCACTCAGGGGTCATCTGAGGTCAAGTTATTAAAACTGTCGTATGGGCATGAAACTTGGTGGGTACAGTCAACATTTCAAGCCAAATTTTTGGAAGTTCATTTTGGGGTCACCAGGGGTCATCTGAGGTCAAATTAGTAAAACTGTCGTATGGGCATGAAACTTGGTGGGTACAGTCAACATTTGAAGCCAAATTTTTGGAAGGTCATTTTGGGGTCACCAGGGGTCATCTGAGGTCAAATTAGTAAAACTGTCGTATGGGCATGAAACTTGGTGGGTACAGTCAACATTTCAAGCCAAATTTTTGAAAGGTCATTTCACCAGGGGTCATCTGAGGTCAAATTAGTAAAAACTGTTGGATGGGCATGAAACTTGGTGGGTACAGTCAACATTTAAAGCCAAATTTTTGGAAGGTTACCAGGGGTCATCTGAGGTCAAATTAGTAAAAACTGTCGTATGGGCATGAAACTTGATGGATACAGTCAACATTTAAAGCCTAAGTTTTGGAAGGTCATTTCGAGGCCACCAGGGGTCATCTGAGGTCAAATTAGTAAAAACTGTCGTATGGGCATGAAACTTGGCACGAGGGGTACAGTCAACATTTAGAGCCAAAATTTTAGAAGGTCATTTCAGGGCCACCAGGGGTCATCTGAGGTCATATTAGTAAAAACTGTTGCATGGGCATGAAACTTGGTGGGTACAGTTACCATCAGCCAGATAATCGTGCCCAGCCGATAACCGCCAAATTCATTTACCTCTCTACCAAAAGTTATCGCAAAAGCAGGCGGTCAGAAAAGCAGGCGAGACTCGTGGTTCGAGAACCGCCTTGTTAAAGAGCTAGGAGTTATTTGTTCAGAGAGAATCAAAATGCTTATTTTTATTATTTTCCATGCTTTATATACCTGACATTGTATTGGAATAATAAAGCATTTTTGTGTTTCAATATGATCACTTATTTATTGTTCCTGAATGTTTTGATATTTAATCAAAATTTAATCAATTATTTCTAAGACTTGTAAAATAACTTAGAATGCATTTACCTATATCACTAATGGTGTTCTTGCATTGACACAATGATTTGTTTCCTGTAGGGGACACACATTCAGCTTTGAGATGCAATTTTAGCACATTACAATTTTTGAGATGTCCTGAAAAAATGACCATTTTGTACATGAAATGTTTGAAAAAGATCTTTTTTATCTCATATGAGCAAGATGAAATCAGTAACTGTTTTTGAAAATCAGTTTGTCTTTATAGTTTTCTGTAAAGGTCTAATTGTCATGTTTAATGCTCTGCGTGCTAACCATGGCCTTCAATATGAAATGTCCATGTTTTGAAATATGTTCTCAAAATATAGAGAGCTATCTCTTTAGCCGCGGAACCAGTACTAGGCTTGTAATTGTTTGGACTCATTTTAATGTCTTTTTCATGCTAATTCCAAATATGGTCAATTGGTCATGAAAATGTACAATTCCAAAATTGTTGAATTAAAAAAAAATGAAACTTGTCGTCTGCAGTCGACACCCGTGTGGAGAGAGTTAACAGCTTTTAACCTACTTGTGATGGATTTATCTGTAAATATTTGGGATTAAGTGAAGCTTACATGTTCAGGTAAACTGTTTTCATAGATTAAAGAGGTACATAAAGCATTCCAATGGGCTATTCCATTTGAAATCCACACTACCCCTGTGAACGATTTGGTAAATATCTTCCACAGGGGAGTATGTTTTCAAGTGTAATTAGTCAGGGAAAATCATTTTGAAACTCATACTCCCCCTGTATATGGCTTTACCTATGGTTTTGACAACTGGAGTGAGCATTTCAAATGGAAGTTACCCAACTGTCTATTCTATTTGAAACTCATACTCCCTCTGTGGAAGATATTTCCAAAATCTTCCACAGGGGTGTGTGGATTTTGAATGGAATAGCCCAATACTAAATGGTTGGTCCTCAAAAACAAATGATACTGGACTTTTGTTGCACCGTCTTGTTTATTTTTAGTCTGGTTGTTTTATTGTCTGGTTTTTCAGATGTTCAGTTTCAGATATCTCATAGCCACAGAAAATTTTTTTCCATCAAGTGGTCTTTCCAGACAATTTCTTCACTGGATTAAGCCTAAAAATAATTGTTTGATTGGCGTAACCTAAAACAAATCATGATAGGTAGGTCGGGTTTTAGAAAAAATATATTATTTTTTGGTCAAATACTCCTAAATCTTACCTGTTTTTGAATACTAAATGACAATAAATGCAGGATATCATGAGAGGGTTTAATGCACATTTTCTTTATTTTTAACTTCAATGGTCACAAACTACTTTTTTCCATTTTAAAGCATTATCCATTATAATTGTGTAAAATTTAAATGGCCTTTCTTTCTGCCCTCAAAATAAATAAAAATATTCAGGATAGGCAGTATAGTTTAGGGTAAAATGCCATGGTAAAATGACTCAACATATTTGGATCTTTGGGTGCTTTTTGCTCTTCTTTTAAGTGAAAATTGGGCTTTAATTCTCACTGCTGCCACCTTGACATGGTAACATGAATACATTTTAATTTAAAGCAACCATGACATTGGTGTGGGTGTATAGCCAAGGTGTGTTGATGTCTAACTGGAAAATCATTGACCCAAATCAAAAACTGAATACAATTTCAAATCTGTTTTTTCATGCTTCATGAATTTATACTTACCAAACTTAACTAAAGTAATTGAAGTATTTTCTCATGCTTCATGAATTTATACTTTATACCAAACATTATACAAACTGAAGTAAAAGAAGTAGTTTATAATTTTCAAAATGCATGAATTAAAACTAATGAAACATTAAATAAATGCTGTTTGAAACATATTACATACATGATTGTACATGGACTACTTCCAAAATAAACCTTATCATTAACAGAATCAAGTTTGGTATAGATTCAAAAATTTCCTTAAAATGTGTTTGTTTTTTACTGAAAAAGTATAGACATGAAACATAGCAAAATAGTAATCCTTTAGTTGGACTGGCATTAGAAGTACAATTCTAATATTTGGTCAATTTGAAAATAAAATTTTTTTTTATGCAGGGACAGTCAAGCCATGGGATAAGGCACAAAAAACCAACAAGTTTGTTTCCTGTAGCACGTGCGTCTTTCGTTTTTAACGGCTTATTGTTCGCATTTGAATATTTTTTCACTTACAAAGAAAAAAAAAGAAAAAAAAACAAAAAAATCACAATAATATAAAACACTACTGGAGTAAACATTTACACATTACACAACAAATGAGCATAGTGAAAAAAACTACTGCAGGTTAAAAGGGGTCATAAATATTCTTGAATATGAAGAAATATGATTTTTGTGTGTGTTGGAGAGACCCACTGTAAATTTCCATTCCAGTTTGCAACAAAAAAATTTATTTTTTTTTCATTTGAAAACATAGATAATAAAAAAATAAAATAATTTTCTTATATTAAACTTAATGTACAGGGTGTCCCAGAAAAAAATAGACATCAGAATTCAAACATCTAAACTTCAGCATGTAGCCCAATTTATTTTGCATCTTATACGCCAATTTTACTGGAATCGGTTGACTGATTGCAAAGAAATGAGCGATTCCATCAGTGTTTGAAATATGCCTCAAAAAGATACATGCCAGCCGGGCTTGACCTTAAAAAGTGACCGGCCAGCCGGGGCGGCAACTAGATGCCAGTCAGAAAAGTTACCGGCCAGGCCAAAAAGTTACAGGCCAATGGCCGGCTGACCGGCCCTATTTCGAACGCTGGATTCCATAACGCATGCATCAATTCACTTCATTCCAAGTTTGAAAGAAAGATCATTCAACACAATGCGCACTAGTGGTTAACTGTCAATGTGCTTCATATTTTGTTCTGTGAAATCCTCGCTCTTTTAAACAATCTGTTTCTTGCAAAACATTTAATTAGGTTTTGTTCAAATTTGAAAACCTGCACAATATTGGAAATGAAAGCTTGCACATAAGTAAATATCTTTTTTTCGTTAATGTTGATATGAATTTTGCAAAAAGAATTATTGCATAAAGAATTCCAGCTGGCTTAAAATTTCTCACACATTAATGTTTTCGAATATGTCCAAGAAATTGTAATGCAAAGCTTAAATCTTTTAAAACTTCAACATTAATGTTGCATGGTATCAAAAATTACACGTAAAGCTGTAAGCACTTGATCATTGTCATTCTTGGCTCAAATGTTCTTTGGAAAGTTAAAATAAAACATTTTTGCACAGCCTAAAGAATTAAAGTTGGAAAGCTTCCAGTTGCAGATATCAAAGTTTTCTTGGACAGACTGTTATTCATCTTCGGTGAAAGCATGAATAACATAACACCGTCGGATTATAAAATAGATAATGTGGACTAAATTTAATGAGATACACAAACTTTAGGAAGCGGTGGCGAGTATGAAAAAAAGCGCCTGTTGATCAAACTTGGAATGGACTGCATTGATGTGTGCATTATGTAATTGTTAATTTCTTCGTAACCAGTCAACCGAATCAAATAAAATTTTTGTATGTAATGCATAATAAAATAGGCTATGCGCTACAATTTTAATTGTTTGATTTTGATGTCTATTTCTCGACTTACGTTCAATTTTATTCACTCGATGATTTTTTTCTGGGACACCCTGTATATGTATTACAGACATGAAAATAAGATTATAATAAGAAATGTATCATTATACCATTATTATTGTATTAAACATAATTACAAATGTATATAGTATTGTGGCACGTACATGCATGTACTCATGGCCATGAAGTTTGAGCAAATGTTCAGTGGAAGATTATTCCACAGCACCACAGCTGTGTAATGGAAGAATACATCTTACAATTGAATACCTGAGTGGAAGAAGGGCCCAACTCCATCAAAACTGTTTTTGAGATATTAAGAAAAAACTTAATATTTGGAAAAGTTTTATAGGCAGAACGTTTTTATCTTCAGGGGACCTTTAATACATGAACATACAATAGTACATACATTCGAAATTATATATGATGTTTCCATGGCAACGGTACAGGTCTTAATAGGAGCTGGAGTTGGGCCCTTCTTCCACTAATATACCACAAGTACCAGTTCTGTGTTATAAATAGCTACAGAAATTAGATAATCACCATTAATTGCACAAGTAGAACTCATGTAATAGGTTGGCAAGAAAATTTATTGTAGTGAAAAGCAGATTTCATGGATGAACAAAATTCCTCTTTAACACTATGTTTGTGGAAGAAGGGCCCAACTCCATGGAGTTGGGCCTTTCTTCCATGAAAACCATGATTAAGTGTACGTGGAAGACTATTTGGAGAGTGGATTTTGGCTCATCCTTAACATACAAGGAAGATCAGTCTGCTGGCAATAAAATGCTGGGTCTAACTCATTTTTGTAAAAAAGTGGAGTTGGGCCCTTCTTCCACTCAGGTATTCAATTTTGTATCAGTTTTAATGAAACACAAATTTTACAAAGTATTTGTTGTTTTGTTTTATAATTGGAAACTACTACATTTACACCTTTGATCTGTGGATATTTCCACCGATAATGCCAGTGGGGTACTTGTACAGGCCTGGAAAAATCTGGAAATGCTTTGGGAAATGCTGGCATTTGGAGGGGAATTTTGCTTTCCCATATAAAGAAACACATTTAAGTAATGGCAGGAAATTTTGCATCCTAGTGGAAAATTTGGCTTTTCTTGCTGGGAAATCAACATTTTTTCCAGGCCTACACGTATATAATATCATGTGTTGCCATCCTCACAATGGTCTATTCCATTTAAAATCCACACTACCCATGTGGAAAATTTGGAAATAACTGCCACAGGGGGAGTATGAATTTCAAATGGAATGAGATTATGAATTTCAAATGGAATGAGCACATTAGGTCGATTTATTTGAAATTTATATTCCCTCTGAGAAATATCCACCTGAATCTTCCACTGAGGGAGAATGCTGAGTTTCAAATGGAGCTGCTAATGTATTAATTCCATTTGAAATTCATACTCCCTCTGTGGAAAGTATTTCCAAAATTTTCCACAGAGGTAGTGTGGATTTAAAATGGAATAGCCCATTTTCAACCTAAAATACTGACCTACTTCACTGACCTTCCTTGAAACCACTGTTTTGGATAAATGATTTTGTTGGGCTGTCTGTGGGCTGTCTGTTGACATTGCCAAGACAAAAGAGTTTAATATTATAGCCCCACCATTAAAATTTCTAAACAGTGAATTAGGCTTAAAAAATAGTTGACTTGCCCTTAAGGGATCTGGAATGAGCGTTTTGAGCGTTTCGATGGTATTTTTTGTGGGACATGAGAGCACATCAGACATATCGAATTGCATTCTGAATATGAAGAATGTCTTTCTGATATCAAATAATTTTCATTTTTTGAAATTCACGATATAATACAATTTTTATGACAAATTATTAAAATTTGATATTTTTCACATTTTTGATATATAACAGTCCTCGAAGTAATTTTGATAAATCTAATGATATATTCTTAAAGTGTATGTAGCTGGGAGGAAAAGCCGACGATCAATCGAAAATTTTGACCTTTCATATTGAAGATATGGATTTTTTTCCTAAAACGACCTAATTTATTTTGGTGTTTTGGGAAAAAATCCATATCTTCAATAATCTGGTCAAAATTTTCAATTGATCGTCGGCTTTTCATCCCACCTACATACACTTTAAATATAAATAATCAGATTTATAAAGTTTACTTTGAGTACTGTTAAATATAAAAAATATCAATTTTTAATCATTTGCCATAAAATGTGTATTACATTGTGAATTTCAAAAAATCAAAATTATTGGATATCAGAAGGACATTCTTCATATTCAGAATGCAATTCGATATGTCTGATGTGCTCTAATGTCCCACAATAAATACTGTCCAAACGTTCATACCCCACCCCTTAAGGTATCAACACCTGGGTCGATCAGTTGATTTATTTTTTTGTTGTGGTTGCAATTTCTGGAAAATAATATACTTTGCATAGAGAATTTTAGAGAAATACAGACATGCACTTTACAAATGTACGCATCTTCAGGTGCGTAGTTTATTGAAAATACTACGGAAAATGTGATTCAAATCAATGCAGGAAACACAATTTCCATCCCACATTTCCCTGTTAAAGTTACAGCGTATGTTTACGCTGCCAAATTTAACAAAACAAATGCAGAAATTGAGTCAGAATTTGTAAGAAATTGATGATTTTATGCGTTTATACTGTAGATTAACATAAATAAAACACATATTTGAATATTATCAACCAAAATATGACGGTCATTTCCCTATAGTCAAATTAAAAATAAAATAAAAAACCGCAACCGTGTCTTTTAGGATTTTTGGATCGGTGATAAGGGCAAGTTAACTTTTTTTAAGCCTTACTGGTCAGTTGTGCTATTAACCTGATGTTGGGTGAAATCCCTACTCTTTCCCGCAAATGGGCTGTTCAAGTTGAAATCTATACACCCCCTATGGAAAACATAACCTTAATTTGCCACACAGGGAGTGTGAATTTCAAATGGAGTCACTCATTCAGGTAACCCCATTTGAAATCATGTCTTAGGGGGTGTATGGATTTCAACTGGAATAGCCCAATTCCTGTTTGAAGATGATAACACATTGCATTTGAGTACCTCCCCCTCCTCAGATGATGCCTTCTCATTAGTTGGCATGACTTGACCTAATCTAGGATATTAATTGATTTTAAAAACATCTTATGATATTTGGCTTGAAGAAGTAAAGAATATAGTGATACACTTAAAACCTCAAAAACAGTTTTATTATCTAATAACATCTTATGTTGGTCTTCAAAATATAGGAAACATCCGTCTGCAGTGGAAATTTCAATTGAATTTACACAGCTTTCAATAGCTGTATTCGATCCAACCACGATTGTTTTTTGCGTATTTTAAACTACAACGCGAACGAACAACCTTGGATACAGAACTAACCAATCATGAGTGCGTTGGCATGGTTGGATTCACTTCCCTGTTACGCACGCACACCCCCAACGCTGGCGTACATCACATAATGTATGCAAAAATCATCACGCTACATCAGGCTGTGTTCAATCAATTGAAATTTCCACTATAAATAGTCTAAAAAATAGTTGAATATTAGGCTAATGAAAGTTGATTGAGTTTCCCATCGCCTGCCAGTGTCACCTTTTTTATGCCATGTCTGAATGTCATTTTGCAGAATTAATTCATAATTTTGACATTTTATCGAAAATACCCAGTCAAAATTCTAAATTGACCTGTCATTTTTGGGGCGCCCGCTACGGCGGGCCCCTTATTTTACCTTCCGCATGGCTTATTATTACTTATCAGTGTGATAAAAAGGCTGATGCGGTAAAAATGAATATTAAAAAAATAATGAATATTGAAGTAATCTCATTTCATTATTCGGCAAAAAATATGCAATGAAAAACTCAAGATCAAGTTTCATTCTCCTTAGCAATTCAAAGAATTGATAAAATAATGCTAGTAACTATTTTGTCTTTTCAGTAACTCTTTACAAGCAACAGGGTCAGACAACTGTACATTTACAATAATGTTTGTAACTATTTTGTCTTTTCAGTAACTCTTTACAAGCAACAGGGTCAGACAACTGTACATTTACAATAATGTTTGTAACTATTTTGTCTTTTCAGTAACTCTTTACAAGCAACAGGGTCAGACAACTGTACATTTACAATAATGTTTGTAACTATTTTGTCTTTTCAGTAACTCTTTACAAGCAACAGGGTCAGACAACTGTACATTTACAATAATGTTTGTAACTATTTTGTCTTTTCAGTAACTCTTTACAAGCAACAGGGTCAGACAACTGTACATTTACAATAATGTTTGTAACTATTTTGTCTTTTCAGTAACTCTTTACAAGCAACAGGCTCAGACAACTACATTTACAATAATGTCTGTAACTATTTTGTCTTTTCAGTAACTCTTTACAAGCAACATGGACAGACAACTGTACATTCACAATAATGTCTGTAACTATTTTGTCTTTTCAGTAACTCTTTACAAGCAACAGGGTCAGACAACTGTACATTTACAATAATGCTAGTAACTATTTTGTCTTTTCAGTAACTCTTTACAAGCAACAGGGTCAGACAACTACATTTACATTAATGTTTGTAACTATTTTGTCTTTTCAGTAACTCTTTACAAGCAACAGGGTCAGACAACTGTACATTTACAATAATGTTTGTAACTATTTTGTCTTTTCAGTAACTCTTTACAAGCAACAGGGTCAGACAACTGTACATTTACAATAATGTTTGTAACTATTTTGTCTTTTCAGTAACTCTTTACAAACAACAGGGTCAGACAACTGTACATTTACAATAATGTTTGTAACTATTTTGTCTTTTCAGTAACTCTTTACAAACAACAGGGTCAGACAACTACATTTACAATAATGTTTGTAACTATTTTGTCTTTTCAGTAACTCTTTACAAGCAACAGGGTCAGACAACTTTACATTTACAATAATGTTTGTAACTATTTTATCTTTTCACTAACTCTTTACAAGCAACAGGGTCAGACAACTGTACATTTACAATAATGTTTGTAACTATTTTGTCTTTTCAGTAACTCTTTACAAGCAACAGGGTCAGACAACTGTACATTTACAATAATGTTTGTAACTATTTTGTCTTTTCACTAACTCTTTACAAGCAACAGGGTCAGACAACTGTACATTTACAATAATGTTTGTAACTATTTTGTCTTTTCAGTAACTCTTTACAAGCAACAGGGTCAGACAACTGTACATTTACAATAATGCTAGTAACTATTTTGTCTTTTCAGTAACTCTTTACAAGCAACAGGGTCAGACAACTGTACATTTACATTAATGTTTGTAACTATTTTGTCTTTTCAGTAACTCTTTACAAGCAACAGGGTCAGACAACTGTACATTTACAATAATGTTTGTAACTATTTTGTCTTTTCAGTAACTCTTTACAAGCAACAGGGTCAGACAACTGTACATTTACAATAATGTTTGTAACTATTTTGTCTTTTCAGTAACTCTTTACAAACAACAGGGTCAGACAACTTTACATTTACAATAATGTTTGTAACTATTTTATCTTTTCACTAACTCTTTACAAGCAACAGGGTCAGACAACTGTACATTTACAATAATGTTTGTAACTATTTTGTCTTTTCAGTAACTCTTTACAAGCAACAGGGTCAGACAACTGTACATTTACAATAATGTTTGTAACTATTTTGTCTTTTCAGTAACTCTTTACAAGCAACATGGACAGACAACTGTACATTTACAATAATGTCTGTAACTATTTTGTCTTTTCAGTAACTCTTTACAAGCAACAGGGTCAGACAACTGTACATTTACAATAATGCTAGTAACTATTTTGTCTTTTCAGTAACTCTTTACAAGCAACAGGGTCAGACAACTGTACATTTACATTAATGTTTGTAACTATTTTGTCTTTTCAGTAACTCTTTACAAGCAACAGGGTCAGACAACTGTACATTTACAATAATGTTTGTAACTATTTTGTCTTTTCAGTAACTCTTTACAAGCAACAGGGTCAGACAACTGTACATTTACAATAATGTTTGTAACTATTTTGTCTTTTCAGTAACTCTTTACAAACAACAGGGTCAGACAACTGTACATTTACAATAATGTTTGTAACTATTTTGTCTTTTCAGTAACTCTTTACAAACAACAGGGTCAGACAACTGTACATTTACAATAATGTTTGTCACTATTTTGTCTTTTCAGTAACTCTTTACAAGCAACAGGGTCAGACAACTGTACATTTACAATAATGTTTGTAACTATTTTGTCTTTTCAGTAACTCTTTACAAGCAACAGGGTCAGACAACTGTACATTTACAATAATGTTTGTAACTATTTTGTCTTTTCAGTAACTCTTTACAAGCAACAGGGTCAGACAACTGTACATTCACAATAGAACAGAAGGCTGTGGGTAAAGATGACTTCACAAAGATCCCCAATGGAACCAATGGCTTAGAAGACAGAATGTCAGTTATATGGGAGAAAGGAGTGGTAAGTATTTGTTAGGATATCTGGCAACACTGGTATGAGTGGGGATACAGGGAACAGTAGAAAATGTGACTGGAAAGTCTCACAGCAGTGTGATAGTAAATATGGGAAGAAATGTTTTTGTGGTGTGTACTACTTTTTGCTATTATCAAATATTGCCTTTGTTAGTTTGCTGGGGATTGAATGCTATGTTATGCAATATGGTGGTACATAAATGTAAATCTCTTGAGTTCCCAAGTGTATTTTGATGCCAGTGATTTTGTATTATTTTATTGAATTGGCATATTTGCCAGCAGAAGTTAAATTTGCTGCAGTTCAAGCTGAAACAATCGACTGCCACAAATGATTTAAGTTGTTGAACTTTTATGTTTCCAGCACTCTGGTAAGATGGACCCATGTAGATTTGTAGCTGTTACCAGTACTAATGCTGCCAAGATTTTCAATTTCTACCCAAAGAAGGTTAGTGAAGGACAGTGTTTTCTTTCTAGAATATCAAATTCTTTGTTGGAAGGTATCGATAAAGTACTATTAGATAGTTAAGAGTATTATAATAATAGCAAGGGATATTATACTTTTCTTTGTTATGATTAAAGATGTAAATGAATAGACCTTATTGATTTGATACATGAGCTATTTTCCTGCAAGTGTGTGGTATCGGAGTAAGCTACCTCAAAAATACCATAAATTTTTTATTTTTTTTTAAAGGAAGGTTTGTTGGTAAACATTATAAAGGATTTCTTATGAACAAAACCAAAACATTTACTTACTATTGATGGTTTCGCTCATCATGGTCGGTAGGCAGCATCAAAATGAAACGGTCAATAGTGAGAAAATGTGTGCTTTTGTTCAAAAGCAATATTTCATAATTAAAAGATTATAGTATTAAAAATGCTATAACTAGTCTTAGAACTCTGCAAATAGATTCATCAGGATTGTCCATTGAAATTATTTACATAGTTCTAAAACAAATCCAATATAAAATAGGTGATGTTGACATACCTCAATGACGTTTCGTGCTGTATCACAGCACTTTCTCAAATTGAATGATCAGCTTTGACCTTAGCTGACGTAGGTGGCGTTGTTAGTAACTGGTCATAGATGTGCGGAAGAAAGTAGTTTTATATGACCAGTTTGGGTAAGTGCTGTGCCCAGCTGTATGTACGCCAGTCTATATCAATCCACAATGTTATGAGTCCCACCTGTTAAGAGCTGATCAGAGTATAGGCAGCTGATTCCATAACTTTGATGTTGGAACCAAAAGAGTGATGTTCACACAGAACCATTGGGAGGTGATCTGAGCAGAAATTTGGCGGGAATGCGTAGTGAGCGTGCTAGAAAGGGGGTTTTCAGTCAAAATCCATACACCTGCCACACAGGGGTGCAGATTTCAAATGGAGCCACCCATTTAGGTAACCCCATTTGAAATTCACACTCCCTGTGTGGAAGAAAAGGGTCATATCTTCCATAGGGTGGGTATGGATTTCAACTAGAATAGCCCAATAGACGTGTAACCCTAACCCAATGCTGTATGGTGCAAAAACTGAATGAGGAGCCAATGCCTCCTAACTTTATAAATCATTTGTGTTGCACGCAGCATGGATGTGCGCAGTGATCTCGCACAGCGCGATATTCTGCTAGATTTGGGCATGGGAGTGACTGGTTGAACTAGATCAAACATTCGTAAATTACATGCAAACATGATTTCATAGGTGATCTGTTTAAGAATTTGAATAAAAGTATTGTTTGGAGACCCAGCTGTGTCTCTATCATCTGATATAACACGGGATATAGCATTATTATTATGTGGAGCAACATTTCATCAGTTGTTGAGAGACGAGGAATTATCCACTAACTGTGTCTCAACTTAGTTTTAGTTTTCTTGCTCTTCGTATCTCTTTACTTTTTTTCTGATGACTAAGAAAATCCCAATACTTAAAGGAGTATTTCTAGATCCTAGCATCCTCGTTTTATGACAGTTTTTAGTAGATATCCACGAAAAAAGCTTATTCCCAAAATTTCAGTTGATTCCGATTTTGCATTTGCGAGTTATGAATGATTATGTGTATTACACTGCTCCATAGACAATGTGTTTATACCAGAACGAAATTCAAATATCACGATATCTTTGCCAAACGAATTAATCTGCAAGAATTTTTTTGTACATAAACATTATATAGGCAGAGGTTTCCAGTGATATAAAAATCTCAACTTTTTTGGAGAAAAGTGGGGGGATGATGTTGTGGATCACGAAGTGCCCTTTTATAAAAATAGGAAAGAAATGCACTACATTTTTCTTTACATAATCAGATACAAACTATCCACAATACAGCATATATACTGCTCCAAGAGAGTATCCTTACACTTGGAAAAATAATCACAATTTCAAAACTGAACCATATTGGGTAAATTTGTTTTTAATAGATGCACTATCTAATCCGGCACATTTTAACACCCCATTGAATCCAATGTGACTTCAAGAAGCAAAGTTACAAGCAGATGATTAGACGAAGGTCCAGTCTTAAAAGTGACACACTGGCCTATTCAAAACTTCACGGACTAGACATTTGGTTTGAGAGTGGTAAATGGCTAATTTGTGTGTGTCTTTAATTTAAAACAAAAGGAACAAAAGAAAACTGAAACAAAAGAGCTGACAAATAAAATGCAAGTTATGAAAAGTACAGATAAGTAAAAACTGAAATAAATACTGCTTTAAATAAAGTTTCATTGGAGAAACTGTGTAGTCTCTTTGTTGCGCTTGTTGGAATCTTTTTGTACCTTGTATAGGCCAATTTGTCACTTTTAAAACTGGACCTTCGTTTATTCAATTGCTTGTAACTTTACTTCTTGAGGTCACATTAGATTAAATGTGGTGTCATAATGTGCATGATTAGATAGTGCATCTTTTACAAAAACAAATTTACCCCAATATGGTTCAGTTTTGAAATTGTGATTATTTTTTCAAGTGTAAGGATACTTTCTTGGCGCAGTATATTACAAAGTAGAATAAAATCTATTCATATTAAACTTGATACCAAGAAGTTTCTTGAATATAAATGCAGAATATACAGCTATCTAAGTTTTTTTCAATTTGTTCATTCATAATTTATACACATTTTGAGTTAAAAATTTCTTTAGTTTTGCCACACCATTTTGCAGGGGAGGCTATACAAAGATAGTAATTGCACCATTTTAGATCATTTTGTATATTTTGACACTACTTCTATCACAAACAACTAGATTTCCATCAGGTGTTATAGCCATACCTTGAGGAAGATACAATCCTTGTACTAGACATGCTACCAACTTGCCTGTAATACAGCAATACTGCTCTATCACACCAGTGTTGAGTAATGAACTATTGGGATCATCTTCTGATGGCTGACTCCTTGCAATCAACAGACACTCAGTTTGCTCATCATAACAAATACCATTCACCTTTGGGATATCAATGCTAAGAGTTTCCTGTCCAGACTCCATGTTCATCATGCTTACCCTTCCACTCACCGGTCTACTCACTGCAATATTGTTATCATCAATGAGAGCCATATGAACTGGCTTTATGTTTGTCTCTATTGTTTGTATAATCTCACCTGTAGGCTTGTGCATTGTGATTTCCAATCTACATACATCCCCAGCTAAGATACTTCCATCAGCCATAGTAATCACACTCCATACATTAGAAGAGCTTACATCTTGCATTGTATTGATTGTCTTCTCATACGCTCCTCTTGTAGAATATATTTCAATACCAATGCACCTTCCTACAAGAAATTTGCCATTAGTGCCTATAGCCACACCACGGGGTTTGTATGTATTAGATGATCGTAATGACAAACTAACATGTTTTTCATATTGACCATGTTGCCTCCTGTAAACTAATGCTTCCTTCTTGTTATACTCACTGAATACTATTAAACCATCAGGTGAGCATCCAATGTGATATGCATCATCCAGACCACTAATCTCTTGTACTAGTTGCAGATCCCTTGGCTTAACCACTCTTCCTGGTTTCAGATCAAGCAAGTCTTTCCTTTCAATAAACCGTGCTGCATTTGAGGCCTTGCCAACATATGGGGCTGCTTTCCTCACCTTCAGTTCCTTTATTTTGCCCATGAGGGTGGCATGTTGTGTTATATAGGCATAATCTGAGGAGGCTCTAGTGTCATTTGCTACTTTATTAACTGCATTTAGTTTGTCAGCCTCGTTTGTTAGTCTGGTCACTTCCAGGTCTATTTTTGCTACTCTCTCCTGAGTTGCTTGATCCAGCTGCTTCTCCATTTCATTCTTTGCTTCGTCAAGTTTTCTTTGTAAACTCTGCACATGCTGTTGAACTTTTTGTTTTTCCAATTCATAATTTTGGAAAGATTTGGCTCTAAGCTCTTTCAGTTGTTGTATATTATCCCTACATGTGTCTTCTTCAGCTTGAATATCATTCAATACAGGATTCAGTTCTTGCTTCCATTCCTTGGATGTAGTCTTGACATCTTTGCTGTTGTGTTTTTTCCCCATGTGAAATGCCAGGATACAGTTCTGACAAGCGAGTCGATTACATGGCTGGCAATAGAGATGTGTTTTCTCATCATGATGAGTACATCTTGGAACTGTGTGACGCGGACCTCTTGCATAGTTTGGATGCTCTTCAGCAAGATTCTTTAGATGTAAATTTGTCCTTAAGGCTGAAACACCTCCTGCTGGTAGAGGAGTTGTTTTAGGACATCGCAATGGACACTTGATGGGTTGACCTGGCTGGTTCAATGTTACCATTCGTTGCAGACAAACCTCACAACATGTATGCGGGCATGCCAAGTCTTTTGGTGTATTTGGAGGCACAAAAAATTCATAACACACAGGGCATGTAACTCTACTCTTTGCAGACGCTGTAAATTTGGCAGCCATGATTATTGCAATGTCAAGGTATATTTCACAGCATAGAACTCTGCATCCATCCGTATTCTTGAAATCAAAATAGATATAGAATTTTGGTAATTGTTGGCATGATTTACACAATGTATACCAGGAAATTACCTCTGAGACCTTTTCGTTTGGGTGTTTGACTAATTCATGTGTTGATTGCATGAGTTGGTCATTGGAAGTACCAAGCACAAGTCTTTGTTTCCTACCCACCAAACCATGACTTAGCATGAACCTTATTCATTCCATTAACTGCCCAGGGCAGTTAACAATGTCATTTTGGTTAGGTGCTTAATTTATATTGTTTACATAATTGCAAAATTTAAAAATGGCCCAGAATATGTACCGATGGCTCTGAACTTGTGTTTGATACATGTGTAGTTACATGGATCCTGCACATAATGATAGAGGATCATGTGTAGTAAAGTTGCTGGGTGGGCGCTTATAGAGGCATGGGCGGTTATTGGAACGAATATGGTATTTGTCTTTTTCAATGCTACATGGCATAGTGGTGACGTTGTGATGAAATGATCTCTATATACTATGTTAACAAAAGACAAGCTCATGGTGTGTGGTAATAAACTTTCCCACATTCTTTTGGCTCACCATTGAATGTCTGAATAAGTAGACATGTATAATATTCATTGCAATTTACTTTTGTGACTTGGAATCTTATGCAAAAAATATAATATGAAATTATAATACCAAATCATCCAAATGAGTTATTTTATAGTATGAAAAAGTTAAAAAAAATAAATGTAAAAGTATGTGAAGTAAACAAATAAAAAATACAGTATATGCTGTTATTTTCGCAAAGGGTGTTATTTTCGCGAATTTTGTGAGTGGATGTGCACTGCAGGCACAAAAATAACAACACATGAAAATAAGTTTTTGTATAAAGTTACTTCACACTTGAATAAATTCTGTGAAATAAACAACTCGCACATTTTCCAAAAAATCTCAAAATTGCAAAAAATTCTGTACGCGAATATAACAGTGTGTACACATTAGAAGAATAGAATAAGAATTGTTAACTAAATGAGTATAAAACAGCTCCTTGCTTTCGATATTTAAAGGAAGGTGACCTGATATATTTGGAAAATGGAATTCTTTAAAATTTAAAAATGTTGTCCCTTCATGCAAAAAGAACATGGGACTAATTCCTTATGAAATTACTGACATTCATACAGCGTGGTAATCATGATAGTATAGTCTCTACAGTGTTTTTATTAATGATTTTCATGTAATAAATTGATATCAAATGAGAGATCTTATTTTTCTCATTAACATATTGAAATTAGGAGTTCCAAATTGGTGTATTTCCGAAAATATCATCAAAAAACTGTCGATTTAGTCTTAAACAAGGTATACCACAGTAAAGACTAATTCAACAGTTTTTTGATGATTTCTTTGGAAATATACCGATTTGGAATTCCTAATTTTAATATGTTATTGTTAATGAGAAAAATCTGAGCTTTCACCTGATACCAAAATCTGCATTTTGATGGGGAAAAGTGGGGGGATGAGGCTGTCAATCAGTGCAGGTTACTCACCTTTAATTTGTTTGGATTGATCAGGGTTTTTTTTCCCAATTTGTTGGTCATTGTCTATGGCTTTTCCTCCTATTTACAATTTTAGGTTATCTCAATGCATGTGAATTGGCATTAGGCCGATTAAAAAAATACATGTTTAGCGTTCGGGAAGGAAGGAGGAGGGGCTTTTTATTTTTTATTAAAAAATGGGTGCACAAACCCATATATAGCCGCTATAAGCGCACACATACACAAGGATACCTGGAAAAAAGGAGGAGGCCTTTTTTATTTTATTGTTTTGGTAAGATAGGCCGCAAAAAAGGAGGAGGCCTTTTTTATTTTATTGTTTTGGTAAGATAGGCCGCCCTTCTGAAAATAAAACTTTTCTGAAGTATTTAAATATACATTTGTAAGGCTATAGAATGTGTTTCAACTACTGAAACATCTTCCAAACATCTTCGTTAAAAAGTTATACCTAAAATTTTAGAAAATAAAAAATAATACTAAAGAATCTTTAAAAAAGGAAGTGAGAGGGGACGCTAAACATGTATTTTTTTTTTACTCTGCCTTATTTGTATGGTGATATGGGAAGTCACTACAAAAAAGGTCATACCATAAAAGGCCACTCCACTCTGAAAAAGAAGAAAAGAATGGCAAGTTCAAGATCAAGTTTTAGATGTTAGTACTAGGTTGAAATTTAAACTTTCCAGATACTACCCTGGTGGTGGTTAGTTTAGTTAGTTTATTCTTTCTTTATTGAGGGTAACAACTTCAGTGACCAGCACTGCTTTCCAAGCAGGCCCTCAGTCAATACAAAACATAATATAATATTAAGTACACAAAAGTGATACAATATAAGATACCAAAAAAATAAAATGCAATCACAATTAGGAATTCATAAACTATACATTTTAACATGAAATGAGAACATTTGTTTTGAATTGTTTCAAAGACATATTTTCCATATCAGTTCGAATCATTGGTGATAAACTGTTCCAAATATGAGCAGCTCTAACGTGAAATGTACGCAATCCAGAATTAGTGTGTATTTTGGAACAATCAATGTATTAGACAAATGATTTCTGGTTACATGAGAATGAGTATTATGAACAAACTCAAACTGAGATGATAAATATGAAGGACTAAGATTTCTTAAACATTTAAATGTAAGAATAAGCATATGATTTTTCCATCTGTCACTTAGTTGGATCCACCCTAGTGAGTTTAACATGTCTATTACTGGTGTTCTAATATTAGCTCATAGAATTGTTCTAGCCTTCTTTGATATTCAAGAGAAAAATTACACCACACTGAACTAGCATAATCAAAATTGGGGGTTACAAGAGCATTTGATAACATAACAAGAGTGCGATATGGAAGAAAATGTCTACGCCTGATAATACCAATTCTTTTTGAAACATTTTTGCGGTGTGTTGAAATTCCACATGTATTTTTTTAATCAATTTGTGGATCCTACATCCCGTTTCCAGAAACATACAGCACTAATTTTTGGGATTAAAAAATATTATCCTGTTTTCCCAAATGAAACATAGCTAAATCCTAATCATTTTGATAGGTTTAACTGGCAATCCAGTTTTTAGAATTAAGGGCCAAAAAGATGCATTTTAGGGTGTTCTCTCTCATATGCTATGACAATCATGCCCAAAGACTTGTTTGTAGTAAGACTATTTTTCAGGTTATGCATTTTAATTTTTCTATTTTCTTTCATAACCGATTATCAAAATTAACAAGTTGCTTCATTTGTTCATTCCATTTGAAATTCATACTACCCCTGTGAAAGATATTTCCATAAGCTTCCACAGGGGTATTGTGAATTAAAAATGGAATAGCCCATTGCTTCTAACTAATTTGTTAAAACTGACAATGTGAAAGTTTTTCTAAGCCACCTCTTTTAGGTCAGACACATTTTAATTTTAATTTTGCCTCTTTCTATAATTTTTTTGTTTCACAATAATTTTTGAAACATATGGGATAGAAAAACAAAAAGACATTTTAGCTTGACTAAACCAAGTGAATTTTTACTCACTACAATATTTCGTTCTTCACATCGGATGACTTCATCAGGTATGACTGATATGGTCATCTGATCCCATTTCCCGGGAGATGGGTTTCCGGTGATGTTTAGACTCATTTCCAGTCTTTTTTAAAAGCGGATCATATACGTGGCTAAGGAAATATGTGCCCTCCTCTCTGTTTAAGGTCTTGCTCCCCCTTCTTCTGGTATAATAAATAGACCTATATTTTTGTGTACTAAATTCTTCATATGCTTCATTGAAGAGATTCATCAGGATTGTCTATATAAATTATTACTAGAGTTCTCATAACAAATCCAGGTACTCACAATTAGTAGTGACATTTCGCAACCTTACTGGCTGGTTGCTTCTTCTTGACTGAGCTGTATCCAATGCTAGCACTTGCTGTCTTAGCTGTAGTGTTGCCAGTTGATTTTTCTTGGATAAGCTGATTGTAAGCATGACTGAGAAAATAAGCTGCGCCCCCCTCATCTTCATATGCTTGGTTTTTTTTTCAATATTTAAGGGAGTGATCCAAGTAGGTGCTGATGCTGATATTGTTGTATGGGATGCAGAAGCTACAAGGACCATCTCCAAGGATACGCATCATCAAGTGAGTACTTCATATCATGGAAGAAAGAGATTTTTTTCTTCCATGTTTACATATAACCATTCGTAGATAATTTCTTTGGTGATTTTAATTGAAACTAAAGTTTGTAGGGCTTCCCCCCAAAAAAATTTTCCAGTGACCCAAATTCCATAAGAAAAATATGGCACAACCTACAACATAATACAAATGCTGAAAAAATGATCAGCATATCAGGCAAAATTTCCCAAGGGGGGCACAATTTCCAAGTCCCGCTGACCGACTGCCAGAATTACTTTTCAAGGACAGATGTGAGCAAATTTAATGCTAAAAGTGCATCAAAATGGGGGTTACATGACTAATACAATGGTACCTTGCACTTTATTGCACAGAGATGTTTTTTTTTCCTGCAACTCCCACAACCCCTTTTTGACCCTAGTCGGCCTATGTCTTGAATAACCATCACAGCCAGATCAGCTCAGGTAAGGAATTTCAGATTAGCTCAATTATTTCATGAGGATAAAGAGGAACTGCGCTGGGACCCAAACTCGCATCTCCACACCAATGCAGCGGAGTCAGACACCTTACCGATTGAGCCAACTTGACTTCATCGATCTGTTAGTTTTGTTCCCTTCTCATTTTGGTTTCATTTAATTCTATTTCAGGCTGTAGATTTTAACATCTTTGAAGGAATGGAATGTCATGGTGTGCCATTAGTTACCATCAGCCGAGGGAAGGTAGTTTGGGAAAATGGTGAGGTAAGTGTTGATCAATTTACATTACATTGAAGCTGGATTTTACTTTCAGCTGCTTTACCAAAATACCGTAAAAACTCGATAGTTAGCATATGTGCTTATTATTGAGTGCTTTTGAAACATGCAGACATGAAGAGCCCCATCCACAAAAATGTAAAGGGTTTGAGCAAATCATCGATACACATATACATACAAACAAGTAAACCTGCAAATTTATGTCTCAACCCCATTAGCTCAGCTGGTAAAGTGCCGGACTTTGGTACAATTTCATGTTTTCAAAAGCGCTTGATAGTAAGCACATATGCTAACTATCAAGTTTTTATGGTAGTTACCTGAGTTTTACGAGTGACAACATGTGAAACTATATTTTAAGCAAAAATGCTTATTTTGCAGATGATAAGTTAAGGATACTATTACAGACATAAAACATGATATCACTCGTACATAATTTCTAAACAGTAACCAATGCAATTTGATCATTTTTACCATCCAACACAACTTTTCCATGGAATATGTTATGACCCTTTACAACTTAGTCAGAAGTATTATGGGTGTTGTGCTTGTGCAGGGTAGTAGAGACTGCTTCTTAAACACGATATTTGCGTGCATTGTTTCTCTGATCTGCCGATTAGTTTTAGGTAAATTATTGGAAATATGAATTATGTCCCAGCAAAACTTAGTGTTGTATTGACAAATAAGTATGAAAAGTTACAGAATTTATGTACGAGTGATATAATATTTAAATTGTTGTATAATGAAAGGATACCTGATCCAAGTTTTAAAGCAATTATATCGATTATTGTGTTTGCTGAACGCAACTCGTTTTGATGATTTATGCTGTAATATTTGACTTCCACAGTTGAATGTAACCAAGGGATCTGGTAAATACATCTATAACCCAGTACATGCTCCAGAAGCATATGCCAGGATTGCACAGCGAGATAAGGTAAGAATAGCAAAGCAGGTGTTACTATCAAATTGTTATAAGAATGCCAATTAAGGTATAATGCCAAGGGTTCTGGTAATTATATAAACTAGTACATGCTCCAGAAGCATATGCCAGGATTGCATAAAGAGATAAGGTATGAATAGCAAGGCAAGTGTTACTATCAAAGTGGTATAAGAATACCAATGCAGGTATGCCAATAAAAGCCCTGTAAAATAGTGATTTTCTTTGTTTTGGTGCATGTGTTTCAATCAAAATTGAAAAAGGACATAATTACCTGACAGTCAAACTAACATTTTGTGGAAAAGAAATGCAATTCTGATGTAATTTTTTTTTTTTTTCTCACATTATTTCACACACACATTCGACCTAGTCCTTATCCCACCAAAGTTGGCGATAGTACGACTTTAACCAGTTGAATCTGCCGACTCGACTATATCCAGATCCAGATTCTATTTCTTATGGAAATGTTACAATATGGCTTTAAAAGTAAAAAACACTCCCTGGCTGATTGAGAGATACTGAAATTAAAGCAAAAATCTGAATGCATATTTGGATTGTGAATTGAATTTTCAGGTAAACCAGCCAGTCAAGGTTGACCGTGAGCCCTACACAGGTCAGGTTTGGCCCGCAGGAGGAGATAACAAGAATGCAGCAGAACCCAGCAAGAAAGCGGAACAAGCCAAGTCACCTCCTGCTGCAGGTTTTAAAGCTCCAGCACCCTCTAGTGGGCTACCTGAAAGTAGGCCACAAACAAAACGAGGACATCGCGACTTACACGCATCAAGCTTTTCGCTGTCTGGACAACAGACGGATGACGCAGATGGTCACAGGAATGCGTATAAAGTAGTGGCGCCACCAGGAGGACGGTCTAGTATTCAATTTTAAGAGATTGGAATTGTGGGTAATATCTGAGTTAATTATATTAAATGCACTTTTTGTAATATACCTAGAGCAACGCAATTATATTTTGTTTCATGTACTGTAGAGTTTTTATGTCTTTTAGCTGTACTTAACTATAATCGGAGCTTGAGATAAAAATACAAGTTTGCATCTGACGATCAACTCCCCACAGCCCTTAATTGGTTATTAGCGCATCAAAGGTAGGTAGATTCATCTGGTGCCTTTGTCAGAGAAAAGGAATTGCAGAATATGGCGAAAATAACTATACTTTAACTAGGAAAACGTAACTTTTCTAGGCATTGTTGACATGGTGCCTTCAGGAAATCTTTCCTATTACTTAGTTACTTTTGAGATGGTTTGTATGTTTGAAGGTGCAAAATTAACGATAGGGCATATTTTTTTACTGCTACGTTATTAAAGAAATTTCATTCATCACAACAAATTGTAAAAAAATTGTTCCTGAGATTGACAGGTATTAAACTAGTATTTTTTTTTATCTCTGGCTCCGTTCATAATATTTTGAAATTTGTGACATTTTGAAATGTATCATTTGCTGGTGATGCGATGGCTGAATTGATGAAAATGAATTGTGATGATTGTGTGTGCAGCTGAAAACATGATTGAAGTTAGTAGCATTGAAAGACAATTAAAATTAACAGCTACTTGTTGAAGTATTCAAAGTTGTACAAGTCTTGCGATTAATGCTGCAAATGCTGGAAAATTAATTTTGGCCTACATCACAGCATCAGTGAAGTGGGAAAAACTACAGATTTATGAAAGTATATAATTGAATTATATTGGACTTGGTAACTTACGTATATTTACAATACATTGTGATTTGTGATATCCATATACTGTAAAGATTCCCCTAATGGCACACATTGGCTCCTTACCCCTCCGGTAAATTTCAGTCAAGGGTGCTCATATGTGACGCGATCAAGCAAAATCAGTCGGAACTCAGCAATATTGATTTTGAGATATAGCCAAACAAAGCGAATATTTCCTTTTGTTTCCTCTTGTTTTGGAAACACTTTAATTGCTAATATCTTTGGAACTGGTTGTCCAATTTCAATGGGTTTTTCTGCAAAAGCAGCTTTGTAAATGCTATTTAGTAGCCTATAAGAAACTGAAAATTTAATATTTCCGAGTTCCGACTGATTTTGCTTGATCGCATCACATATAATGCGCCATTAGGCATATCATTATGGTATACGTTGAATATTATGTCCCCATGTAAGAATATTTGCTGTCGAAGTGATGTAATAATTGGAATAACTAACATAACAAGAGATGAATACAATTTTTGAATAGATCGCCCTGCACTACTAACAGGTCGCACTCTTACAGGTACGAGTGATCAGCATAATATGCATATTATTAAACTTGATCCCCAGTGTCACAATGGGTAACTCTATTTACTACTTTTTAAAAATGTATATGCTAGATCATTATTTGATTTTGTGTTCTGGTGTCTGATATGTTAAGGATGAAATCAAAACTCAATCGCCAGTTCCGTTTGATTCCTATTGTTCTTAACAATGGAATCCGGGTGGTACCTGCGGTCAACCGCCTGTCAAGTTTTCATTTCATCTCTTATATGTTTTGCATGTGTGGTATACCCAGACTGTCCTACATTAGCTTGGTTTCAGTCCTGTTTGGGTGTCTGCCTAGCACACAGAAGGGTGCGGGTTTGATTTCAGCACATTTTCCAATTTTCTGTCTTAAGTTTATCTTGAGTTTTTAATAATTGGTTATACTACTGACTGTTTTTGTTTCCTGACTTTGCTTCAGTTAATTCTTGAGTGATGTGAAATATCTAAACATTTTGCATCAACAGAAATTCCTCGGTGCCAACAGTAAAATGTTTGGATTTTTCACAATATCCTCAACAAGTGGTGCACAATAATTTGGTCATATCACTCATGGTAAAAATTAATACATAATCTTGCATTTATATATATTTTGTATGGTTACGGACCAAATGGTCGTACAATAATTGAATTTCGCTGTTTGAATGCATATCAATGCCATTTTATGATGCACTTTTAAACCTTGACAAACCAACATTTTGGTGAATTCTACATATTTTTTAGATTGCTGTTGATATTGGTGTGAGCTATTTATGTTAATAGTACAAGAATGGTATATTTTTATGTTGAGTATGTTGTATTACTGAATAAAACCATGTGCTTGGTCTTGTCTAGAGATTTGATCGCAAATTCCACAGTGTAAAATATGTGCATATTGAGTTAAGTTATGGATACTAGTATTTAGGTTCCTACCAGAGAATATATCTTACCCTTCCCAGAATCCTTTGCAACATAATACATCACCTCATTTCAACAAATGACACTCCCATTCAGTGCTGCACGGTGCAAAAACTGATTGAGGAGCCAATGGCTCCTAACTTTATAAATTTAGGCGCCCAAATTTTGCTCCCAGGTAAAAAATCTGAGGTGCCAACGTAAACTGAACAGCCACGTGTGTTGAATGTTCATAGCTGCTGTACTCTGATCTACATATTCCCATTGAACGCTACATACTTCATACGCAGCATGTACAGTAGTGTAGGCCTATATGTTTTCCATGAAGTCACCATTGAGACATGATGATAAAAGCATATTCATAGCATACATTCGTACTCTTGAATGCTACATTACATACATGTTTTGTTTTGGGCGATTAAAAGCTTCAGCAGTTGGTCGCCATTGGCGCCAGGGATTGAATATTTAGTCGCCATCAGCAAAAATCTAGTCGCCAATGCGCCTAAAATGGTCGCACCGTACAGCACTGCTCCCATTACTTTGTACAGGTTCCCTTTGTTTTCATTTTGAGAATAGACTGGCTAAACATGGGTCAATAGTCAAGAAATTTGCAAGATCTAGATGAGCTCTGTTCATTGAGATACTTTTTGTCACTATCGACCCATGTTGCACTAGATAACAAATCAGTACAGAAAATTAAAAATTGAAATCAAAGAAATGCATTGTGGGAAGTGTAACATCTCTGGTTTCTTACAGAGTTGGAGACTGGGGGTACTCAAGTTTTGTTTGGATAGGGGTGTGCTGCTGAGAATTTGAAAGTGGACCCATCAAAATATACCAAAATCCAAATTTTTTGTCTTCATTTTTAAAAACTTTTCCCCCAAATTTTGGGAAAATTTTGGCTACAGTGAGGCAAAATTGGGCTATTTTTTGATAAAATTGAGGAAACTTTGAAAAAAGGACCCATCCATATACCAAAATTGACCAAGGGGGTCCTTGAAATACCAACATTCCAAAATGCTACCCATGTTTGCAGCATGTCCTCCGTATGGTCATTTGTACAGTGTACCGCCAGGGTTAGAGACAAGACCGTAGCAAATGTTGGTTACATAAGCACACTTACACTTGATACTTGAACATGACTGAAGTTTAAAGTCACACAAGTATCAGTACTGTGCCTTAGATACAATGTGCTACTTTTACCTTTGTGAAATAAAATAGAATATTTGTGTGTGGTCTGAAATGTTATTTGTGTTTTATTTATAATATTGAAATGCTGAACTAAAATAGCATCAACTTCCATTTATGTAGATCAAAAATATATAGTTATGCACTTCTAGAGTTTACAGACAGCGAAATACTTTATTGCACTTGAGAATAAAATAGAAGACAGCGAAAGATTTCAAAAGTTTAGGTTTTTTAATCTTGTAACATACAAATTTATTATTTGAATTTGACCTACCTGTGCACTTAATGCATTTTATAGATAGACAGTAAACATGGAGGTTTTACTACTAGGTGCAATGTATTTATTTTGTGTTGAAATAATTTGTGCTTATGTTATATTTGTATGCATTATTTTGCCTTCAGTATAGTTCTGTTTAAATGCGGTGCAATTAGGAGATGAGTGGTGTTATAACTGACACACATGTGGTGCATGTGGGTTTTTGTGGAGATATTGTCAACAACTTGTGCTCCTGGAGCATAAACCCAAATTATAACCTAACTCCCTACACTATGGATTAGGATTGTGGTTATGGTTAATATTTTGTAGCCCTAAACTTAACAATTAAAGAGACACGTTTAGGATTAGGGCGTGCCTCTAGTGGCTGACAATATCCTCCACATCTGGTTTGAACAGAAAATTGTTACTTACGGTACATATTTGTACACGGTAATGTTGGCATGTATTGATAAATTCTACTTATAAGACAATTAAATTGTTGGAAATGTTTTATACCTTGTGAATTGAGAATGGAACACAATCCTGCCAAATGTACCTCTTACATATCATAGTCTAATTAAAAGGCATATCTGTCATATGTAGCATTACACAAATACTGGCATGGTTTAATAGAACATGTGGAGACATTGTGTACATTGGACTAATCCAGTTGAAATCCATATACCCCCTTAATCTTTCACACAGGGGGTGTAGAATTCAAATGGAGTCACCAATTCAGGTTACTCAATCTAAAATACACACTCCCTGTGAGGAAGATTAATGACATACCCTCCATAGGGGGTGCATCTGGAATAGCACTGATCCAAGAATGGATAAATGAGCATATTGGATCTTGTGTCATATACTGGGGTACCCAAAAAGTTGGTTTTGTTACATTTTGATGTGCAGCATGGATTTCAAAACACTGTCTCTTGAGTATTCCTTCACTTAGAAGATTCAATTAGGTCTTAAATTGATGCTAATTTATTCTATATTACTCATGTTTTTATCCTGTTTTAAAATATTTTAAAATTATTTTCTTATGACGTTTGGCATGAAATGTGCCAAGGGTGGTTGAGGATTAGGAGGAGGGATTCGTATCGTAAATTTGATCTAAAACCCCCATTAAAAATTTGAATCTAGTAAAAAAATTTCTAAATGAACTCCCAGACATCTAAACCAAGTAAATAAATGAAGAGCTTAGTTTCAAAACCCCTTACATCCACTTCAGAAATTTTGAGAAAACATTAATAAATTATCAAAAAAATCATTGATATAAGGGAGTCTGCAACAAAAGCAGTTTTTGGCGGGATGCCTGGGTAGGATGAGCATCCCGCCAAAAACTGCTTTTGTTGGAAACCCTCTTATATCAGTGATTTTTTAGATGATTTTTTGATGTTTTCTCAAAATTGCTCAAGTGGATGTAAGGGGTTTTGAAACTAAGCTCTTCAAATACAGAAGGTCATTTAAAAGACTAATACTTGCTCAGAATGATTGTAAATCTGGAAAAAGGAGGTGGGGTTAAATCCCACCTACTTTGTGATTGTTTTTGCCCGCACTCTCATTTTTTAACCGATTTCCATAAAAAAAGGTGTCAAAATGCTCAGGAGGATGAACCACTTCAAGTGAGACGTGTAGGTAAAATGTTTGAAACATTTCATTTTTTTTACTATGTAAGGGAACAAACCAAAAGATCGATGACGTCCTATAAACGTAATGTTTGAAAATGTTGGAAATTTTGACATAATAATAATAATAACTCATACTTCAGACCGATGTTTTTGTACAAACGTAATCGAGTATTTTTACCCCCTCCCCCTAAACGAAACTAGTTTTGTTTATAGGACGTCATCGATCTTTTGGTTTGTTCCCGAACACAACCCCAGGTTGTGACACAGGACCTTTGACTGCTTGGAGTATTTAACAGGTTTGTGCTCCAAACAATTTGTCCAATAACAGTTGAGCAGTTAGTGTCCATGCCAATATACCATTATAGCCTTTATGTATGCATGAGCAAAAAATGTCAAATTATATACTAATATGAAAAAAAATGGCAACAAGTGCACAACTCAAGCTGTGAGTCAAATTATATATGGCATTCTGATGATAATTCACCTTTTCGGTAAATCCCATAAACTAAGCCCCCCTGAGCATTGTGGGGTAATATGGTGACTTTTAGGCAGAAATTGTCGGTTGCAAAATTCTTTCTCATAGGTTTTTAAACTTTTTTGTATGTAATATTTCTTTGTTGTATTACAAGAATCCTGGTGTGTGATCTCCATAAATTCAAAAATGCATAGAGACATGTCTGTGTTCAATTCCAGTGTGGGAATGAACTTTGTGGCCCATGATTTCCGACCAGTCGCCATATTATATCCACAATACTTGGGACACGCGACCCCCGCTAGCCTCTCTTGATACAAAATATAAAAAATCCCAGTTTCCGACTTACTTTGTCAGTAGTACCGGACTAAAGTAGTTAACGAATATAGTTTGTTTGGTTTATAATTGGCAAAAAGTATTTGGTTTTTGTTACTGCACACATCAATAAACTTAACGCTCGCAGAAATTCACATAAAGCTCGCCAGTCACGCATATTTATGCAACTAGTGTAAGTGTTGCTCCCAAGTGTGTGCATGCTGTTCTGTATCAATACATGTTTTTTGTTTTTTTTACCAATTGAAAGCCGAACAAACTAGTTATGGACATCTCTCCCATGTCCCCAGCAAATTCAAAATGTTCCACAGAAACCGTTTAATTGCAAGGTTATATAAAGGGTATAAAACGTTTTAATAACATTTAAAAAACATTTTTGAAATTTTGCTGCAAAACAATGTCATTCTAACATACCGTTATTTAAATGTTGAGAAAATATTTTGCAAAAATGTTTGCTAAAAATATTTTACAATTTGTAGTGTTATTTTATATAAAACATTTAAATGACATTTAAATCGTATTAAAACGGTTTGACCCAAAAAACAAAACAAAAACCATTTAACCAATTTTGTGTTTGCTGGGTATCGTCTCTTTACAAATCAAAACTGTTTTTCACATCATTGCTTGAACTTTGCTTACAAAATAGAAGTTGAATATTATCATCTTTTCTATATATCAATAAAAGATTCTGATTCTGATATGCCTTTAAAAATATTCTGAAGAAATACTTTCAATGTTTTAAAATGTGTGTGCCTTTGATGTTAATGAATAGAAATGACACTACTGCAATAAAATGTTACATGTATCCAGAAACAGATGTGTTTTGTGTTTGATTCGTCTGATTTTTCCTCTCTGCAATTAGTTGAACAGGGTTGGACTACTTGGTAATTTTTCTTCTTTTGGAGACTGCAAAAGTGGGCGGAATTTTGTTGGGATTCTGATGACCATGCATTTCATTGTGTAGTATTACTCCCCATTCCAGAAAAATACAGAACTAATTTTTTGGGATTGAAAAAATATTATCCTGTTTTGCCAAATGAAACATAGCTAAATCCTAATCCTTTAGTCCTAACTAGCAATAAAAGTCCAAATTTTAATATTTGGCCAATTTTTTGGAAATAAATCATTCATTCATTCGTTCATTCATTCATTCATTTGTTCATTCATTAATCTGACTCGACCCCTGGTCTGTATGCAAAAAAAAGTTTAGACCTGGTCTAACTACGGAGGTTAGACTGAGGTCTAAATTTTTTTTTTTTTTTTTTTAAATGTACCAAACATTTTCTTTCCAAAAAAAAAAAATTGAATTCATTATTTTGAATGCATGAATAAGTTACTACTACAAAGTTGAACATACTGCCATAATTTTACCATAGCCTAAATTACAAAACACATACAAATGCATTTGGTTTGCAAGAAAAATGTGTTTTTATTTGGTTTGGTTTTTAGTCTTGTGTGAACTTCTGAGTTCTAAACATTTCATATACCTTTTTATTTTATTTTACATTGATTATTATGTTTTGTTGAATACAATCTTTCCCACAAGCCTGACTTGGATTGAAAAGGATTTCTATCAAATTCATTGATAAACATGATAAATAGAATTCCTTAAAAATAATTTGCTTGGACAGGACATTTATTTGCAGGGCCCAACCATGCCACACTGCTGGCATTACCAGGGACTATAGAGCGCCCTCCTCAGTAACCCATTACTACAAAGATTGGGGGCTCTTGGCCGCGGGATTTACCCATTTTGCACAGGCTAGTGATGTTTTGCTTTTGTATAATTGCATTGGCCAGTCACTTGGCTAAGTTTAGTTTTGTACATGCTGTTCTATCATGTTGCAAATTTTTGTTCTGGAGCTAAACATCCCAGCTAAACAACACACGGGAATATTTGGACTCTGATATTTTTATGTTTGATGTCTATGAATATCTCGACTCATTATCACAGCAAAATGAAGATTGGCCGACGATTAGCAACTTTGGCAAATTATACATTGCTCAGTGAGCCTAAAACTTGTTGTAATATCAGCCGCCAGACAAAAAGCTACAAACTTTCAATAACAGAAAAGTAATAACTTTTGACCAACAGAGTTACAGATATTAAACACTGTCATTCTTAGAAGAATGATGAAGAGGAGAAGAAGAAAATTATTTTTGACTTTAATTATATTTTTGCCTCAAGTATGGCTGTTTATGCAGTTAAACTCTACAGAAAATGTGGAACCCGAATTGGGTGTTGGTGGTGTCGACTCGAAAAGGAAAAAGTATATCTTACGTCACGGAAAATACCATGATGATGATTTTCATTTCGGAGGTTCTGGACAACAGATGGATAGACCTATTGGTCATCACACTTCTATTGCTCTGAACAAAGGTAAGACAGTCAAAATTATGCACAGACACATTGTTTCATTTTTCGCTCATCATGATAATTTATCATGTAGGCCTACTCACTGAAGTTTGTAGGCCTATCTTTTATATGACCCTGTATCATATAAGCTTAAGCTTCCTCAATATTAGCCAAAACTAAACACGATGCTTCTGAAATACACCACCTGACCTAAATCCATAAATACGTGTATTTTTCCGATTTTAGCATGAGAAGAGTGGCAAACCCAGGACTCGTAGCAAGGGCCTGGGGGGCGGCTCCATGGACAAGGTGCAGTGGGGCTCTTTTAACATCTTTATCTTCCCCTTATTTCAATTTTGCTTAAATTGCTCCTTTGTCCACCCTGTACTTCTTTCTACGCCCCTGCAGTGGCCCCGGGCAGTGGCATAGGGGAAGGGGTGGGGGGAGCACAGGCCTTTCAATCTATTAGAAAATCACCAAAATAGGAAAATTGCCAAAATATGGCATATGCCCCCTCCATCAGACCCGGTGCCCCCAATCATGGTTGGTGCCCCCCAATCGGATGACTCGCTCTACGCCCCTGAGCAAACCGGCAGGAGGGAGGAGGAGAGGGGGAATCCTAAGGAGGGCTTATCAGCAGGGGTCACCTGGAGCTTACTGATATCGGTCCACCGAGCTAGAGCAAAGTCCCAAATCAATTACTAAAATGACTTAACTGGGGCGAAAGTTCTTTTGCGAAAATTTGCCATTTTAGTAGTCAACTTGGGGCTGGCCGGGAGGGGTGTAGGAGAGGGAAGACCGTGGACCTAATTATATAGGTCAATAACTTCATGTTATTACTTGAAGCTACGGACCTATTTAAATTGGAAGCTGTTGCCATGGTTACTATGGTCCGATTCACTTGCTCATAAAACGGGGGGTCTCCTCCCTGGTTGAAGGTATCAGGGATGTGCCATGGTTTTTGAGTACGACCTTTTTAGCAATTTTGGTATATCAATGGGTGGGTTTTCAGTGGAGACCAATGCCCCCAATTGGGCAAATTTTGGCAAAAGTTCCCTTAAAAACACCCAATTAGTGCAAATTTAGGTGCTTTTTATTGAAAACTGGTATACTGATGGGTTGCGAAAACAGCAAAAAGTAGGTATAGAGAAAGCACAGACCGGGAGCACAGATCCTGGAAAGAAAGTCAGCATCCTAAAGTCTGTGTGGCACAGGCACATCCCCTTACAAATTTTTTCGAAGACCCCCTCAGCTCAGCTCTATTGGTAGAGTATCGTACTAGATTAACTAATTAGGTCCTGTGTTTAAG
This sequence comes from Amphiura filiformis, assembly GCF_039555335.1. Classification (NCBI taxonomy): domain Eukaryota; kingdom Metazoa; phylum Echinodermata; class Ophiuroidea; order Amphilepidida; family Amphiuridae; genus Amphiura; species Amphiura filiformis. The sequence goes on along the minus strand of NC_092639.1, from coordinate 46,540,205 downwards.
TCATGAATTATAGTGAATCATCACATGTAGGCTGTTCCTGGTCATTTTCAAGATGTGTCAGTTCAACTGGCTGTAAGGCATGCTCAGACAGTCTTAGAATTTTTGAAAATCACTGCTCGAGAATTGTGATTCCCAAAGTGTGATTCCCAAGTCAATCGCTGACCATTGATCGTCAAAATAACAGCCTGTGTGTCCATACGAAACCATTGAAGGCTAGAATCCTTGGTGTAATGATGCCTGATAATGAAAGCGTTGGAATTGCAAACGGAAGATTACTGAGTGTGACCTCATAGATTAGGCTCAGCAATCGACAATCGCAAAGTTGTTCACGCGTCAGGAGCACACGCGGGGAGCACAAAGGATCACTTGATCACTCGGGGATATCACAAAATCCTTTAAATTTCTTGGGGATAAATTTGGTGACATACTCAGTGGCAGCACCTGCGGGGGAAAGAGAGGGCATTTGTCCTGTGCCCCTCCCCGAATATTTTAATCTGCCCCCCCCTTTTGAGGCAAAAGTCACAAAGTCACACAAATTTCCACTTTTTGAGACAATTTTGTGCATAATTTGTTGATTTCCTCCCCCTGAAATTCACTTTGCAATGCCCCCCCCAATTCCAATCCCCTTTCCCTGGGCACTCCATGTGGACATTGGCTTGGTCCAGTAATGTCATGCATTATGAAGGTATCCATATATTGCCTGGGACATTGCCATATAAGGATGTGACAATAAAGCATTGTATGTTGAGAGGAACATGTTTCCTTCAATTTTGGCCTGGAAATTGTAACATTGTGCTTATGTCTGTTGTTTGAGTTTGAAGAAAGACATTCATGAACTAAGTTTGGTGATTGATACAGAACATTGCTCTCTATCTCCCTGATGAAGACAAGTGACCTTTTTACCATTCAAATCTGATCCGTAACCTCATCCCCCACTTTTCTCCAAAAAGTTGAGATTTTTGTACCACTGGAAACATCTTGCTACATATGTTTATGTGCAAAAATTCATTTGTTTGGCAAAAATATTGTTAAACAAGATTACAACAGTGGCCTATATGGAGCAATGTAATACACATAATCATGCATAACTCTCAAACGCAAAATCGGAATCAACTGAAATTTTAGGAAGAAGATTTTTTTGGCGATATCTACTGAAAAATGCCATAAAAAGAGGATGCTAGGATCATCACAAAATACTCCTTTAATTTAATGATGTATTATATTTAATTATTTATATTCTTAAAGTCTTGCAGGTTTTTTTTACTTCAACAAATAAAGATACTACCCTGTAATAATGCTAAGGCTTCAAGGGGGAGGGGGGGCTTCATGAAGCACCACGCCCTGGCTTCAGTGTACCAAGACCCCAAGGTTTAGTCCCAGCGCCCTAGCACTGTAGCTAAATCTAGCATGAGTAATCCGCTAAAGAGGAGCACCTGGTCTGATAGAGGGGACTTCAGCCTTTTTTGCCACTTTTCAATGGAATTGTGGCAAATTTCACTTTGATTCAGGCTGGGGTGTAGCATCATGTAACAGGGATATGGGGAGGCCAATTGAAGAAACATTTTGAAAAAATCCATTGAGAAATGCTGACAAACAGCTGGTTCCCCTTAATCAGGCTCAGTACCCTTAGATAACCCAATTTCCATTAGGGTCCATTTGAACACTGGGGTGGGTTGGGAACAGTCACTACTCTTTTTGAAACTGGCTCCGAGATACATGTTCAGGTATGGCTCTCTGTACATAGATCTGAGTACTTTCATGCCCAATTCTAAATTAACCATGAGAAGAGTGGAAGTTTGAATTTAGTCTACAGATGTTTCCAATTAATTTCGGACATTTTTCCCTATGTCAATATCTCAGCAAATCTCCACCATCAGGAATTGAACCTGGGACCTTGTGCACTGAAGGCAAGTACCTATGCTGTTGTCATCAAGAATTTGTGATTAATCTTCGTGATAATGAACAAAATAAGGATTAAAGAATTTCTAAAAGTGTACAAATATGCCCGCAAATATGTGCAAAACTGAAAAATATATGTTGTGCATATTATTACGGTACATAGGCGTTAGATCCTGGGGGATATATTTTGATGGGTGGGATTGTCCATACAATCATCCCCAAATGTTGATGCCTATAGATGTGGGTTTTTGCCAATTTAACCTCATGTTTAGCCATTTTAACCTTAAAAGCTCTTAAAAGTGCCAATTTTTTCCACTTTTGTACCATATTTCACCAGTTAAGCTTCAATATGGCAAAATTTTCACCAAAAGGTGCTGGATTCACTTTACTTCAAGAAAAAATTTCCAAACCCCATCCCCCAATGTCAAAAAGAAATCTACGCTATTGTTATGGTACTACCAAATGGTATATTGTAGCTACTGCACAGTTATAGCTAGGGTGCAGTGCAATAAAGGCATATCCGCAATAGCTGCCAGGTGTCATATGCATACCATATAGAATGCAAAAATGGTCAAATTAGCTATATAGGGCAGCTTTTGCAGATACTGGTAAGTCAAACCCTGGATACACATTTTCTGTGTTCAGTCTTGTGTAATGGCCGGCTACATAAAACAAGCTCCTTTTTATTCAACTTATTCAAAATTATGACAGCGTAAAATTGGTTTTACCTGAAGTCAAGTCACAAATCTTTTCTTCTCAAGCAGGTAATTTCATACATCCTACCAGTCATAATACTGTTCATTTAAATTGGTATCAAAAGGTTCTCGTAAAATTTTAAGGGATTATTGTGAAAAAAGTAGTCAATAATTACAGGAGAAGTGTCAAATTGGTCCTTAAATACTAGTATTAGCTGCAGGTGATTTCTTTCAAAATGGTAAATGCACACTTCCTGCAGGGATTTTGAGTTGTGAGTGAAATTTGACAGAAATAAGAAAGTTTTTGTGTACTATTTTACGAAACTTTTTTTTGAAATGTTAACTGGTAATATACACAGCATTATTGACATTACACTGCACTAGCTGGTACTGTAAATTATATGCAATACAGGTACCCTATTGTGTAAGCTTGTGTAAAAGGCCTAAAATGTAGTACAAATGACCATAAGTGTATACGGGGATGTGCCACAAACATGTAGCATTTTCTGCCTTTTGGTATATCAATGGCTCCTTTTCCAGGCCAATTTTGGTATATGAATGGGTCCTTTTTAAATATCCCAATTTTGCCTCACTGTATTAAATAATTTTACAATTTCTCCAAATTTGGGGAAAATGTAATAACTAAGACAAGTTGTGGTATACAGTTGGGTCCAAATTCTTGAAAAATTGATGGGTAGGCCCTATTTGATGGGTCCACTTTCAAATTTATTTGAATTACTTTATGGCCATCCCTGTTGGAATCTTATTTAATGATCCATACTTTGAAGAACTGATGATCAAACGTTTACTTTGGGACAAAAAAAAAGAGGAATTATAATAGGGCCAGCTATTTCTGTTTCATTATTTTGAAATATTTGCCTCTATAAACAAGCTGTCAAATATGGCTGCTATAGGTCCCATCATGCAGGCATGCATTGAATATCACAGGTGTAATATGCATGACCAATACAGTAGAACATTGAATACTGTAAAAATTGAAATTGCCCAAGAAATTTCATAAGTGCTATTAATTTTTGTGTTTTTCTGACACTGATGTCTATACTTGAACTGGATTAAGTTCTCTACTTAGCAGAATCTTGCACAATTGCTGTAGATAACTTGTCCATTTCCGGGGAAGGGGGAGCACTTAACACAAATGCTGGTACGCCCACCATCTTCAAATTCCTGGGGCAAGTACCCACAAAAAATTGATGACTGAAATTTGAAAATGTGATGTTAGACATTTTAACATAATGTTATCAAATGTTGACAAAATATATTTAAATAATATGTTTGTCAAAAAACATTTTACAATAACATTTTCATGTAGTGATGTAGTGTTTTTTGTATCAAACTTTTTCAAAAATGTTTTATGAATCTTACTATAAATAGGGAAATGTTGTATGTATGTATCTATGTATCTATGTATGTATCACTATAAAGGCTCCGTCAGTTTCGATCCAAATGTCGCCAAATTCATACGGGAGATCGATGAATATACGGGAACGTGTTTAAACTTTATTTGGTTGAAAACGGTCAAGAATTGGCTGCAAAAACAGTGAAAATATGGGTAAAACGGGTTTTTTGTTATGAAAATCGGATGTCAGCCTCACGCGTCACTGCAGCTGGCGGCAGCGCGTCGGCGCCGTCGTGCGTAATGCGCACTACGCCAATGGGCGCAGAACGGCGCAGAGCCACGCGACTGCGAGCCAGAGACCAGTGGACATGATAATACGGAAAGAAGGAAAAATAAAGGACATGAAGGTACATGGACGGGTTTCGGGATTATGATAATGGGTGAACACGTCCACGAACAGACACGCTTATGAGAGGACGTAATAAATACGGAAAAAGATGTTTGTTGCACAAACAATATGAAGCGGTACTATAAAGAAAAAGAAAATTAAAATGAGGACAAAAAAGTACGAGTAATAGGCCAACGGGTTAAAGTAACTAAATGAAACGTGAACGAAACAAAGAAGGAAAGAAACTAATCAGGAAATGTAAGAAAAAAGAAGCTAAAATAATGAGAACAGAATTAAATAAAAAACATGGAAACGGGAAATCACAAGCAGCAAATAAACAAAGAAGCTAAAGGAAATGTAAGAAAGAACATATTTAGAAAATAATGGGAACGAGGTTAAATAAATAAATAACATGGAAACGGAAATTCACAAGCTAAAGCAAAAGAAACTAAAAAAGAAAGTGTAAGAAGAGACAGGTTTAGAAAAATAAAATGTACCTTTTCAATGATTCTACCTGTTCAGTAATTATTCCTGTTATGGTGAACGCTCCCATCTAGCGGGGACCCGCGCGAAGCGCGGGTATCCCGCTAGTGTTATTAAAATGTTATTATACCCTTTATAACCTGACCTGACATTTAAACCTTTTCTGTAAAATGTTGTGTGTTTACTGGGTAGTGCAACATGTGCATGACTGTGCATGGTTTTGTTCTGACGGGGGAAGGGAGTTTCCCCAGTCAGAACAAAAACATCACTGAAAATTCCACTATTCATGACAAAAGTTTCCAGATTTTTGACACATTTTCAGATTGTTTGCATCACCCTGAAATTCACTCCCCTCATGCCCCTAAAAATGTCTGGTTTATTTGCGAGAGAACTTGAAGAGTGAATGCAAGTGAAGCTTTGTGAAACTAGGGGTCTTTCGGTGAGAGCCTAGACACCGAAAAAGGGGGGTCTTTCAGTGAGAAGGCCCCAAAAGAGGGGGTCTTTCTGTGAGACTGGGGAAATCTGACCAAAAAAGGGGGTCATTCAGTGAGACTGGGAAAAAATTTGGGTTGAGATATAAATATTGATACAATTTTCAAAAATTAATACAAATTTGAAGAAAAATAATGAAAAAATGGGGTCATTTAGTGAGAGATTATCAGAAATTTTCCAAACATTTTTGAAAAAAAGGGGTCTTTTGGTGACAGGAAAACAAAAAAGGGGGTCATTGGGTGAGAGGAATTTAGTAAAACAAACAAGGAGGTCATTGGGTGAGAGGTAGCTAGTTGAAAAATGGGGGTCAATGTGGCTGCACATCTCCGTCACTCATTTTTAGTGAGTAGCCCCAGGCTTTTGAACCATTTTAACACTCAAAATAAATATTACTTCTATGGTCATATCACTTTTGTACTAGTACTAGTCTCTGCACTAGCACTGTAAATCATGAATTACATGCATGAACAAAAATTGTGAATTGTAACTGGCAAGGATTGGTGTATATAAGAGCTTGGTGTATATGTTGCCATACACATACAATTAAATCATATTTGCCTATTGCACGGTTCCGCCATATGCGAGGAGAGCCTCGAACTGGCAATAGACATGAAAGGAAGTATTATGTAACTTTACGCAATGTTATATGACTGGTTCAATTCTCATTCATGCATGCTGCCAGATCGAGGCTCTCCTCGCATGTGGCGGAACCGTGCAATGGGTGAATAGGGTAGATATATATAGAATATGCTGTAAATATGAGTTTCTTTTGCGATCCCAAAAGTTTCATACTGTGAAAATATGTTACTTTGATAGTAATAATAACTCTTTCCATGTTGGCTGCAAATAATGGTTATTTTATTCTTTCCCCTACTTCTTTTAAGGGATTGGATAGCAACGTTTGCAGAGTATATTTTTGTGGGACATGAGAGCTCATCAGACACATCAAATTGCATTCTGAATACGAGGAATGTTCTTCTGATATCAAATAATTTAGATTTTTGAAATTCACGATATAATACAAATTTTATGGCAAATTATTAAAATTGATATTTTTGACATTTAGCAGTCCTCAAAATAAACTTTATAAATCTAATGATATATACTTAAAGTGTATGTAGCTGAAAGCTGTCCATCATTTGAAAAAAAAAATGTATATTTTCAATACGAAAGGTCAAATTTGTCAAATAATGCATGGATGGCTTTTCCTCCCAGCTACATGTATAATACACTTGAAGTACGGTACATATCATTAGATTTATAAAGTTTACTTTGAGGACTGTTAAATATCAAAAATGTAAAAAATAACAATTTTTAATATAAATATGCCATAAAATTTGTATTATATCACAAATTTCAACAAATCAAAATTATTTGATATCAGAAGGACATTCCTCATAATCTTAATGTAATTTGGTGTGTCTGATCATAGATACTAAAAATAAAGTATCTATGGTCTGATGTGCTCTCAGGTCCCAAAAAATGCTCTGCAAACGTTGTATTCTGATTCCTTTAAAAAAATTGTCAAAAAATACTAGAACTTCACACTTAACAACTTTTTAACTTTTGTATTGTTTGTTTTGAGTTGCACTTGACCATGCATGCTGCCAATACCATGGCCAAGAATTCCAGCATACAATGTATTGCTGTGGGTGTGTCACGTGGGTGTCATAGATCACTGGAGTGTTTATTTGCTTGTATAATGCATCTTACCTTAAAAGTTCACAGTTGAAAGATCTGCTACCAATTCCATGATCTGTAAAGTCTGAAAAATGGAACGCTAACCTGCACTGCAAAATCAAATGCTCTGTGTGCTAGCCATATAGGCTTCAACAGAAAAAGTCCTGAGAAGATTTGAGATATTTCTCAAAATATCAAGAGCTATCTTAAGAGCCGCTGAAGCAATACTAGGCTTGTTTTTACTCATTTTCATCCATTTTTCATGCTGATTCCAAACATGGTAAAGAAAATTTACAATTTTGAAATTTTTGAATTTTTAAAAAAATTTGAAACTTGTCATCTGCAGTTGACACCTTCATGGAGAGGGCCGGATTTACCTTTTTGGGGCCCTGGGCCAGGCCAAAATTTGGAGGCCCCAAACGCACCGTGATGAGGAAAGCATGTGTACTCAAGTTTGCAAGTTTTAGATTTTACTTGATACTTGCGCCAAGCGCTCAAAAAATATCAATTTTAGACTATTTTAGCCCGTTTTAAGCTGAATTTTGCTATAACAGACCAGAGCGCGCGAAGCGCACAAAATTTTGCAGTTCTTGTATCCTATTTTGGCTCAAAACATGGTGTTTTTGGCTAAAATAGAAGATGCACACTGCACAGGGCAAATTTGGGGGCCCCAAAAATTTGGAGGCCCTGGGCCCGGGCCCATATGGCCCTATGGTAAATCCGGCCCTGTTCATGGAGAGAGTTAATGCAGAAAGAGTGCTAATTTCTCAGGCTAATTTTTAGAAGGGGAAGTGGTGGTGGACTCAGGAAGAGGAACACATCAACAATGATCAAATGGATGAAAGTTTAGATGAGGATTGCTGGGGGTACACACATTATGTGAGGCATGATGTGCAGCTGGCATGGGTAGGTGTTGGGGGGCACTTCACTTTTAAGCAAAAGACACCCCTAAACAGGAATTTAGCATGGTTTTGTGACAAATTTTACCCCTAAATAGACTTTTACCTGAAAGATAACCCTATAAGCCGGATTTTATCTGAAAGGTACCACCCTTACAGGGTTTTGATAAAATAGTACATGCTTTTTAACACAGGTGTGATATGGTATACTGATATACCATTCTGCAATCTGCAGCTAATAGAAATCTCCATAAAAATGATATATTTTGAACTGTTGCATTTTTTCTCAGACTATATTTAAGTTTGACAGAAGGCTCAGATTTGAAGAAATAATATGAACTTGAATGAAATATGTTTAACAGAAAAAAGGGGATGTTATTAATGTTGTGGGGGAAATACTTGACACAATTTACATCATATAAATGAAAAATATTGGAGCCTTGGGACCTTATATGGTATGTATGGGGGAGAGGAGAATGTTTGATCAAAATGTTGCAGCATGAACCGAATAGAGCAAATTGTAATTTACATCAATAATGTGGAAATAAATAAAGCAAATACCAGAAGGGAAATACTTTATACTTTGAACACGCCTTTTGGTGAGGATCAACGAATCATGTCAGAGTTGCCAAACAAGTGATTCGATAGCCCAATTGTGCAACTTTTGAAGATTTTCACTGCAACTTTTGAAGATTTCCTGAGTGGCTTTGGAAGATTTTCAACATGGGGGGTGGGGGCTACCAAATTTTGTTGATGACCTGTGATGGGAGGGGGTGCCCAGGAGGTTCCCCTGAGAGTTAAAAAAAATAGGGGAAATAGGTAAAAAATAACCATTTTTCCAGTACTGATCATCACTGTTATTTTTACTTCACTGGGAATTATTGGGGGCTGAAGGGTAGGCCTATTTGAGTTCCGCTGCACCCAATTTATTGGGTGAATTGGGCTGAGCCCCCACTAGCCTTGACCCTCCCCAGTTCAGAAACCTATGCTTCTGTCCAATAGAAACCAATAGATAAGAATAAAAGTGTGTGACTTTTCAACATTGGCCCCAGGACTCAATTTTGGTAGTTTTCTGTCTCATACAATGGCTAAGATGGCCAAGAGTAAAATTGGGTGACTTTTGGATGATTTGCCCCTTCTTTTGGGCTGATAAAATGTTGGCAGGCACCCCTGGATCAGGACAGGATGTGATGAAGTTGAGGTCATTAGGTGTGAATAGGCAGATTTGTTGACCAGGTAATGGATATCTTACAAGGCGGGCACCTCTTGGGTGTCTATGATACCTAAGGTGGGGTAGGGTGACGACTCTTGTTAGATGACTTCCCCTTCCTAAAGGTGCTTAATCCATCTACACTATGTCCCAAATAAAAGGTTGCATTAATCTTCTTCACTTTCTGATGTAAATATATGAAATTCAACATGCATCTAGGTATTCTACCCACTTTAAAATCTTGATTCAGTGACATCCCAGTCACACTGTTTGGCAGGGGGTGCAGGAGGTTCTGATTTTCTTTTTCTCTTTCATTAATTTGATACCATTTCATACCTTCTTGGGATTTCGAGATATGAAAAGAACCAAATTAGGAATACTTAACCCGTGTCTTATGAGGAGTGTCACCCAGTGGGGAAAATGATTTTAATACATTACTTCTTTTTCTTTCATTTGATGCCACTCAGGGTTCATACCTTCTTGGCCTTTTGAGATATGAAAAGGACCCAAAATAATAATATTGACCCATGTCTTAATAGGAGTGTTACCCCTGGTGGGGAAATTATTTTATTACATTCTTATATGTAAATAAAACATTTGTAGCAAATGAATCAAACACATTTTTAAGTGTTCACTTAATTAAATAAGGATAACATATTGAGAAATATTTATAGAAGTGGTTAAGCCTATTGTGTTGTTTTTGCAGCAAGTTTTTTTGAACCATCAATGGTTCTGTAACAAACCAAAAATGTTCTGTAAAGGCCAATGGTTCCACAAAGGATTAAAGAACCTTTTAAAGCCGAAAAAGGGGTATTTCAGTTTAAAGAACTTTTTTCTTTTCTTGAGGGTTCAATAATATAGGGCACAAAATAGGATTCTTTACTCGGACCTTTTAGAACTTTAAGAGTGATACCCTTCATGTAACCCATCATTTAAACATATTTTGTAAAACTTTTTGTGTTTGTTGGGAACAAACTTTATCTCAAATCCCAGATTGATTCAAGCCATGCAGCCTACAGTCATACAAAATCTAACTTGAATCTTGTGCCACTCAGATTGCTATGCACTAATGGCATTCAATAACAGGTACGGAAATCGTTCATTTCCCAGGATTGGGGCAAAAACCACCCCATGACTAACCTAATTTGATCATATTAGTTATGGACAATGCCATTACCGGTATTAAACCAATTACAAATTATTTTAATTAATAAGAAGTGAAATGCAAATTTCACGACTTATAAAAACCTGGTACGGTTCTTCGGGGGTACTGTGATCCGGGGTTTGGATGGTACTACTCCCTATTGCAGAAAAATACAGCACTAATTTTTTTGGATTTTTTAACAGTTTCCCAAAATTAGCCAAAGATTAAAATATGATTATCACCAATGATCAGGATTTAGCTATTTTTGCAAAACATAATAATTTTTTTGATGCAAACAAATTTAAGAGCTGTGTTTTTCTGGAATCGGGAGTAGTCTTGTCACAGAGTCTGTCCCAGTCATGTTTACATGTGCAAGCTATTTTATGACTTATTCTGCTTGGTGTCAGCAAGGGTACATAACATATTAATAATAAATTCTTTAAAATTCAGCACATTTAGTCATTTGTCATTTTCATATATTTTGTACATATTATATTGCTCCATATTTAATTATTAATTCTATTGTGTAAAATTTGCATAAATAAGTATAAATTAGCATAAATTTCCTTGTAGTACAATGTATTTTATTGTTTTCAATAAAAGTAAAGATGTTTTAGGAAAAGAAAGGAAAACTGCAGCAACAAAGTTTGTGAGATCTAGCATTGCTTCCTTGATCTATGCATAGTTCATGATCCATGCCACCAATATTATTGCACTGGCTCCAAAGGCTCCATCCAGGGTTACAAAAAGTGTACCAAACAACAACAAATAGTTTGCAGATATCTTGTCATCTTATATTCTCATTATACCTGCTGGAGTTCATTCTACTTTATCCACACCAATTAAGCCCATTCAGTGATTTGCTCGTCCGGACGATCGTAAAAATCATCAAAATTCAGATTTTGGTACCTTTGTCATTTTCATAGATGTGCTAACATAGCCTGCGAGTGGTTCAGCCGAAAGCCGTGTATTTAAGACAAAATAAGACATTTTACACGAATCTGTAATTTAGATACTGACAGTATATAAATTAGTTACATGTATTTGAATGGGGCTCCAACTTAGCCAGTAATGCTGTTTTCTTTGTTTTTTGCCAAATTTGTCATTTCAAAAATACCAAATGACAATTTGAATGACTTATCCTTCACTTTTAAGCAATGTATAAACAATTTTAATTCTTTTCACACTTGCGCTGGGATCACTGAATGGGTCTTTAATCATATTTAACCCCATGGCTACAACCGTCATCTAAGAACTATTTGATTGGTTACAAAGAGGGGGTGGTTATCGTGTATTGAGCCAATCAGAAATATGGTATTAAAGAATGGAGTAGTCCTGACTGGGAGTAAGCTTAAAATTGTTGAGAGTTTTAAAAGCTCTATTTTGATTGGTTACTCGGATAATTAGATAATACTAGAGCAACTGTGCCCTTTGCAAGGGCACGAGGTAAGTTAGGCGGATGACTGTGATGATCTGATCAAGCAGCAACACCGTGCTGGATAGTATTAATTTTAATAAGATTGTTTCATTAATTGCCGTTTTAATAAACCTTAATCGTGGAAAGTTGGCATTTTGAACACTTCACCTTTGACCTCTGTATGACCCCCTTAATGACCTTAAATGAATTTTAAAATATTTAAAACATGTTAAGAATGTCATAAGGATCATTGCATTTAAATTTCAGCTAAATTGAAGCATTTTGAAAACTTGACCTTTGACCCCTTTATTGCCCCTTAATGAAATGAATTTTAAAATTGTTGCCCCTTAATGACCTTAAATGAATTTTAAAATGTTTTCAACATCGAATGTCATAAGGATCATTGCATTGGAATTTCAGCTCAGTTGGAGCATTTTGAAAAACTTGACCTTTGACCCCTTTATGGGCCCCTTAATGACCTTAAATAAATTTTTAAATATTTGAAACATGTTTAGAATGTCATAAGGATCATTGCATTTAAATTTCAGCTCAAATCGGAGCATTTTCGGTTAAAATGACCTTTTTTGACCCCTGTGACCCCTTGGATGACCTCTGATTTTAAACAACCCATAACTTTTGTAGCCAGTTACCCAATACTGCTTGTGAGTGAGTTTGGCCGAAATTCGATAAAGGATGTGGATGTAGTAGCAAATTGTGAGAAGAAAGAAGAAAGAAACGGCAAGAAAGAAATAAGTTAGGCTGCACGCCTAACTTAATAATTAACCAACTGTAAGAAATTTAAGCTGTAGTGCCCGTGGGGTTAAATGAAGATTTGTTGGAAGCTATCAATTTTGTTTAACGTAAGAGTGCAGGTACAAAACCTGTATAAAGTCATGCGCTGCCTTGCATTACATAATTGTGTGTAACAGTGGCCATGCGACATACATCATGACATAGTAAAGTAGGCTCTCGTAAAAGGAATACAACTATTTACTATAATTAGCAGTATTTCATGACATAAACATAGATACTCAAAAATAAACAAGGGACTGAGCCTTTACAGGTTCATAGTGCGTGACAGTGGCATCAGGATTACTTTCATTATAGTTTGCCCATTGTCAGGTAGTTGGTATTGGTTACCAGCCCTGGTTACCAACCTGTGTACTGTGTGGGCTGCTATTAGAAAAAGCATTTGTGATGCGTTCAAGCAGTATTACAAGCCAGAAGCCTACAATGGTAAATACAAATTTGAAAGATTTTTTAAGTGATAATTTACGCATTGTAAAATAAATGTAAACAGTTAATTTTACTGAAACTTAAAATTAATCAGAAATACCTGAGTTATAATATAATGAATATTTTGGATGCTTGATATTAAAATAATGAACACCCTTTAAACACCTCTTTTGTCACACTTTTTGAACACCCATTTAGGAACATCCCTTTGAACACTTACTGTAGTGTTCTAGTGTTCTAGAGTATCCAGAACAAGTCAAGTGTTCATAATTTTGAACACCAGCGCAAAGGTGAAGGAGTCCTGATGGATCTCAAGAGAGGGAAGGGAAGTTTTTAGATATTTTCTCAAAATATCAAGAGCTGTATTAAGAACCGTTGAACCAATACTAGGCCTGTTTGTACTCATTTTAATGCATTTTTCATGTTGATTTCAAATATGGCCATGAAAATGTACAATTCTGAAACTTTTGAATTTTTAAAGAAAATATGAAACTTGTCGTCAGCAGTCACTTGCATCAAGAGGGTTAAGGTTCTGTCAGTTAATATTTTGAAGGAAAAAGTGCCCGAAAGGTCCATCCGCTCATAGAACGGTATTTTTTCATCTCCTAACATTCATATTTCACTCAATCAAACAAATGTATAGAAAACATCTGCTAGGGTTGGAAATGTTAACATGAATTGATTTGCCTGGTTGGTAGTTGAAATTACCTGACATTCCAGATAACATAAAGAGATACTCATATCATGGATTTCATGGTATGGTATGTTGTGTAAAATGTCTGTGTTAAAAAAAATCATGAATTAAATGATCAATACTGAGCAAAATGCAAATCGAATACATTTTTACCAACTATCCAAGGGAGCACGTTGGCCTAGCGGAACGGGCACTGACTCATAATCGGAAGGTTGCGGGTTCGAGCCCGGCGACGCCATCGTGTTGTGCCCTTGAGTAAGGCACTTTATCTCGATTACTCCTCTCCACCCAGGTGTTTAAATGGGTACCGGCATTCTTAAATGCTGGGAAGGTAACAGACTCGCTGTAGAGGAGGTGTAGCGATCCCCCTATCGCAACATTACATGGAGGAGTCTGGTCCAATCGCCAATGAAAGAGAGATGGGCACTCCGATCACTGTTTATACAGGATTGTCTCCTTTACCTTTACCTTTACCTATCCAAAAATTCTGAAAAATTGTGATAAAATCAACAACACATACAATTTTTAGAGTACCCACTATAGTTTTGAGTGCTTGCTAAGGGAGGGAACATGCCATATGCCAGCAAACACAAAAGGTTTTTAAAATGTTATAAACATATTTTGACATTTATAACTTGAAAATGTTTAACGTTTTTTAAAATGATTTGTCAAAATGTTATTGTAAAATATTTTTGGCAAACTTTTTTGCAAAATATTTTGTCAACTTTTAAAAAACATTATGTTAGAATGTTTATCAGAAATGTTGTCAGAAATGTTTTTTGGAATATTAACATTTTAAACCCTTTATATCCCAACAATAAAACGTTTTGAAATATTTTCTGAGGTGCTTCAATTGCAGTAAAATTTAGATTTTTTATAATAAAAATGGGATCCCAAGTTTTATTCACCAACCCCACTTAGAGCTCCACAATTAAGCAGCTTAAGTGATTATTTTTCATTTTACCATATTATTTTAGCTTAAAATTATCAGAAAACCTTCCAAGTTCCAGTTGACAGTTGTTACTGATATTATGTAATAATTTTGGTAAAGAATAACAAAATAAAATTTGACCAAAATCATACATTATGGCTTTAATCTTGCTTGTGAAAGAGAAACTTCAAAGCATTCCCATAATAGAACCTTTTAGGGCCATGGCTATAATACAAAGGTGTGATTTACAAATAAGAGCACTCGCTGAGTTCAGCCATTCTCATGCCTTGACACCCTTTTGCTCAAAAGAAAAAAAACCAGAAATGAAATAGTGCAAAATATTGAATTGCTTGAAATATTTTGAGTTTTCCATTTGACTTCATCATATGGTTTTTCATACCACCAACTGAAATATTTTGCAAGTATTTTGATTTTGTAAAAACCTCTGCAAATGGTTTGGTTCATTGATGAAATGTGTAGTAAAGTTAATCTTGTTTCATATATTTTTGTATCAGGGGACCTTTAGGGCAGACAGTTCAAAATTGCACAAATTTCTTGTCCCAAAAGAGTGGGTTTTATTTTTTAAATTTTTGTCAAATGTGTTGAAAGCTAAACATTAAAGGTGTATTGTGTGATCCTGTAGAGATCCTTTTCATCCTGTTAGTGTTATATCTTGATAATGCCGAAACAATTATATGTTTTGGTTATCGTCCCCTCCTGAATCAATTAGTAGAATTTGTCAGATTTTTTTATCCGATTTTTCAAAAAATTGAAGACTTTGAAATGCTTTATAAAACTTTATACATATTAATAAATAAATGGTATCAATTATAAGTTTCTTGCCACATTTTGATTGGACAATAATAACTGTGCGCTATCTGTTTTGAGGTCATTGTTGGAAATCGGATCGAGGGTTTGTTTTGAGCCGAGGTCATTTTCAGAGACCATTTGTGTTTCTGATTGTGTAGGTTTCTGATCACATAGAAAGTTGAATATAATGCTCAGAGAGACATGGGGGATGAGGATCATCAAGCATACCATTCAACCATGAACAGAAATGTAGTCAAGATTAGGCCTACACAACTTATATAGAATTTAGTAGGTCTTATTTTTTGCATGTTATTTTCACACAATTTTATATTCACAAAAATGTTATAAATCAACTAGGAAATATGAATATATAAGGCACATTAAGATGTTTATGTGACTCCCCAAAAACAAACTAAATGGTACAAAAATTAGTATTCAAAATTGTTGGTATATAAGTGATATATCTTTTCCAAAATAATGTCTTATTTGGAATATTGGTCATGATATCAGTTGATCATCAAAACACTGATGGTGCAAAGTTTGTTTGGATGTTTGTTTACACGTGATTTGCCTGCAACTCATAAAACTCATGACTTCACAAACACAAAATCTGAATCAAATGAAATGAAATTTTGGGAATAAGTTTTTTTCGTGGATATCTACTAAAAAATGTCATAAAACGAGGATGATCACAAAATATTCTTCTAACTGAAAAGAAATGAAACAAATGAATGAAAATAACATTAGCAAAACTTTTCCATTAATCTAGAGGGGCTACCAGGGCCGTGACACTCGTATTCAATCCCTGTATAAAAAGTGAAGTCACTTCGCCGGCAGTTTGAGTGACAGTGATTGACGGTTGCTATGCCGGTTGCTATGCATTTGAGTGCGCAGCCTAAATCTTACGTACTTGTGAGCGGCTATCATGCATAAGACTGCTTTATTACTTAAAAGGACTTATCCTGTATTTGATTGACAGTTGCTAGGTCATTTGAGTGCGCAAGATTTGATTGGTTAATTTAGTTCCAGATCTCAGTTCTAATCTTGAACGACTGTCGAGGAAGTCTATTTCGAGCTATTTTCCAAGATGGCGCTCATCGACTGCCAATTATTCGGACCCTTTCCAGCAAAAATACAGCTTATTTAACCAGTCTCGTCATGGGGTCATCGAAGAGAATATTTTCCTAGCATATTGAGCTAACTCCTCAGCTGTTTGGTTTTTCATGATATGATAGTAATGGAAAGATTCGACCAAATGTTCGCCGTTTTTCGCCATTTAATTTTTTTTTGAAACGATGACGTAAACATGATCATCTCTTCCACAGAAAATACACTCCTACACGTACAGGGGTACAGCTAGGCCATCACATGTATCATCCCGCACAGGCTGAATGACTGACTTCATTTGCGCAAACGACTGGCTTATCCTATAGTATATTAGTACTCGAGAATCCTTGGGGCTACACATAATAATTTACTTGTTTGAGAAGCACTTATATCCATTACAGAATATGGGAGTGCTGAACTGATACAATTAATTTATAGTGTAACAATTCTAAGATTCAGGGTGTCAAACTTTTTTTATAAGTAAACATGAACCTTGAACTAAAAACGCAGTGTGTTTTTGTTCAAAGCAAAACACAGGAAAAGGTTCTAGGTGAATCAACTAGAGATAATTTGGGAAATCATTCATGTGTGCAACTGTAATAGAGATACTCACTTGATCTATACCCATGATGCACTGCACAAAATCATCACCCATTGCACAGCACTGCCATCAGTGTTTTTAAGCATTTTTTCCCAAATTGGCCCAAATTTGGTACAAAAATTCCTCAAATTAACTAATTGTAATAGAGAATTGCAAATTCCTTTGCGTTAAATCTAATTTTCATTTTGCCAAATATGGGCTTTGAGCTCTGAGAGCATCTGAGTAAACAATGTGATCCATATTTGGGTAGCGCTTCAAACTGGCAACTTGAAGGAAGAATTATGTATTAATGCAATTGACATATGAGATGTTGGGATTACCTAATTAATATTTATGAAGTATATAAAAATACTCAATGACCAGGCTAGTAGACTTGCTAAGAGGTTGAACACTGCATTTTTTAGAACAAAGGTCCCACTTGGCATGGATGTTCCTTGGGGCAAGAGAAAAAGATTCATCCAAAGAGACACTCTGTCTCTATGCATAAAACCCCCTAATTAGCATAAATTATGCTAATTAGTACCCAAAATAAGGTATTTTCTAACTTTTGAACCATTTCACCTAAAAAAAACTATAAATAGTTGAATTTGGTTTACTTTAGGGTGAGGAATTCATTTTTGGGGGTGTTTTGGGAATCTGTGCCCATTTTGACCCTCAAATTCAAGATGGCTGCTAGCCGCCATCTTTAAAATAGGCGTTTTTACAACTTTTGAACCATTTGAGCTACAAACTTGTGTGACATATCAATTTGTACTAATTTGGGGTTGGAAAACTCATTTCTGGCACTGTTTATGTGATACGAGGTATTTTGAAAAGGGTACCAGGGTTTTAAATGTGAATTCGAGGTACCTGTCATTGGCTATATGGTAGAAGGATGAACATCAAATTTACTTATGAATATGTATACCTTAATTTTAAGCACCTTTGAGGACACACTTTATAATGCATATTTTTACACAGTTTTACTATTGTTTTCAAGTCATTCTATTGATAGCAACAAGCGTTATTTGATTTAAAATGATCAGTATGGATACATGAGACTGAAATTTGTGTTTTATTTGTCAGTTTGTCAGCGATGAACCAATCACAGATCCCGCATCGGTAAAATTATGTGGCCGACCTAAAAAATAGAAGCTTGTTACACAAAACGGCAGAAAAATATCTCAAATCTCAGTGAGTATGGCGATTTGCCAAGCTTGGTAGTAGTAGATGGTATCTCTGGTTGTGGCGGTGGTGCGAGTAGTGTAGTAGTACGTAGCGCCATTGCAGAGGCGCTGTCAACCAACAGAAGGTGGGTCAGACAAAGCTGATAAAGGCTGAGAGGAGTACATACCGAAACAGCCTGGTGAAAACAAAGTGAATGACTGTGGCATGGTTTATGTATCCCACATTGCATACCTTTAGCAGTCTCTATAGAAAGGCAGATATAGTTTGTGAAACCCACACTGCCAAAATTATAAAAGCCTAAGGTTTCAAGAAACTTGAACCTGATCATCTGGCACTGCTTTGATCACGGGTAATTTCCTCTTCGACAGAATATGGTCAATTTGATCCCTGACATCAAGGAAGTACAACGGTCATGTGGTTGTTGGGATCTGGTGTTTCATGAAGATCTCAGTCAATCAGATGTTTTCAGGCTCTTTCTCAAATACCTCAGAAGCAGACTCTCTTGTTTCAACATTGAGATCTTTACTATTATGTTGTTAGATGGCCCTTGCATCGATGTCAATATACATCCTGCTTCAGATAAGCTTGTGTTATCACTGGCTTAAACTACCCGATGTTCAACGGTGTATACAAAAGATCAGCAAATGCCCAGAGTGTGCCACACTATATGCGTGAAATAGAGGCCACATTATCCCGTATGATGGTAATAAAGGTATATTATGATGACGGTTAAAAAGGAGAGTCTTGTTGGCATGCCGGCAGAATAAGGCTGAGCATTGATATTGCCAACTCATTACTCATTGGAAATGGGAAGGTGTTGTAGTTCTTGAAGCCACCAAAGGAGTCTTCACGACTGGCGGAAGTGACAGCATTGATTATAATCCCTCATCAACAACTGCGTCATTTCAGTTTGTTTTCCATTGGACTGGCATCAGCATGTAGGCCTACCAAAAGACTGCGATCACTCCCAGTGGATGTATCTTTGCCTAAGGATGACATTTTTCATGTTCCATCACTGCATGATATTAACAGCCATCCAGTACCTGCATCCAGATCACTGCAGCAGGTCCTCCAAGATGGCTATCAGTGGTTGAATTATGTAGATGATCACTAGGAAACGCAGCTGACTAGTGACGACTGGGGTTCTTGGGCTCCCTACCACGCAGAGCGTTCATCCAGGTCCCCCCTTATTCATTTCAAAGCCCTCTATGCTCCCACTGCTGACAGAGTCAGCAAACATTCCTATTACAATATGCTTCACTGTATGAGTACCTCAATCCACGACAGACACTCGTTGTGGTAGCTTATCAGCTACTGTACATACTTGCAAAGCGTTTGCAGTGGAAGTTTTCAGATACAGACATTACTGAAGTTATACCTTGTCTTGTTTGAGGCCATGCGCACTTTAAAAGATGTTGTGGTAAGTTTTAGGTGACAGGTTGGAGGGCAGTGAGGGAACCACACCTATGAATAAACAGTGGGAGAGCATAGTCCTTCCTTAGTTCATCTCACATCTGCAGGACTAGATATGTGCACCAAGTATCAGGCACAGCTGTTCATTCTGATGAAGAAAACCTATACCCAATATGTTGAGTTGAGGCAAACTACTGCTACAGGCCTTGCTCCTGACTTGCCATTTGCTGCCGCTCATCAACCCTTGAAAGAGTGGGGTCAATCCTTTCCCATCCCGAAGCAAACTTCTGGTTTAAGTCTACGTTCTGCCAGCTTGTCAACAAGATTCTCCTTTATACCCGTTTTCATATGCACCTTCATAACCATTATAAGAGATAATGGAGCCTGTCGTTGACGCAGCACACTCTGGGATTCGATGATTTTTTGCATACGGAGGTGTACATATTGGTTTGTGCCAGTGATAACACAATCTTCTGTGAAGAAGCAGGACGTATAGCGACATTGATGCAAGTTCCATCTAACAGCATATGTAGGAAAGTTTCAATGTTGGAACAACAAAGTCTGCTTCTGAGGAATTTGAGAAAGAGTCTGAAAACATCTGTTTTTTATCAAGAATATCCCTTCACAGAATCTTGACTGCTTGTGCCAAATAAGACGATTTTCTAAAGTCCTTCTTGTCTCCAGACTCCCATCAATAGAAGCACCTTGTTTCAGAAGAATCCTTATTTGCAGTTGTTGTCCCTTGGGATTCACAAACCATACCAGAGCTCATTCGCCTGATATCACTGTGTATGCTCATTTGGTTGGTAGATAAACAAGCAAGCAAGTAGATTTAAACTATCATTCAACACAAATATATTGAGATATTTACCTCAATATTTCGATGTGTACAATGCGCATCTTCATAGCAGGAGGGATCTGATGATGAACTGATGGAGTTGAATGTCCTGCTCTCGACCTTTGATGTCCTTTCTGTTGATCGGATTAGGGCATTATATAATGAAGGAAGCTCATTCAGCTATGCTATTGGTATGTAGTCCTCTCAGCCTTTCTCCTTGCTTGCCCGATTTACCTTCTGTTGGTTGACAGCGCTTCTGCAGTTTTTTATGTCATACGGTATGCTTAGTTTTCCTTGGCTCTATCTACTACTGCACTGCTCGGGCTCGCACCACCACCACCACAACCACGGATATCATCTACTAGTACAAAGCTGGGCAAATGTCATACTCACAGATATCCGATGTATATTTCAGCAGTTCTGTGTAACAAGCTTCTATTTTTTTTAGGTTGCCCACATAATTTTACAGATGATGTTGGATCCTTAATTGGTTCATCTCTGACCAACTGAGAATTAAAACAAGTTCCAGTCATATGTATCCATACTGGTCATTTTAAATCAAATAACGCTTGCTACTATCAATAGAGTGCATGGACTGAAAATTCAAAAACCAAACATGCATCATAAAGTGTGTCCCCAATGGTGCTAAACATTAAGGTATATTAAAACATAAGTTTAATGTCCATCCTTCTACAATGACAGGTACCATGGAATTCACATTTAAAACCCTTGTACCTTTTTCAAATTACCTCCTATCACATAAACAGTGCCAGAAGTGAGTTTCCCAGCCAAAATTAGTACAAATTGATATGTCACTTAAGTTTGTAGCTCAAATGGTTCAAAAGTTGTAAAACGCCAATTTTAAAGATGGCGGACAGCGGCCATCTTGGATTTGAGGGTCAAAATGGCTACAGATTCCCAAAACAATCCCAAAAATGAATTTCTTACCCTAAATTAAGCCAATTTCAAATGTTTACACATGTCTATAGGTGAAATGGTCCAAAAGGTAGAGAATACCATATTTTGGGTACTAATTAGCATAATTTATGCTAATTAGGGGGTTTTATGCATAGATAAAGAGTGTCTCTTTGGATGAATCTTTTCCTCTTACCCCAAGGAACATCCATACCAAGTGGGACCTTTGTTCTCAAAAATGCAGCGTTCACCCTATTTTCACCCCTTAACAAGTCTACTAGGCTATTGTACATTCGGGCTGGTTATCTGACTGTACTATGTTGGCATATGTTAATGAATTCAATTAATACAATACAATACAGTACAATATTGCATTATGGGATATTGTTATTCATTCTCTGGTATTGATACACTTGACAGGCTATGTGGCCAATCATAACATTGATGCATGCTTCAAGTCAATGTACAATTTCCTTATCATATTATTTTCAAAAATAACCTAAAATTTTACAGAATTGTTCTTTTGTGTAGAAGAAGAAACAGTTTATAAATCAGTTATTTTGCAGCAGTTGAATGTCTCATCTTTCTAATGTTAAGGGCAGGCCCGTACGCAGGGGGGGTGCGGGGTGCGACCGCACCTCCCCAAATTTGCAAAAGTATACAAAAAGTCTCAAAATTTAAGAATTTGCAAGCGTAGCGATCAAAAAAATCAGTTTTTTTATGGTTTTTTGGTCAAAAAAGGTCCAAATTTGGGGTGGAAAGTCCACTTTTCCAAAATTGCCCCCCTTTGGAAAAAAAGTCCACTTTTTCAAAATCAGCACCCCCAAAAAAATCTTGCGTGCGGGCCTGGTTAAGGGGTACTACACCCCTGTCCAATTTTGTGCCTATTTTTGCGTTTTTCTCAAAAATTATAGCGCATTGGTGACAAGTAAGATATGTTTATTATAGGGGCAAGGACTACAACTACTGCACTGGACATTTTATTTCAACACAGACAACAGTTGTGGAGTTACAGTCAAAAATGAGGGAAATATACATATCTTACTTGTCACCAATGCCCTATAATTTTTGAGAAAAATGCAAAAATAGGCACAAAATTGGCCAGGGTGTAGTACCCCCTTAACATCATATCTGAAAGATAATAAGCAAGATATCAAATTTTATTTTTGGTATAGATATTCTCTCAACTTGCTCAGAAAATATTTTATTCAAAATATGGACCCTTTTGGCAAATTAAAAAACACAGTGTGACAGGTGATGAGACATTTGGAACAGTTTAGAATTGTTATGGAAAAATGTGATTTGTTTTGAACTAGAAATATGAATTTTTAAACACACTGGTTCATCATCATCACCTTGAAAGTCTACATAATATTTATTTTATAGTACATGTATATAACCCAATTTCGCTGTTTGAGCATTGTCGGCAAGTCTATTTTGCATGACAGAAAGTGCATATTTCTTTTATATCAACTTTAAGCACCTTTAAATGTTCAAATGAAATCCTCCCCTTTTTCTCCAAATACATGTCTAATATTTCAGGATATGTTTACTCAAAGTTGTAATGAAGTAAACATGGGGAATTGACATGGTAGACCTACTGGTATCTGGGGAAACATGGTCTATCATATATCCATTTGGGAGATGCAAACTTCAGTGCAACTATTCTTCTGCAAAAACTGTCTATTCAAAATAGTGAAATTTTCTCTCAAAAGCTCTTACCTGACCAAAAGCTCATAGGTAGCTGCAGGTATTAGTTTGGGAAACATAGGAAGGAGGATTGGAGGAAAGGATTGTTATTACACAGATAGAAGCTGATAGAGGGAAGGAGGTTTGCCGTTACCTAGCTTCACTAAACTGATGTAGCTTTCTACAAAACCCTAAAGTGTAGGATTGTCACAAACCGCTCATGGATGGAAGTATCCTGCGCCTCCTCCACTTCCGGTCCTGCCGGGACTCGAACCCACGACCCTGGGATTAAGAGGCGAGCACGCTAGTGTATATAAAGAGGACTTCCCCGTCAGTTCTATAACACTAACGCACTTATACCTCCGTGACAGGATGACATTTTGCGTGTGTTTTTTCCTTGCAACAGATGCAGCAGCAATTGTGCGGCAGTTCAGGGGTAAAAAAATATCAGTAGCTTTTCTGGAAATTATAATTTTAGATTTCCAAAAATGGGGCCACCATATGCTGTGGCATAGCGATGGGGTGGTGGCAAGGGGGACACATGCCCTGGGTGCTGAATTGACCAATTCAGCGCCCCCTCCAAGCAATGAAAGTCACAATTTCGGCATAGAATCATTTGAAAGATCAATTTAAGACCGATATTCAACTTCACTAAAATTAATTAGTGGTAGGTCCTATTTGTGCAAATTTCTGTGTGCTCCGCGCGCAATTGTTTCAAGAATGGGGGAGCACATTTTGTATCCTTAGCCCTGGGTGCCACAACCTCTAACTACATCACTGACCACATGCCCATCGCCAGTTGATTCATAGTTGTGTGCCCTTACTGTGTACTGAGCCTGGTTGGGCTCTCTCTCTCTGTCTCTGCACTCGTGGAAGCTACATGTGCCTGGTTGTGATTATCACATTAGATTAATCCCTAATCCTTTTATTGGCATGGTGACAGCTTGGATTCGAAACCAGTCATCTCTGAAGTCTCTCAGCTGACCTTCCTGACGAAATTGGTGGTCATCTTGAACCCTAAATGTGTGATCTTTCACAAGACTGTGAGCGACCAGTAAGCTTAAAACAGTAAGCTTAAGCCTGCAAGGCTGCATATTGGCTTTTATTCTGGTTCACATACACGAGTGTAAAAACAATCAGCAATGGCCACAACACATCGTGCGCCAAAGCAATGGCCTCTAACAAAGAACGAAACAATAAACTCATTTGAAAGCTGGAAACATAACCTCCAGTATACACTGTCATTAGACCCAAGCTTTTCTCCCTACTTGGTTGAAGGAGCGGTATGGGGCAAAAAGTCAAAAACTTCCCTCTTGAGGTCTCACTAACGACGGTGAGGACATACAGGAAGCCCAAAGGAAAACAGCAGTCCAGAAAAATGCTGCATTGGAGCTTATGCTTGGACAAATAGCCAACTATTGTCCAATTATCTCACGAAATACAATACTCAAAAACTGCACCAGCCTGAAAACGATATGGCAAGCCATCCGTCTCCATTTTGGCTTCCAAACAACAGGTGGCCACTTCCTAGAGTTCAACAATATTACCCTTGGCCCTGATGAGCGGCCAGAGGACTTGTACCAGCGTCTAGTAGCATTCACGAAGACAACCTCATGCGTGAAGGAGGCGGCATCAGTCACCATGACCAAGTCATCGATGAAGATGAGGAGATTACGCCTACACTCGAAAACTTTGTAGTGTTAACGTGGTTGCGTCTTATAAACCCTGATCTGCCCGATTAGTAAAGCAGCGATGCGGTACAGAGCTAAGATCCGCACCTTGGCTTCTATCAAAGCCGAAATTTCTCAAGCTCTGGATTCGCTCCTGGATGAGCTGAGCTCAAACGATGCTGCTCGCAGCATGCGCACTAGTAGTCAGCGTAGACCGATGCCTAAATTGAAAGCTAAGAAATCATTTGGTAAATCCTGCCCTATGTGTGAGCAAGCTGGTCGGCATGACCATGCGCATTTCTTAAGCGAGTGCTCGTACCTCCCTGAAAAGGACAGAAAATACCTGGCCCGCGCTCGTCAGCTTAACATCCTTGATGATTGTGACAGCGACTCAGATTTAGCATGCGCCTTTGTTGACCAATCTGACCTTAGTGCGCAGCCCAATGTTCAGAACAGCGCTGCGAATTCATGTTGATCAGTCTCCTTATGTAGATGCATTCCATAAGCACCATGCGGTCCGCATCACCATTGACAGTGGATCCACTGGTAATCTCATTCGCGAAAACACTGTCCAACGATTAGGATGCCCCATTCATCAGAGTTCGCAGTCTGCCCGTCAAGCTGATGGGTCATCCCCTCTTAAGGTAGTTGGGGAAACAACCCTCACCTTTACTCGTGATAGACACTCCTTTGTCTTTAAAGGTCTAGTTGTTAGAGACCTTGACGAGAAGAAATCCTTGCAGGTATTCCCTTCATGAAATGCAATGATGTCGCAATTCGCCCTGCTAAGAACCAAATCATCTTAACAGATGGTACAATTATCACTTATGGCACCAACAAGAGCCCCAAATCCCAGCACACTGTTAAATCGTGCCCATATACTTCGTGGACCTTCTCAAAACACTACCATATGGCCAGGCTCATACGTTGAGGTAAATCTCCCTGCAGACATCGTTGAATCAGATGCTACTTTTGCCATTGAGCCCGTGTTGATACCCCGCTTCGGTAGGTTCCTACCGCCCAAACAAGCCTGGCCCAAGCCTGATGTAATCACAAGTATTGCAGGCAGGGTTCGCATTCCCAACAATACTGGTGTGCCACTTGTCATCAGAAAGCATGAACATCTTGGCCAGATACACACTGTTTTTTCACCATCACTAACTTCTAAGCCATCACACACTGCTGCAGCAGCATCAGTCAGTGTCCCAAAGCCCAGTTCACGGTTAACTACTCAGCTGCTGTTGCCCTTGACCCAGATGGTATACTTGGCACTTGTGAGCAATCCAACTTCCGCAGTCTTCTCGATGAGTACGATGAGGTTTTTGACCCTAGTTTCCCAGGTTACAATGGTGCTGTCGGCCCTTTCAAATCTGTGGTTAATATGGGACCGGTCCAACCCCCCAACGCAAAGGTCGTCTCCCATTGTATGCACAGGATAAACTCCAAGAGTTGCAATCAAAGTTTGATCAGCTTGAAAAAGCAGGCGTCTTTGCTAGACCTGAAGATGTCGGTGTGTGTGTGGAATACCTTAACCCGTCCTTTCTTGTCAAGAAGCCTAATGGAGGCTTTCGTCTGGTTACTGCATTTGCTGATGTCGGTAGATATAGCAAGCCACAACCCTCTCTAATGCCCAATGTGGACTCAACATTGCGTTCAATTGCCAAATGGAAGTATTTGATTGCCACTGACTTGACTAGTGCTTTCTACCAAATCCCTTTATCCCATGAGTCCATGAAATACTGTGGTGTTGCAACTCCCTTTCGTGGGGTGCGTGTGTATACACGGTGTGCCATGGGTATGCCAGGTTCTGAAACAGCCCTTGAGGAACTGATGTGTCGTGTCCTTGGTGACCTCTTAGAGAAAGGTGTCGTAGCAAAACTCGCTGATGACTTGTACTGTGGTGGTAATACTGGGGATGAACTTGTTGAGAATTGGCGTCAAGTTTTGCAAGCTTTGTCTAAGTCTGGGTTACGTCTTTCTGCTTCCAAAACAGTCATTTGCCCCCAAAGACAGTAATTCTGGGTTGGATTTGGTCAAATGGAACCCTTTGTGCTAGCCCCCATAGCATCGCCACACTTTCCAGCTGCTCGCCTCCAAGCAAAGTTGGTGGCATGCGGTCCTTCATCGGTGCATACAAGGTTCTGGCCCGTGTCATTCAGAATTGTGCCAGTCTGGTAGCCCCATTAGATGATGCTATTGCAGGGCACCAATCAACTGAAGAGCTTACATGGTCTGATAGTCTGCATACTGCTTTTCACAAGGCTCAAGCAGCACTGTCTTCCGCTAGGGCAGTCACACTTCCCCATCCCAATGATCAGCTTTGGATCATTACTGATGGATCCGTGAAGAAACATAGCATTGGGTCGACATTGTATATTTCCGCAATGACAAACTCTTCCTCGCCGGGTTCTTCAGTGCTAAATTGCGTGATCGACAGCCAACATGGTTACCCTGGGAAATTGAGGCGCTGTCTATTTCTGCCTCCACCAAGCACTTCAGTCCCTATGTTATTCAGTCCAAACACAAGACATGTATCCTCACTGACAGCAAACCTTGTGTTCAGGCATATGAAAAGCTCTGCCGGGGTGAGTTTTCAGCCAGTCCTCGCGTGTCCACATTCCTCTCCACTGTCAGTCGTTTCCAAGCATCTGTTCGTCATCTTGCAGGATCAGCTAACACCCCTCAGACTTTGCTAGTCGTAATGCCCCTGACTGCACTGAGCCCACTTGTCAAATATGCTCCTTTATCAAACGTGAAGAGGAAGCAACTGTACTTCGTGTTTCCGCACATGACATTCTGTCCGGAAAGCTAAGCTCCCTTTGCCAGCAAAGCAGCCTGGCATGCTATTCAGCAGGAATGCCCGGATCTGCGACGAACACATGCTCATCTAGTTCAGGGCACTCGCCCTTCAAAGAAAGCTACTTCTGTCAAAGATGTGAAGCGCTATTTGCAGGTTGCATCTATCGCTAGAGATGGCCTACTTGTTGTTCGTCGTGATCAACCATTGTCCCCAACTCGCGATTGTATTGTTGTTCCCAGACAGGTCTTAAATGGTCTTCTCACTGCCCTGCACATCCAACTTGACCATCCTCCAAACATCAGCTCACTTTGGTGACCCAGCGTTACTTTTATGCTCTTGATATGAACAAGGCTATTGATCAAGTGACATCAACTTGTCACCAGTGTGCTTCTCTGTCCAATGCCCCTAAGACATTGATCGAACAGTCCTCAAGTGACCCTCCCGATGCAGTTGGCATTTCTTTTGCAGCTGATATCCTGAAGCGTAGCCGCCAGCTAGTCCTTGTGCTGCGCGAAACCTCAACGTCCTGCACAGCTTCTTGCATTGTCGAGAATGAACAACATGGCACGTTGCGTGATGCCCTGATTCAATTGTGCATTGAACTTCGTCCCACTTGATGGCCCCCTGCAGTCATTCGTACTGACCCAGCACCAGGGTTTGTTCGACTCGCCAATGACAAACTTCTCACACGTTACCATCTATCGGTTGAGATCGGCCGTATTAAAAATAATAACAAGAATCCTGTTGCTGAGAAAGCCATTCGTGAGCTTGAAGATGAGTTGCTCAGACAAGATTCTACAGGTGGTCCGGCTACAGCATTATCACTTGCCATTGCTACTGCAGCCCTTAATACTCGCATCAGATCCCGAGGTCTTTCAGCCCGTGAGATGTGGTTTCAGCGAGACCAGTTTACCAATGAGCAGGTTCCTTTCACTGATTGTCAAATGATTCAGGCCCAGCATGCCTTGCGAAAAGCCAACCACCCACACAGTGCTCAGTCAAAGGCCCCATTAGCCTCTGCCTCCCCAGCAGCAGAGTTGGAGGTTGGTGATCTTGTCTACCTCTACTCAGATCGCAAGAAATCTCATGCTAGAGATCGCTACTTAGTCACTACTATCGAAGGCCCATGGTGCAACATCCGCAAATTTGTGGGTTCTCAGCTTCGAATACTTCTTATCGTATCAAGAAATCTGAGTGCTTTAAGGTCCAGTATTATCCTGACCTGGATTCTCGTCCCTTTCCCAAGTCGTCTCCACCCACCGAGGATTCCGAGTTTGTTGAAGTGGTCCCTGAAGGTACTCCTCCAGAGCCTCCTTTCATACCTGGCGAGTTGTCCACACCTGCTACTTGTGACCCCCTGCCCAGGAATGCTAATCACTCGCACCCCAGTTCTGAGTCAGATCCTTGCGATCCCTTGCGCGATAGCGGTCATAGCTCCAGCAATACCTCCGGTTTGGTTGCACAGTCTAATCCATGTACTGGTAACAGCAGTGAGGTTAGTGAAAGTATCCCCCAAGCTAGTATGGTTGGCCCTGAGATCATGCCACCATTGCTCACACAAAGGCGTTCCGCGCGCCCTCACAAACTTCCTGAGCACCTGAAAGACTATGTGTTAAACTAAATGGACAGGTCACTGTGTACTATGACATTAATCCATCATCGGTGTCCTCCTATATGGTCACTTCATTGAACTTTGAACTGATTTACGTATGTCATTTGGAATTCTAAAAGAAAACTCTGGAACTGACGTTTACTTCTTTGAACTTTGAATCATTTTATATTCATGTTGAATGTCAGTTTGTCATTGCAGACAAAAAGACTCTTGAACTGTTGATGTTATTGACTGTTGGCACATTGCCTATTTTGAGTGTTCTAACCAGCAGTGTCTTCATTCACATAAGCTGTTAGATTGGTTTCTGCAAGTCAGTTGTTAGTAGCAGGGGCGGCGCCAGGGTATTTTGATAGGGGGGCAAAATTTTGTTGAATTTGTTATGCGGCGCGACAGCGGGGGGGTCTGAGGGGGGATGTGCCCCCCTCAGAATTTAGAAAATTTTCAAAATGAAAGCACAAATGAAGCCATTTGATGCACCATTTTCACCCTTTTTAGGGTTATTTATTTATTTTCCAACCGGATATTTTTATGGATTTCATTCACGGGCCCGACTTTCAGCCCGCTGGTTTTAGGCATGGACCTACTCAATTAGTAAATCCAGCACCTTTTGGCAACAAAATAATTTCATGGTACAAATAAAGTCGCATGAAGCGGAAAAAATTAGCACTTTTAGGCTAAAATGGCCAAATATGAGGTTACTTTGGTCAGAAACCCACATACAGGCGTCAACATTGGGGGATGATTTTATGGACCATCTACCCTATCAAAATATTGGGGGGATTTATACCGCACACCCCGGGTCGGATCTACGCCTCTGGTTGCAACGCGGTGTATGTTAAGTCAGTTGCATTGTAGGCTATATGATATGCCGGGTTTTTTTTTTTTATAAATTGGCACGATAAAATAATATGAATAGGGGGTGTCTTGAGGTTGAAAATATTTCAAATTGAAAGCCGTAATCAGGAGCGTAGGGGGAGGTGGGAGGTAGTCGCCCCTATGATCACTAAAAGCCAAAAAGGTCCACTTTGTGAGCGTAGTGAAGAAAAAAAAACCCAGTTTTTTAATGCTTTTCCAGTCAGAAAAGGACAAAATTTGCCCATTCGCGAGCGTAGAGAGCGAAAAAATTAGGTTTGTTATGCTTTCTTGGTCAACATTTTAGGAAAAGGGTCAAAACAGGTCCACTTTTTCAAAATCATATTAATTGTTGCATGCCACAGACTTGCATGAGTTGCCGCGCCAGGATAGCAACGTTTGCACAGGATTTTTCCAAAGTAGTTCGGAGAAGGCAAGAGAGGCCATGTGACTTATGGGGAGAAATTTGCCAAAAATGGGCCAAAAATATAAGAACCAACAACTTTAAAACTGTGTTGATACGTGATGTAGGTCAGCATTCCACAAGGGTCAAGATGTCCGAAGGGGGAGTTTCCTCCTTCTAACCATGGCCAGGAGCTGCCAGGGAGGGAATGGCTCCTTTCTTCTTCTCCCTCCTCTCTTTTTCTCCCTCCCCTCTCTCTTCTTCTCTTTCTCTTTTCCTTCCTTTTACCTCTTTTTGAAAATCATAGGGGGGGGCAATTGCCCCCCTTGCCCCCCCTGTGGCGCCGCCACTGGTTAGTAGTAGTTGTTTAGTAGTGTTATCCTCACTTCCTTGTGAGGAAAGTGATCTTTTTTTCTTAAAAAAAACAAAAAGAGAGAAAGAGGTAGTTACGCCAGTTGATTCATAGTTGTGTGCCCTTAAGGTGCACTGAGCCTGGTTGGGCTCTCTCTCTCTGTCTCTGCACTCGTGGAAGCTACATGTGCCTGGTTGTGATTATCACATTAGATTAATCCCTAATCCTTTTATTGGCGCATAGCACAGATCGTACCAGTTGCCATGGTTCACAATTTGCATATCAGCATTTCAACTTGTCCCGATATTCCTGGAAACTTTTGCTATTAAAAGTATATTGACCATCCGATTTCCTTTGGACACAGTTTACTTACTCAACATCCTATCACATAACAGCTGAATACAGCTTGCTCTGTGCAATTACAACTCTCAATTGCCACTGAAAACATTAGAGCCCTGGAACAAAATCACATTTTCCATACATTGTATTTGTACATTGCACCCAGGACAGACAATATAGAGATGTGCCTCAAATAAGGGTCTCATTTTTGGACCTCTGCTTCAGCAACTTATGGCTCCATTTAAAGGTGGATGACCTGATCGACCGGGTGATCGACAGCCTCATCTCCTCACCTTTTCCTATCAAAATGGAGATTATGACATCAGAAGAAAGCTCACATTTTTCTCAGTGCAATTTTAGGCCTAATAAAATATATTTCATTTAGTTTTTATGAACGAAAAAGTTATAGTTTCATTCCCAATTGTGGTATACCACACCATTGTGAAACACGTTTTTACTTCTAAAATCAAAACAGCTAGTGCAATTTACCTCAAAACTTGGAATTGGATTATTTTGGTACTGACAGGCCTCAATGTGAGGTACAAAACACAATACAAAAAAATCTGACCACCTACCTGTAATATCTAGGTTAATTAATTTTTGTAAAAAATGGTAATGTTGTCAAATTTTTGGAAACAATACCTAATTTCACCTAACTGGAGCCCAAGTTTCAATTTGGTTTTTCAATTTTATAACAAATTTCACGATATTTACATAGGCATATCATTGTCCCTACACAAATCAAAGTTGAGCATGATATAGAGGTGTGCACATGACAGTGCAACAGGAATGCAGGGTGTAGTCACACTGGTACCAACCCTCTAATCATCGGTAATTAATACATCAATAATGATCAATTAATAGCAACTTGATTACTAATTGCTGTAATAGACCTCCTAATAGACCTCCTAAGTATACTTGTGGTTACTAGATACTGTCAAAACAGCAAAGTAATTTGTGTCAAATTGTTCACAAACAAAGTTTGCTTTGCTAAAACGATGCAAAATTGACCTTTATTTTATGTAGTCTATAAGTCTGACATGATAGAATTTTACATTTGCCATGTCCACTTCAATATATAGCACATCTATTCTTGTTCCAAAAATCTAAATGTTGATGAATTTTAGGGAAATTCCAGCAAATTGCTGACTAGGTCTTTAAAAGGACATTTTTCTCCAAAAAAGTTGAGATTTTTATACCACTGGAAACCTCTTGCTTCATAATGTTTATGTAACAAAACATTTCTTGCAGATTAATTTGTTTAGCAAAAATATCGTCAAATTTGAATTACGTTCTGGTGTACCAGAACAAAATTACAACAGTGGCCTATGGACAGTGGCGGCACTAGGAGGGGGGACAAAGGGGCATTTGCTTCCCCAATATTTTCTTGCCCCCAGTTTGCCCCCCCCCACTTTTGAGACAAAACCCCAAAATCACGTAAATTTCCACTTTTTGCAGCAATTTTGCCCAAAATTGGCCAATTTTGCCCCCCCCTGAAATTCACTTTCCCACCCCCCCCAAAAAAAATTCCTGGCGCCGCCACTGCCTATGGAGCAGTGTAATCATGCAAAACTCACAAATGCAAAATGCAAAATCCGAATCGACTAAAATTTTGGGAATAAGCTTTTTTTGTGGATATCTACTGAAAAATGTCATAAAAAGTGGATGCTAGGATCATAAAATTCTCCTCTAAGTATTGTTATTGAAGTTCTAGAGAAATATAATCTTTAGGATGATAGAATATTATACCCCTGTAGTCATATTATTGTACAAAGCAATTAGTGTTGGATTTCATCATTGATGTTGAAGGCACTGAACTTGTGACCTCATGTTAAGGACAAGCTAATTAAGTGTGGGATTAAG
The DNA here is from genome assembly GCF_039555335.1 of Amphiura filiformis. Taxonomy (NCBI): domain Eukaryota; kingdom Metazoa; phylum Echinodermata; class Ophiuroidea; order Amphilepidida; family Amphiuridae; genus Amphiura; species Amphiura filiformis. The sequence continues at coordinate 46,507,249 of NC_092639.1, read as the reverse complement.
GGCCATACATACTCCAAATAGTCAATGTAAAATATTCATTCAACAAGTATTCGTTATTCAATCTATTTCAATTCATTTTTATCTTGTTACGAATGTGTGACAGAAAATCTGTTAGGCCTATATGTGATGTCGAATGTCTGGTGGAAATATACTATTGATTTTATGTCATCATACGTACATTTGTTAGAAGTTAAAACACTTCTGGAATTAGAAGGGGGTAGATTGAATAACAATGACATGTTGCATCAAATATTCTTCATGCAATAAAAAGTATGCAGGGGGCTTAAGGACTGCCTATGTATCAGCTAGTGTATTTTAATCACATCTGAAAAAGTTAAGTCTAAAATAGATGTCCTTTATGTAAAGAATCATGATTACTTAAAATTCAGGAGACTGAACTAAATCCACAATTCAGTTCAATAGCAGTTATAGTGTTCATAATGTGTCATTTGTTTTCATTTTTATAGATTTTTGACTTTACTTTCCTACCTGATAAACTCTCTGAACATCCAATCTATCAAATAAGATAATGTTTCATATCATTCGATGTTTTGGCCCTATTTGATTCCATGAGCCCTTTTAGGCAGACTTAGCAAATTAACTTTTACAGAAAAGGTTTAAATAGCAGGTTATAAACAGGGTGTTTGAAAAAATATTCTAACATAAATGTTATTAATGGCAAATATTTTCTAAATATAACTTTTTGACAACAGTTTCCAAATGTTGTAATGTTTTGTCATATAAAATGTCTTAAAATGTTTCCATGACCATTATATAACCACCTGATATTTAAATGTTATTAAAACATGTGGACCAAAAACTAAATACATTTTCCACACATTTTGTTCAAATTTGGAAAATTATCAAATTAGAACGTATTTGCAATTGTTAAATTAGGAATGTATCACATCATCAGTCAAAATATGGACATTCTATAACATTAAAGTTGACCACCACAAAATCTGTGAATGGGCAGATGACAAGTTTCAAATTCTTATAAAAAATTCAACAATTTTGGAATTGTACATTTTCATGACCAGATTTGGAATCAGCATGAAAAATACATTAAAATGAGTACAAACAAGTCTAGTATTGGTTCAGAGGTTTTTGAGATACCTCTTGTTATTTTAAGAAAATATCTCAAAACTTTGACTTTTAAAATGTTGAAGTCCATGGCTAGCATACAGAGCATTGGGCCCAAAATATGAGTGCTGATGTCTTCTGTGAGTTTTGCAGCTCAGTTGCTGTTGAACTTGCTTCATGCTTCTGATTTTAACACTCTTGTTGACAGAATCAGTAACATGACCCATACAAGTTATGATAAATTCTCTGATATGACATAAAAAAATCTATAGGAATGCAATTGCTTGTTTTTTGTGTGTATTATTGAAGAATGATCAGTAAACAGCATAATTAGAGTCTTACTCTGCTTACTTTTTTCAAGATCTTATCTAAGTAAAAAGTAAGTTAATTGAATTTACCAAAATACCTGTTGTTAGACATAATTTGTATCAACATGCCTAAAGTGCATCCAAGTTCAAGCCATTCTTCTCAATATACCAAATTAGCTGTATTTAGTCAAACTGTTCTTTCAAAATACAATACCACACACAATAGTTAGAGGCAATTATACTATTGATACCATGTACTCAATGGATTGTGTACAAATAAAACTGTGTTCAGCAAGGTGATTATTTCCCTAATTGGCTGGGGATTGTGATTTTGACAATAATTTTCACAGTTGTATTTATTTCCCTGTATGGTAATGTGGGGTAAAGGTATTTTGCGAGTTGCCAGATGCAAGTTGAAATCTGTGAGTTGCAAGTTGAAATTTGCGAGTTGCCAAAGGGATCATTGCGAGTTGATTTGCGAGTTGAGAGTTGGTATTTGCGAGTTTGCAAGGGGAGTTGCGAGCTGACATTTTTGAGTTGTGAGTTTACATTTGTGAGTTCTTGCAAGTTGCTAATTTGTCAAATTTTAACAAATATACAGAAATTCTTTTATTTTACCCCCTATTGGAACTTAGACCTTCATTGCCTGTGCACTAGTTCCATGCACAACATTGGACATGTACACTCGCAACTGGCACATAATCCACACCCGCTAATGTGGCCAGGTCAACAAAATGAGCAGTCTGGCTCCCTATCAATTTTACTTCACTTTTTCATTTGATATAGTCTTGGTGCACAATGTGCTTTTCAATTTCACGTACAAGTAGAATGTAATTTTTACCTCTTTCAGTAAGCAATAATAACCTTAATTTCATGGGGAAAACCATTCAGGATTATCTTGCTGGAACAAGTGCATGGATTGAAATGAGTTTTTCCTGTGGTATAGTAGGCATGGAGTAACCCAGGGGGTACTCAACATTTGGTTGGGAAGGGATGTCAAATCTGTGAATGGGCAGATGACAAGTTTCAAATTCTTATAAAAATTCAACAATTTCGGAATTGTACATTTTCATGACCAGATTTGGAATCAGCATGAAAAATACATTAAAATGAGTACAAACAAGTCTAGTATTGGTTCAGAGGTTTTTGAGATACCTCTTGTTATTTTAAGAAAATATCTCAAAACTTTGACTTTTAAAATGTTGAAGTCCATGGCTAGCATACAGAGCATTGGGCCCAAAATATGAGTGCTGATGTCTTCTGTGAGTTTTGCAGCTCAGTTGCTGTTGAACTTGCTTCATGCTTCTGATTTTAACACTCTTGTTGACAGAATCAGTAACATGACCCATACAAGTTATGATAAATTCTCTGATATGACATAAAAAAATCTATAGGAATGCAATTGCTTGTTTTTTGTGTGTATTATTGAAGAATGATCAGTAAACAGCATAATTAGAGTCTTACTCTGCTTACTTTTTTCAAGATCTTATCTAAGTAAAAAGTAAGTTAATTGAATTACCAAAATACCTGTTGTTAGACATAATTTGTATCAACATGCCTAAAGTGCATCCAAGTTCAAGCCATTCTTCTCAATATACCAAATTAGCTGTATTTAGTCAAACTGTTCTTTCAAAATACAATACCACACACAATAGTTAGAGGCAATTATACTATTGATACCATGTACTCAATGGATTGTGTACAAATAAAACTGTGTTCAGCAAGGTGATTATTTCCCTAATTGGCTGGGGATTGTGATTTTGACAATAATTTTCACAGTTGTATTTATTTCCCTGTATGGTAATGTGGGGTAAAGGTATTTTGCGAGTTGCCAGATGCAAGTTGAAATCTGTGAGTTGCAAGTTGAAATTTGCGAGTTGCCAAAGGGATCATTGCGAGTTGATTTGCGAGTTGAGAGTTGGTATTTGCGAGTTTGCAAGGGGAGTTGCGAGCTGACATTTTTGAGTTGTGAGTTTACATTTGTGAGTTCTTGCAAGTTGCAAATTTGTCAAATTTTAACAAATATACAGAAATTCTTTTATTTTACCCCCTATTGGAACTTAGACCTTCATTGCCTGTGCACTAGTTCCATGCACAACATTGGACATGTACACTCGCAAGAACTGGCACATAATCCACACCCGCTAATGTGGCCAGGTCAACAAAATGAGCAGTCTGGCTCCCTATCAATTTTACTTCACTTTTTCATTTGATATAGTCTTGGTGCACAATGTGCTTTTCAATTTCACGTACTAGTAGAATATTATTTTTACCTCTTTCAGTAAGCAATAATAACCTTAATTTCATGGGAAAACCATTCAGGATTATCTTGCTGGAACAAGTGCATGGATTGAAATGAGTTTTTCCTGTGGTATAGTAGGCATGGAGTAACCCAGGGGTACTCAACATTTGGTTGGGAAGGGATGTCCCTCCGAGAAACAGAAAGTAGACTTTTGTATCCGCAATTTCCCAAGAAAATTAGACCCAGATTGTCAGCAAATTTAACACTATTTGGCTATAGTTTTCAAAATTTCAAAAATATTTTTTTGAAAAAGGGGCCATTGTTAAAGTAAATTTCAGCAGATTTGAGCTTCAGTTAGATAAATTTGATTTCTCAAACAAGTTTGTAAAATGACTCATTTTTGTACCAAATTTACCTAGAAATGGGGCCAGTGGCAAAGCAGAACCCCGAAAATGAGACCATGTGGCACATCCATGTATGGTCATTTGTACAGAGCTAGTATCCTTCCCCCTGAAAGAACCTTACACAAAATAAGTAGTCTTGGGTGGAATCGCAGGAATGCTAGAACTAGCCAGGGTGATTAGGACAAGTTAAAAGTGTCACATCAGATTAGACCATAGTAACATAAACATAGTGAGACACATCTACTGTACCAAGGGGTAATATCACTCCCTATCACATAGCCATGTGCTGCAGGAAATAGAACCTTTGGGTGATAGGAACTGGCCTATATTAACTTATCAAAGCTCAGTTTTGATGGTCTCAATTCATATTTATAGTTTCATGAGTATAGTAGAAACTATGGTAAGTTAGCATACAGCTTTTGAAGCTGAACGGGTACTTTGGTAGGCTTTTTAAAATAGTAATTTACTGAAAAATTGTCATTTTCGCAACAAATTTGATGTGCATTTTTATTTTTTCATTTGAATATGTTCCATTTTATTATTATGTACATTTGGTGCAAGCTTAGCCTATTACACTTGGCTTATATTAAAGTCCTTATATAAAATACAAAGCTTGGGAATAAGCTGTACAAATGTTTAGCCATTAGCAAAACGAACATGCCTAATGGAAATAGGCTAAGCCCAATGAATGCATTCAATATACTGCTTTTGAGGCTTTTTAAATCCAAAAGTTCTTGAACTATTTCCAATAACTTTCAAGACAATATTATGTGTTGAATAAACCTTTATAAGACTAAATCTCAGTGAGGTTATTACAAGCAGTGACGTACCAACCTGGGAGAAAAGGGAGGGGGCAGGTTAACCTTCTGAAATACTAGACCAAATTGCAATTTGCAGCTTCCTTTTGCTGTGTTTGTGACCAAAACAAATAATCAAATTTGTTCCCACTTCAGCACTAAAATTGCAAATTTTCGCAACATTTTTAGCAGTAAAGTCATTCTAGGAGCACTTGGAAATTGTATCTCAGGTACACTGTCACTGACTATAGTGATGGCCCAAATCGTAAGGTGCAAAATTTCCAGCATATGCACAAAGTATAGCTTTAGTATAATATTTGAAACTTGTAGGCATGGACGAAAAAGATAACAGACCGCATACAAGCAGTCAAAGTCTCAGCATCACCTGATAATGAGGGCCGGTTGTTCCATGAAATGTGACAAGCAAAACTGCTATGAACTTAACACGTATTTTTACGGTCTATCGTGCAACGCTTTCGTGATTGTTGATCGAACAATCTGCCCTCATGAATATGCAAGAATTCACAGCATACAATACATGGGCACTTTGATCTGTAATAGTCTGTGCTTGTAGGCCTATGATTTTGAAATTGTTGCTGCATGAAAGCTGTGGAATAACACTGGAGTTGAACGTTTTAAATTATGTGCAAATGTTCAAGCTTGCGCTTGTTCACTTCCATTGTAAAACGCATCTTGACTTTGCTTAAAGCTCTCCTAAAGCAGCAGGCATTCCTTGGTATACTTGACAGTCAGAATGTGATTGAACCTGACTGGCTGAGATAATTGCTCTAACCCCTGTGACACCAAGTCTCCATTTAAAGTGTTTGAACTTGAATTCTTGACAGGGTGTCTGTCAAATTCTCTGGAGTATTCATATTAGCCCTTGGCTGTCCCATGGGTAGATCCTAGGTCCAGTCCCTTGGTAATCATTAGCAGAGTGTTGGCAGATTGTCTTAATAGTTATTTAATGAGTTATTGAATGATGGATGGATGGATGGGAGTGTCAAGAAGAGGAGTTAGACAAATCTTTCCAGATATCATTCACTGTTGAACCATGGAAGTACTAGAGAAGTACTTCCATGGTTCAACCATCCCAGCAAACACAAAAATGTTCTTAAAATATTTTTTTCAAAACGTTTAAGGGATCTAAAATGAGCGTTTATTGCGTTTACAGTATTTTTTTTGTGGGACATGAGAGCACCTCAGACCTATCGAATTGCATTCTGAATACTGAAGCATGTCTTTCTGATATCAAATAATTTTCATTTTTGAAAATCACAATATAATACAAATTTTATGACAAATTATAAAAATTTGATATTTTTCAAATTTTTGATATATAACAGTCCTCGAAGTAAATTATATAAATCTAATGTTATATTCTTAAAGTGTATGTAGCAGGGATGAAAAGCCGACGGTCAATTGAAAATTTTGACCTTTCATATTGAAGATATGGATGTTTTTCCTAAAAAGACATACTTTTTGTTGGTGTTTTGGGAAAAAAAATCCATATCTTCAATACGAAAGGTCAACATTTTCAATTGATCGTCGGCTTTTCATCCCACCTACATACACTTTAAGTATAAATCATCAGATTTCTAAAGTTTACTTCAAGTACTGTTAAATATCAAAAATATCAATTTTAATGATTTGCCATAAAATGTGTATTAAATTGCGAATTTCAAAAATCAAAATTATTTGATATCAGAAATGGCATTCTTCGTATTCAGAATGCAATTCGATATGTCTGATGTGCTCTGATGTCCCAAAATAAATACTGTCCAAACGTTCATACCCCAGCCCTTAATGTTAAGTTATATAAAGGTCATGAAAATGTTTTAAAAAACGTTATTGCAAATATTTTGAGCAAACATTTTTGCAAAATGTTTTTTCAACCCCAAAATAACATTCTGTTTAGAATGTTTTGTTTGAAGTTTTCAAAAATGTTTTTGGAATGTTGTTAAAATGTTTTTATACCCTTTATATAACCCGACATTTAAATGTTTTTTGTAAAACATTTTGCGTTTGCTGGGATATGCTTCATCTCAAAATTCATGGTTCCCATTCAATGATAAAACAATGTTTGCCAATGAAGAAATTGGAGGAAAATCATTTGAACAAGATACAAGTCAATATCAATCACTTTCCAGAAATCACATCTGTGTAAAATTTACAGAAAAAAAATGACACTGAACCATTGTGTCAAAAACAATGGACCATTTTGACAAAGATTAAATGACACTGGACAAACCCTTGACCAGTCTCTTGGTAATAATTAGCAGACTGTTGGCAGATTGTCTTAATGGTTATTTAATGGGTTATTAAATGATTATGTATGACTTGGGATGGGTGTGGACTGTGGATAGTCAAGAAGGAGAGTTTGAAAAGACCATGCAGAGATCCTTTACTGCTAAAGATACATCTGTGAAGTATTATAGCCTATTTCTCAAGTTACAGATAAAATGTCAAAAAGTACAATTTTAGACTCCACATAACAGTCAGAGGGGAGCATGAGCTAGTGATGTTTGCACCCGCAACATATTAGACAAATAAAGCTGACACACAAGGGGAATTGTATAAGTTCTATAAACGAGATCCCAAGGCTTGATTACCAGGCTTGATTATTATGTGGGTGTCGCAGAAATGAGTCAAGGAAGCCAGTAATCACATTTTTATTTCCATAGGTCTTGCAGTTCTTAAGGTCAATACCCAGCAAACACAAAAATGCTCTTAAAAGTTTATTCAAAACGTTTTAATAACATTTAAATATCGGGTTAAATAAAGGTCTTAAAAACATTTTTAAAACTGTAAATTGTAAAATATTTTGAGCAAACATTTTTACACAATGTTTTGTCAACACTCAAATAATTTCTGTTAAGAATGTTTTGTGTCAAGTTTTCAAAAATGTGTTTTAAATGTTATAAAAACGTTTTTATAACCTTTATACAACCCGACATTTAAACGTTTTCTGTAAAATATTTTGTGTTTGCTGGGTAGTAGGCCATGTCAAAATGCTTTGGATCCCCCACCAAAAAATGTTTTGCCAAAAATAAAAATGGCACTGGACCATTTTGCTGACAAAAAAAATTGACAGTGGACAATTTTGCCGAAAAATAAAATGACAATGGACCATTTTGCCAAGAAGAAAATGAAACTGGACAATTTTACCAAAAATAAAAATGACACTGGACCATTTTGCCAAATAACAATAAAAAGACACTGGATCATTTTGCCGAAAAATGACACTGGACCATTTTGCCAAAGGTAAAATGACACTGGACCGTACCAAAAATAAAATGACACTGGACCATTTTGCCAAAGGTAAAATGACACCGGACCATTTTGCCAAAGGTAAAATGACACTGGACCATACCAAATATAAAATATAAAATGACACTGGACCAGTTTGCTGAAAATAAAATGGCACTGGACCATTTTGCCGAAAATAAAATGACTGTGACAATGGACCATTTTGCCAAAGGTAAAATGACACTGGACCAGTTTGCCGAAAAATAAAACTACACTGGACCAGTTTGCCAAAAATAAAATGGCATTGGACCATTTTGCCGAAAATAAAATGACACTGGACCATTTTGCCAAAAATAAAAATGACACTGGACCATTTTGCTGAAAATAAAATGACACTGGACCATTTTGCTGACAAAAAAATGACACTGGACCAGTTTGCCGAAATAAAATGACACTGGACCAGTTTGCCAACAATAAAAAGACACTGGACCATTTTGCCAAATAACAATAAAAAGACACTGAACCATTTTGCCGAAAAATGACACTGGACCATTTTGCCAAAGGTAAAATGACACTGGACCATTTTGCCAAAAATAATATAACACTGGACTATTTTGCCAAAAATAAAATGACACTAAACCATTTTGCCGAAAATTATAAAATGATGTTTTTTGAATCAGGACTGATGTAATTAAATTAAATCATATCAGATTATGTTGTTCAAGTCCAGAATTTCACACATATTTATAGATATTTCATCTTCTGTGATGAAATATTCGGAAGATAAAACATCTAATAATTGTGAGTAAAATTTACTTGTTTTGGGTTCTGAAAATAATTCTTATGAACTAACTCAATCTGTTTCATTGCATATGTAGGCTTAAGTTTATTTATATGGGTATGTACTTTCATCCCACATACTGAAGCCCACTTGGTCATATTGTCTTACATACAAATTGGTAAGAATGTGAAATGTCACAGTCAATTTCAACTTTATCATTGGACCTCAAACAAATGTTGTATGGGCGGTGCCTTAAGGTTACACGAAGAGACGTATAAAAAACGTATAAAAGACGTATAAAGTTGTTCTCTAAAACAGAGTTTTCTCAGTAATCAAATGTCGCAGCGAGTGAAATGTTGGTGCATTGGATGTAGCTTAACATTTTTGTGTGTGTTATATACAAATTTTTGCTGAACCATGAAATGGTATCAGCCTATAAGAGTGAATGTTACTAGCTTACTTACTAGCTTACTTACTAGCTTACTTACTAAGTTACTAGCTTACTTACTAAGTTACTAGCTTACTGACTAACCATTTGGTCTGAAATGGACATATCTCTAAATGCCACGAAGGTATGACCCCATGAGTGGTGTCATATGAAAGAGGAAAACATAAAGAATATAATACAAATATTTCCAAACGTCGGAGGTCATCCAGGGGTAACAGGGGTCAAAAAGGTCATTTTAACTGAAAATGCTCCGATTGAGCTTAAATTTAAATGCAATGATCCTTGTGACATTCTAAATATGTTTCAAACATTAAAAAATTTATTTAAGGTCATTAAGGGGCCATAAAGGGGTCAAAGGTCAAGGTTCTCAAAATGCTCCAATTGAGCTGAAATTTAAATGCAATGATCCTTATGACATTCTAAACATTTAAAAAATATTTTAAGATTCATTTAAAGTCATTAAGGGGTCATAAAGGGGTCAAAGGTCAAGTTTTCCAAAATGCTCCGATTGAGCTGAAATTTAAACGCAATGATCCTTATGACATTCTAAACATGTTGAAAATATTTTAAAATTCATTTAAGGTCATTAAGGGGGGGCAATAAAGGGTCAAAGGTCAAGTTTTCAAAATGCTTCAATTGACCTGAAATTTAAATGCAATGATCATTATGACATTCTTAACATGTTTTAAATATTTTAACATTCATTTAAGGTCATTAAGGGGGTCATACAGAGGTCAAAAGTCGAGTTTTCAAAATGCCAGCTTCTCACGATCAAGGTATATTAAAACGGCAATTAATGAAACAGTCTTATTAAAATTAATACTATCCTGCACAGTATTGCTGCTTGATCAGATCGTCACAGTCATCCGCCTAACTTACCTCGTGCCCTTGCAAAGGCACAGTTGCTCTAGTTTATTTTATATTCTTTACTTTTCCTCTTTCATTAACACCACTCGGGTGGTCATACCTTCGTAGCATTTCGAGATTATGTCCATTACAGACTCCGGGTGACAGTGGTATAGGCCTACCACAATATACTGCCAAAGCCACATGGTTCAGCTATGGTGCGGTTATCGCTCTAGTTAGAATAAATTTGAAAATCCTTCGTTTAAAGCATTTTTACGCACCATGTTCACAAGATCAAAAACACGCTCCATGACGTTTTTTTCAAATGTCGCCCGTATAAATCCACGCCGAGTGATTGTTTTCTTCTTTTTCGTATTGTACTACAAATCGATCAAAGAAATAATGTTGCCATGGGGAAGAACCAAATACAGTACCGATTAAATTTTAAAAGCCCGTTTTTGGGGAAATTTTGGAGAATTTGCTTGAGAAAAAGCTGGTTTGTGAAATTATTGATATCTTGATTACGGGACGTTAATTTAGACATCTGAATACCTACATTATTTCTCAACATTCTGCCAATTGCTATTCCATTTGATTTTCACTCCAAATTGAAGCTAGTTTTGCAAAAAACGAGGTTTTTCTCCGTCTGGTTTGTCCAAAATTTCAGCGGTGACATGCGTGTTTATTCTAAGAGCCATTATGCGGACGCAATTGTAATCACGTCATTGCGTCAAATTATAATTAGATATCCCTTTCGCCAATCAGTTGCGTAATGTGATGTGTGGCCGAGCGGATAGAGCGTTGGACTTTGAATCTATTATGATTAATTTTTGTGGGTTCCAGTCCCCGTGTGGCTGAAATTTCAGTTTTTTTCCTCTTTTCTCATTTTTTCTTTTGTTCTTCCTTTTTTTCTTTCTCCTTTTCTTTTTTCATTTCTTTTTCTTTCTTTCTCTTTTCTTTCTTTCTTTCTTTCTTTCTTTCTTTCTTTCTTTCTTTCTTTCTTTTTTTTATTTTTTATTCACTATTTCTTTATTCTTTCTTGCTCCTTTCTTTTATAGCTTTTGTATATTTTATTGATTCGCTGACTACAGTGATTGATTGTTTTTTACTTTATATAATTCAGAAATTTGTAGGCCTGATAAGTCTGTCTTGTTGAATATTCCCAAATTCGATTTACAAATAATAATTGCTTTGTGATGTTATTTATTTATTTCATCAAATATATCAAGGCTCTATAAATTTAATATCAACACATTTTCTAGACGGCGTATTTTCATGAGGCGGGCATAGGGGCCAGAGGAAGTGCCCCCAATCGATTTTAAAATTTATAAAATCCTCATGAAAATTGCAAAACGGCTTGTGCCCCCCTTCCGCAAGATATAATCGAGCTCCGGCACGAGCTGAGCCAAGTGTCATGTCTTGACCGTGGATCGATATTCTATTGTAATTATTAAAGTAGGCCTATAGTACCTCCCGCGCTTGTTTATTTTCTGCATGGCTGTTTCTGTTATGAACTTACGCCCCTCTGAAATCAAGCGCATGAAAAACCTTTCGGCTAACCTTAACATTAACCATGCTCACATAGAGGTAGGATCCTAACATTCCCATCCTTGGTACAGCTCAACTGATCATACTTTTCCTACATTCGACCTTGCATGATTTTTGAGTTGACAGTCATGAAAATAACTATAGATACTTGACAGACCATTAGTAGCCCAGTTCTGAACCTTTTCATTGATCATTCATAACAATAGGTATCTGATGGATCAGTGAAGATAAGAAGGATTATAATATATCCGTAACCTTGATATTATAGTACATCTCGAGGAAAAAGTGCAATGGACATGTTTTCATTTTATGTTTCAAACTAGTGCACCTGCGGCTATGAGAGCCCAGATGCTGTGAGAGCACTGGCATGATAGCGATACTATTTGACCCCAGATGACCTTTGAACTTGGATGACCTTGGTGCAATTTTTTTCATGCTCCCCTCAGTCATACGAAGGATTCCACCTATCAAGTTTAAGCCCAATATGGCAAAGTTTAAATTTAGCCCCTACATGACCTTTGACCTCGGTTGACCTCAATTTTGTTTTATGATATATTCCCTCGTATCAAGGATTGCACCCACCAAGTTTGAACCCGATAGGACAAAGTTTGAAATCCATGACCTTTGACCTCGGATGACCTCCATATAATGTTTTTCATGCTCCCCTCATACGAAGGTTTCACCCACCAAGTTTGAACCCGATCGGACAACGTTTGAAATTTGACCCCGCCGTTATGACCTTTGACCTCGGTTGACCTTGATTTTATTTCGCGCATTATATTCCCCTCCTATCAAGGATTCCACCCACCAAATTTGGGCCCGATCGGACAAAGTTTGAAATTTTGACCTTTGACCTTGACCTCCGATGACCCTCAAAACCACATGGCCAACATGCTTTTCCCGATACCTACCTATATGCGAAATTTCAGCGCGATGCGTCGAAGCACGGCGAAACGCATAGCCGGACAGACAGATAGATAGACAGATAGATAGATAGACAGACAGACAGATACAGCCCGCTTATTATTTTATTAGTAAAGATATCCCGCGCATGAAAATTGAGTATTTAACCCAAAATGGAAAATGGAACAATTTATTGGAAATCTGTTTTAACAGATTTTTTTGACATCTTTTTCTGCACTGTATTATACCTAAATTAAGAAATTTGATAAATATTCAAAGAAAATATAGGTCATCCAAAATTTTTTGATTTTTACACATTTTGGGGCAAAAAAGGAAAAATAAGCAAAAATATCAAAATCTGTTTAACAGCTTCATTCATCAAGTCATAACAAACGGCCTACATGCTTAATTTCTAATAAAATATTGAAATTGTGAAAAATATAGGTATTTATTGATTTTCATGTTTTTTCTTGCAAATGGAACAATTTATTGGAAATCTGTTTTAACAGATTTTTTTGACATCTTTTTCTGCACTGTATTATACCTAAATTAAGAAATTTGATAAATATTCAAAGAAAATATAGGTCATCCAAAATTTTTTGATTTTTACACATTTTGGGGCAAAAAAGGAAAAATAAGCAAAAAATATCAAAATCTGTTTAACAGCTTCATTCATCAAGTCATAACAAACGGCCTACATGCTTAATTTCTAATAAAATATTGAAATTGTGAAAAATATAGGTATTTATTGATTTTCATGTTTTTTCTTGCAAATATGCTAATAATATGCAAATTATGAAATTGCAAAATAAAGTTTCTACATGGCATACATCTTTCAAGTGTGATGTTCAAAATGACAGACATCAAAAAGAGATTCGATGGAATGTAAAGGTGTAGTAACAATTTTGGCATGGACTGTCTGGTTAGGAAAAGTACGGTAAGTTGAGCTGTAGGCCTATGAGCTTATCAGTGGCGGTGCTGTGGTGGGGTCAGTTTTCCCCCACCCCACTTTTGAGGCAAAAAAACCCAAATCACACAAATTTTCACTTTTTGTGGCAATTTTGTGTAAAATTTTTGCCCCCTCTGAAATTCACTTTGCTTCCCCCATGCCCCCCGAAAAAATTCCCGGTGCCGCCACTGGAGCTCAGAGATGGAGATGTCTCAAAGTAGGAGGGAGGTAACAGTGGCATACCCAAGATTTTCCAAAAGGAGGCAAAGGGATGACTTTCAAGAGGGAGGGGCCAAAATAATATGAAACTGGTCAAAAATGTGCAAAACAAAAAATCTAAAAATTTCAAATATTATGGTCAGTGGCCAACATCACGCAAGGGGCATGACAAGATGTCCCACAGGGGGCAGCTTCCCTCCTTTTCCCTGGATATTGCACTACTTAAGGGGGTACTACACCCCTGCCCAATTTTGTGCCTATTTTTGCATTTTTCTCAAAAATTGTAGCGCATTGGTGACAAGTAAGATATGTATATTATCAGTCCGGTCCGACTGCCTGATCAGGAAGTACTGCCGAATCAGGCAGTATGTTGCCGAGTCAGGCAGCATGGTATCCCACAATGCAATGCTCTATTTCAAATAGAGCATCTTTTAATATACCGTTATTTCTTGGTTTAGAGTAAAGAAGTAGGTAAAATATATAAAATTATCAATGGATGTACAATTAGTAGTATTTTTTCATCAATTTTAATTAAAATAAAATTAATTTGCATATTCAAATCAAATTTTTAAAAAACCGTTGGAAATTGTTTTGTTATTTAAATTATTTTCCTCCCGGTGGAATTTTTTTTTCGCCCGGTGAAAAATTGTCAACTTACATGTAGCTCATGTGTGTCAAAGTAAAATTTCCACCGATCTTTTATCAAATCACCATGAACAATTTAGTCCTTAGTCTGTCAAATTCGGAAGGGTTACTAAAGCCTGTGTTGCGGACTCGGCAACATACTGCCCTGATTCGGCAGTACTTCCTGATCAGGCAGTCGGACCGGACTGATAAGGGGCAAGGACTACAACTACTGCACTGGAAATTTTATTTCAGCACAGACAACAGTTGTGGAGTTAAGGCTGGTTCAAAGTGAATATTCGAAGCGAATATTCGACTTCGAATACGCTTTTGGGCGTCAAAATATATGCGGCTTCGAATATGAAACTATGAACCGGAGAAAGATATATTTCTACAATTTACAGCGTTGCCCGACTGTTAACAAGTATTGCCCGTTGACCAAGGTAAGCAAAATTGAGAGAATTTCTTTAACGAAGTTAATAAAATCATAGGCCCTAATAGGTAAATTCCATTGAACTATTGTCATGATTTAATGTCTGTATAAATGGGTCTAAATAGGAGCAGTGGCGTAACCAGTGGGGGCCGGGGGTGCAAGCTGCCCCCCGGACACAAAAAACCTGGAAGGAGAGTAAAAAAATTGCGAAGGGGAAAAGGGGGAAAGGGAGAAAAAGAGGGAAGAAAAAAGAGGGAAGAGAAAGGGGAAAGAAGAGAAAAAAGAAGGGGAAGGGAGAAGAGAAAAGGGGAAGGGACTCAAGGGAGAAGAGAAAAGGGAAAGAAAGAGAGAAGATCTATAGGCCTACTACTTTCATTGTGAAATTTGTACTCTGAAACACTGATATTTTCTAATAATGCCAAAAACCAGGAGCTTCATGGCGCTCAGCCCCCTTGATCCCCGCCTGGACCCCTGGACCCCACCGACTCCACCCGCTTAACGCTAACGCCTGTGGCAAGCAAGCTTTCTCTCGAACATAAATACTAAAACTTTTGATCAGAAATTGGGAAATTTTTCAATCTTGACCCCCCCCCCCCGGAAGGTCAGGTTTGGTTACCCCTGACCTGAATAGGAGTCAAAAGATTTGCTTTTTGGGGCATTTACGACCTGCCTGTAACAGGCGCGGAGGTTGACCCATACCTTCTTGTAGGTTTCAACTGCAAAGCAAATCAAGAAATGAATGAGTCAATAGATAAATAAGTAAATAAATAAATGAATAAGTCAATAAATAAGTCAATAAATTCATAAATAAATAAATAAATAAATAAATATAAATAAATAAATAAATAAATAAATAAATAAATAAATAAATAAATAAATAAATAAATAAATAAATAAATAAATATCATAAGATATGATTGAAGCGATTTACTAATATGACAGCTCTCACAAGTGTTATATATGAGACCACCCACGGTGACCCACTAAATATATATTTGTCGAGTTCAACAAAATTCAACTCCCACAAATATATTTCCGTGAATACTTTTTTCATTGGCTGATATCCACATGAGATCGGTATCATCAAAGTAGTACTGCTCGCATTTCATGATTCATTGAGCAATCGATTTTGGCATTTGACCGAAATACGCGCAAAAGATGAAAAGTCTCGTTCGAACTTGTGTAGGCCTACATTGCTAGGGCCTAAGTGTGTTTTAATGCCTGATTCACTAATTATAGAAATAAACAAGAATTTATTTTAAAAGAACACGCAATGATAGGATACCAACGCTCGTGGTTTTGGTTGTTCTGCATAGTTTATGAAGATATTCATTGCAAAGCGCTATATATCCATTCCTACATATTATTACTTATTTTGCCCTCTTAATTATTAATTATAATTATGAATTTGACTGATAACAACGCATTACATCTTTATTCCGCCCAAAATAACATCGTTTATTGGGGCCAAAAACGTCAAGAATTCCGCTATGACAAAAATGGTTGAACCTCCATTTTTATATCAATAACCAATGATTTACCACCCCCAGACCCTCACACATCGTCTGCCAGGGGCAGATGCATATGGGGACCTAGAACTGGGGCCAAACATTATTTATGTAAAACCGGGGTGGAGGCATAAATCTGAATTTGGACTTTTTTCTGCATCAGTCGATTTAAAATATGGAAACATTCTTTAGGTTATGTTTGTAAGCCTAAATATCATATTATTTGCATAAAACATTACTTACCATCACTACAGCATTGGAATGCTATTGCCTGCCTGCCTGCCAGGCATTTTCCTTTACTTTCATATCATATAAAAATGGGTACGCTTGTACCGCACTAATCCGGGGGCACACCACTAAATGAATGCGCCATTTGTGTAACCCTAATGAGTTCCGTAAAATGCAGAAACTATTTGAGGTATTTTGGGCTTGGCTGGACTTATTAATCAGAAAGAGTGGCGAATTATAGCTTAAATAAAAGTGGAAAGCCTATACATAAATTTGAGTCACCAAAAATGTCGCATTTTTATAATTATTGAGAAAATAGGTCCGCATTATACTTATAGTGTATGTAGGTGGGATGAAAAGTCGACAATCAATTGACAATTTTGATCTTTCGTATTGAAGATATGGATTTTTTCCCCAAAACACCAAAAAAATTAGGTCTTTTGGGGGAAAAAATCCGTATCTTCAATATGAAAGGGCAAAATTTTCAATTGATCGTCGGCTTTTCCTCCCAGCTACATATACTTTAAGAAAATATCATTAGATTTATAATATTTGCTTCGAGGACTGTTATATCAATATGTGAAAAATATCAAATTTTAATAATTTGTCATAAAATTTGTATTATATCGTGAATTTCAAAAAATGAAAATTATTTGATATCAGAAAGACATTCTTCGTATTCATAATGTAATTCGATATGTCTGATGTGCTCTCATGTCCCACAAAAATACTGTCGAAACGCTCAAAACGCTCATTCCAGATCCTTTGATTTTCATTGGGGATTTTTGAAATCATCGTTCGTCGAACGATATTCAGGTGACCTCGAGCCTTTCATATAAATCAATAGTATCTCGCTATCAGTTGCGCGATATTTAATCCGATTCAACTCGGCGTGTATTCGCTCCCGTATATATTTTGACGTCACAAAAAAGTATTCGAAGCGAATATTCGCCTTCAATATGCACTATGAACCGACCCTTACTGTCAAAAATGAGGGAAACACAATATTTGATCAATAAATCAATAACTACTTGCCTTGAGTTGCTGAAATTTCAGTGCAGTAGTTGTAGTCCTTGCCCCTATACTATAATATACATATCTTACTTGCGCTATAATTTTTGAGAAAAATGCAAAAATAGGCACAAAATTGGCCAGGGGTGTAGTACCCCCTTATTAATGAACAATTTCATTTAGCTACATACATTAACTTTGATCATCTCTTTTAGGAGAAAACAATTATCTTATACCAATACTAGAACTATGCCATTTTAGCCAGACAGTGTTATATTAATCTGTGTCACCTCATGCATATTTTCCTGGGTAGGATTAGGCCAGTATTCACTGGAGGGGCACAAAAGCGAGAGCTACATTCTGGTTATATTGATTTTACCAAGTAAAATACTAATACCTATTTAAATACATCCAAAGGTCCATGGAAATTAATGAGGTGTCACTGGAGCTGAAATAGATAAGGCCAAAAATTTTTTTTGGGGGGTTGCCCTCAGAGACCGACCCAAAAATCAGAAATCTTGGGTTGTTTTTTTTTTCCCCAATCGCTTTTTCACTTTTTTAGAAAAAACCTTAAATTTGGACAGTATCAAGGACATTTTTTTATTTATTATTCACTCATTTCATTTATTAAATGCATATCCGATTAAAAATAAGAAGTATTTCCATTTAAATTCTGTCCAAATGTTTTTAATGTAAAATGATCAAGAAGTTGTCAACACTAGCCTTTTTAAAATAAATGAAAAAGGAAGAAGAGCTCATGAAAAAAAAGGATCAACCTGTAGACCGACCCTCCAAATTTTTGTCTTGGAAGTGCAAACCAAACAATTTATTTTTTTGGCCTAATAATGTGTGTCAACTACTCAACTTTGAAATTTAATGTAGTAGAAAACAAAAGTATGTCAAAATATTATTGATGTTTATGCATTCAAGCTTAAAATAATGGCAGGAATGCTGTTCTAGATTATCCCAACATACATTATTTTACAGGCTTGTTTAAGTGTGCCAATATTATTGTATCTATATAGCAACAATATCTTTAACAATAGAATCATGTGACTTGCCTGTTAACATATCTTTAGACACATCATGTGTGAAGTTGGTTTAAAGCCATATTATAACATTTTTCAAATTCTGGTTTTTACATGATTGTAATAATACATAATAACAAAAATTTAATTTCAAAAAAAGTTCCAAATACGTGATATACAGCTTAAAATGTGTGTAAAAAAATCTTTAAAAAAAACAAATTACCGACCGACCTACCCTAATTTTTTTAATGTTACGCCAATCAAACATTTTTTAAGGCCTTAGTTTGTGTCTTGTAAAGACAATATGTTTTGTTTTTGGAAAACACATCTATTTGCAAGGCTTGACAAGAGACATTATGAATACCCCTAGTCCAGGACCACTTATTCGCTGCCGTAGTGCATGTTAGTAACCATTGGTTACTGGTTCAAGCCTAGGCTCATACACCTGTTCCGAATAATTCGTGTTGTGATTATTTCGATCAGTGGTTCGTAACAAAGAAAGCATGAGCCAGTTGACCTAGCAACGGTCATATTCTAACGTGCACTACGCCAGCGAATATCATATAGGATAAAAGACTAGGTATTGTTGTTCTTACTTCAGTGTACTTTTTTCTTTAAAATTCAAATATTTTCATGCAAATTCTGCATCTCCGTGTTCTTTATGTCAAGTGTTAACTTATCAGACATGCCAATTACATTAATAACAAATATGACAAGGTTAAAATTGCCAGTATTGTCTCCATGATTGTAAATGTCATGATGATTTTACATGGATATGATGTTTCGGCTTTAAATATTGAGTGTTTCGCATAAGTTTCCCATAAAAGCCCAGATGTTACTATCTTCAAGTACTTTAAATCTTGTGCACATTTATCACAGTTCATAATAATTTAACTGGAAGCAACCAACAGATGATGAAGACGATGCGTGAGATTCAGCCATATGGTCACATAACCGGAAGAATCTCATTTATTGTGAATCAACTTCTGATGAGAAATAGGGATGGAGACCATGTGTGGGTTTCTTTTAAATTCAATACTGAAGATTCTTGATCAGAACTGGGAAAAATATAGGCCTACTTGCTTGTATTGACATTATTATATCATTTGCTAATAAAATACAAACCCATCCATGATAAATGCATAAACAGTTTGTGAGTATTTTGGGTATGTATGTTTTTGCTGAACCATGAAATGGTATCAGCCTATATTAGTGTATCTTACTTCCTTACTTCCAGACTGACCAACCTTTTGGTCTAAAATGGGCATATCTCAAAATGCCACTAAGGTATGACCCCCAAGTGGTGTCAAATGAAAGAGAAAAAAATTAAGAATATAATAAAAATATTTTCCCACCCGGGGGTGGCACTCATAATAAGCCCTGGGTCAATATTCATATGGATCCTTTTTATATCTCAAAATGCCAAGAGGGTATGTACCCCCGAGTGGTGTCAAATGAAAGAGAACAAAGTAAAGAATATAATAAAAAATAATTTCCTCACCGGGGGTCACACTCCTCATAAGACCCGGGTCAATATTCCAATGTTGGGTCCTTTTCATATCTCAAAATGCCAAAAAGGTATGACCCCCTGAGTGGTGTCAAATGAAAGGCAAGAAAGTAAAGACTATAATTAAAATAATTTTCCAATCAGGGGTGACACTCCTCAAATGACTGGGTCAATATTCATAATTGTGGGTCCTTTTCATATCTTGAAATGCTGAGAAAGTATGACCCCTGAGTGGTGTCAAATGAAAGAGAAAAAGCACAGAATATATAAGAAAAATAATGTCGTCACCGGGGTGACACTCCTTATAAGACTTGGGTCAATATTCCTATTTTAGGTCCTTTATAACATCCATAGAAGGTATGAACCCCTGGGTAACCACTAACCATGTACAATGTATATCACAATATACTGCGAATCCCCATGGTTCAGCGTTGGTGCGGTAACCGCTCTAGTTATTTTATGCTACATGTAGGAGAACATTTTTTCCAGTTTTGTCCCTATATGCAATGTAGGTTTTTTCCAATGTAAACAAATGTTAAAAAGATCTTGTTCAATGAGTAATATTTTTTTCAATGCTCAAAGTAGACTTTGGTTCTAAAAATAAATGGTTCTCTTAATAAGGCTTGCCAGGTGAAATCAGGAAATAGTGGTAAAAGTGGCATTTTAAGGTTTTCATATTATTTAAGAATTTACACTTTTAGTTTTCAAATGCTTTTTGTTCCATTGAAATCGGTTTTAGGGTTTAGAAATGGCGCCCAAGGAAGTGAAATTCGTGCATACGAAATTGGACAAAAAGGTAATTTTTCCTATACTTTAACATGCGTTGAATTTCTTATGTATTTTATTGTTTTTGGGTGGCAATTTTTAACATTTTTGTAGAATTAAGTTATTTAAAGGTACATTTTGTCGAAAATTTTGACTAGTTTGCAGGGATTAACAACTCTTACAAGTTATTTGACACTTTCACATCTGATAAGTTGAATAGTTTTACCAAATTTTTTAAATTCAGTGTTTCTAGACTTTAAATGCAAATTACGCCAAATGTTAAGTTTCGGCTTTTTGACCCTTGCGCGCAGTTTTTGAAATACTTCTAGTCATCAGATCTTGTTAAAATTTGACACAGTTATTCACATTAATTCATTCCAACAAACAATGAAGAGATTTTTTGGAAAAATTGTTCAGGTCGTTAAATATGGATAATTTTCTTCAAATTTTGGTGGGAAAATATCAAATTTCAAAATTAACGAGCTCGTTAAGGTAATTAGCAACACTTTTCTTGCAAAATCTCTTCATTGTTTCTTAGACTGATTCAGTCTGAATAACCGTGCCAAAGTTCATGGAAATTGGACTTCCGGAAGTTACTATAAAACTGCGCGCAAGCGTAATATTTGAAAAAATCCAATATGGCCGCCGTTTCCATGGCAACCGTCACGCATGACTGATTTTACCCATTTTTTTCCAATTCTATTATCTTGTCCCACACTGTGACCAAATATGGACATTTTCTGACCAGTATTTACAAAAATCACTTTCACCTGGCAAGCCTTACCTTCTCTTAAAGCCATATTATAACATTAACCAGGATATAGGACTGACCATTCCATGGTAGTCATTGGCCTAAGTAAGAGTAATAATATACAAAGGGGACGAGGTTCGTGGAAGTTGAATAACGATTTAATTGAAGATGATGAATATGTAAAAGTAGTTAAGGATTCGATAACTAAAGTAAAACAAATCTATGCTGCTTCGACGTATGACAGAGAAAATATAAACAATATTGATCCAAATGAGTTAGAACTAACTATTAATGACCAACTGTTTTTTGAAGCACTGCTTTTGGAAATCAGAGGCGCTACTATAGCATACTCCTCAAAAAGAAAGAGAGAGATGGACAAGTCTGAAGAAGTACTTGACAAATTGATAGAAAACTTAAATACGTCATACGAGGAGGCATCATTGAAAAACAGCCCTAATGTTGAAATTTTAAAGAATGAGTTAGATAATGCTAAACATGAACTTGAGGATATTCGTAGTAGAAAGATTAAAGGATGTTTTATTCAACAAAGGTCCGATGGATAGAGGAGGAGAGAAACCCACCAAATATTTTCTTAATCTTGAAAAAAGAAACTTTGTAAACAAACAAATGGTTAGAATTGTGAGAGGTAACAACACAGAAGCAACATCTCAAGATGAGATTGAGAAGGAGGTAGTATCTTTTTATGAAAATCTGTATAAAGAAAAAGGTGGAAATAATAATGTTAAAATTGATGATTATGCTTCCATAAACAAATTAACGCAAATGTAATCAAATACGTTAGAGGGTGAAATTACTCTTTCTGAGCTCACATATGCTTTGAAAAACATGAAAAACAACAAGACACCCGGACCTGATGGTTTTACAGCGAATTTTACAAATGCTTCTGGTTGGAAATATCTTGTTTTCTCCTCCGATCTTTAAATGAAGGTTTTAGAATTGGGTCTCTTACTCAAGTTCAAAAAGGGGGTCACGTTACTCTTCTGCCAAAAGGAGATAAACCCGTCAGTTCTTAAAAACTGGAGGCCTATTTAAGCTTCTAAATGTTTCTTATAAATTGGCCTCTGCATGTATTGCAAACCGTATAAAATCGGTTTTGCCATATTTAATTTCAGAAGATCAAACAGGTTTTGTCCCAAATAGATTCATTGGTGAAAGTATTACCTTATTTATGATTTGTTAAGTTACACAGAGGTAAATGAAATTCGGGATGCTTTTACTAATAGATTTTGAAAAAGCTTTTGACACGGTTTCGCATGATTTTATTCTTGAAACTTTAAGGGTATTTAATTTCGGATCAGACATTTGCAGATGGTTTATGGCTTTGTATAAGAACGCATCTTCTTCCGTAATCATAAATGGAAATATATCTAAACCGTTCCAAATTCAAGCGCAGTTGTAGACAAAGGCGATCCTCTGTCGCCATATATCTTCGTTTTATGTGCGGAGGTATTATCTACAATGATTAGACAAAATAAGGATATAACAGGAATTTGCATCAATGATATGAATTTTAAAATTGCACAGTATGCAGATGACACTACATTAATTCTTGATGGTACAGAAAAATCACTGGAAAGTGCCTTTAAAACATTGCAATCATTTTATGAGATGTCTGGTTTGAAAATTAATATTGATAAAACAGTTGTTGGGTCTCAAAAATTCAGAAATACTATAATTAGTAAAAATTTAAAAATACAATGGAATTTCAATGGTAGCTTTGAGTTTCTAGGCATTTCTTTTAGTACAAACCTTGCTCAAATGGTAAATGATAATTATGATAAAGCACTTCATTTGATACGAAAACTGTTATCAAGTTGGAAAAAAAGAAATTTAACGGTGTTGGGACGGGTTGTAGTTGTGAAATCATTGGCTTTGCCAAAAATAAGTTATATTGCTACCAAACCCAAGCAAGGAATTTATCAAAACGGTAAATGATGAGATATATAAATATATTTGGAACGGCAAGCCAGATCGAGTTAAAAGAACACAATTTGTGCAAAATTATGAAAATGGTGGAGTAAAGATGCCAAATGTAGAAATGCATATAAATGCTTTAAAGGTAAATTGGATTCGGAGGGTTGCCTGTGGTGATCAAAAATGGGTTAAGCTATTTTGTCTTTGTTTTAATGTAATAAGTGATGATATTTGTTGCCTTGGTATGTATCGTTTTAATGACATGAAAAACATGATAGATAATAAGTTCTGGTATGATACTCTGTTTTCTTGGTCCTCACTTATAAACATTGTAAATAATAATAATCTGGATTTCAACCGTGTTGCAAAACAATATTTGTGGTGGAGCGATAAAATAAAGATTGGTGGTAAATCAGTTTGTTATGCCCATTGGAAAAAAAGAGGTGTGCTGTTTATAAATGATCTCTTAAATGCAAACGGATCCTTTTTGTCGATTGTCGAATTTACAAAACTTTATAAAGTGAAGACCAATTTCTTAGAATACAATGGTATTATTAGGGCAATTCAGTCAAATTTTAATTACAATGGTACTATAGGCTCCAAACTAGCCTCCCTTTTCAGCCGTATAATATGGAACTACTTTTTAAGCAACGAAAAGGGTGCAAAATGTTCTATGATATTTCTATTGAATCAAAGATGAAGAATACAATGAGTAAGTCAAAGTGGCAAATGGAATTTGGAATGGAGAATGATGAAAAAAAAAAAATATGTACCTTAAATTTCAAATTTTCCACCGATATTAAACTGAGATGGTTTCAATACAGAATTAATCAGAGTATCATAGGCACAAATACATTGTTGTTAAAAATGAACATAAGTGATGATGACTTATGTACTTTTTGTAAGATAAATCCAGAAACAATCAAGCATCTCTTTGTGGATTGCCCTTTTTCTAGAAATTTTTGGGAAGATCTCAAAGACTGGATAAAAGACAAGATCAGTATAGATCTAGCTATGACCCCTCAGTTAATTCTTTTTGGATCTAAATATGATTTAATTCTAACATTGATTTTGACTATTGCAAAATTACATTTGTATAGAGTAAAGATGACAGAGAAACGACCAAACTTAGATGTTTTAAAAAGGGAACTTAAATGTTATTATAATGTTTTGAAATACCAAGCAGTATGTAGCCTAAAGTTACAAAAGTTTAATAATGAGTGGCAATCCTGGCAACTATTAATGTTATGATATAATTGTGTGTATTTTTAATCCATAGTAAAGAAAGTAAAATATGCTCAACATGCTCAATGTGTGGTGGAGAGGGTCGGCGGGGTGGGTCGGGTGGAGCTCATTGTTGATTGTTTGTTTTCTACTCAATTTGAGTACAAAATAATCAGCAGTTAGTTCTATTCGCTCATTCTGTTGCTCTTTCCTTATTTTTGTTGCTTGTTTTTCAATCCTCTTATAACTCTCTTGAAATGACTATGTCACTAATATTAATAAATAAAATTCACGTTAATGTATTTAAGGTCACTGATTAAATGACAGTACTATGTATTAAGAAACTTTTAATAAAGACAGCTGTCTACAAAAAAAAAATAAAAAAAAAAAAAATTAAAATGTTACTAAAAACAAAAAAGTAAAAAAAAAAAAAAAAAAATATTATAACATTTGCTGAGGAAGACGCCCTCACTGAATTTTTAAAATTCCTTTTTTACGATTAAATTGTACTTTATTAAACCAATATACCCGCAAAAATCAAGACTCTAAGTGCTGTAGTTTTGTCAAAATCCGTGATTTTGAATTAAAGGCTGATTCAGCGCTTTATTATTACGATGGAATTATTAGTCGAACGCATACACGATGTTCATAATACACAACGTCACGGCGTGCGGGACAGGTGATATACACACCAAAGGGTCGTACCACAACATGACCGAAGGAGTAGTGCGTATTGGCACATGTGCGCTGGTAGTAAATTCAATTTTCTTTGCTTTGCCGTAGTTGTTCGGCTCAAAAATAAAAGGGATATATCTGACAGTAAAAGCTAACATTTTATGGCAAAGAAATGCTAATCTATTTTGTTTGAAAATGTTATAATATTGCTTTAATGCTCTGCATGCTAGCCATAGGCTTCAACAATGAAGTTTTCAGGTATTTTCTCAAAATATCAAAAGCTATCTTAAGAACCACTGAACCAATAGTAGGCTTGTTTGTACTCATTTTAATGCATTTTTCATGTTGATTCCAAATATGGTCATGAAAATTAACATTTCCGAAATTCTTGAAACTTGTCGTCTGCAGTCGACACCCGCGTGAAGAGAGTTAAGAACCAAAAGGTTCTGTCACACTATAAAGAAGCACAAGACAAACAACAGATATTTAGAGGACAGTTAGTTAGACAACAAGTTTTCATATATTATTAGAGATTTGTGAATATTATTTCTGTTACTTTTTCCACTCAACGAATGACCCTGTGCAGAAAGCATTTGAATGACAACATTGAAGATTGAATCATCTTTTCCCTGACTTAATTAAGTCAGAGATCATTTTGTTAAATTGTAACAAAAAAAAGACTGCCTTTTTAACTGCAGCACGTACCAAGTCAGATTCCCATTGACATGATTGAGAATTAGCAATTTGTAAACCTTGCTGAAAACAAATAACTTCAGTGCAAATACCTTTCATTTTTGTTCATGAAGTATATAGGCCTTCCAGAGGCACTTGACTAGTTTGGTAATGGAAGTTATTTTTCAAATTTTTTGGCAAATTAATTCTTTTGTATAACTCTGGAAGATTGATGAGTATTGTGTTTATATTTGATAGGTTATCTATCATTATTCATAAAAGAACTACTGGAATTTCGAAGCAGGTAAATTCAGCACAGCCAAATATGATTAACAAACTTGTTTTTCTTAATTTAACTAAAAATTGTAAATTGTAAATGAATGGGTGAGGCATTTATGCTTAGTTAGCCTGAATATGTCAATAATGCAGCGATCAGGGAAAATTTTGTGGCTTTTAAAAATATGGAAAGGTTTTTTTAATTTTTTTCATGATTAGATGTGCGGTGTGTGAAGTGTGTAGGGGTCACAAATTGTCATTTTCATAAAAAGGGTTGTTTTTCTAGACTTAGTGAACTTATTTAGGATAGCTTTTTCCAAGTTTGTGTAAATTTAGTTCAAAAAGGTACATTTTTTTATAAATACACTTGCAAACACTGGCAAAATTTGGAGAGATATGGGGTATTTTGAAAAATAAATAAATGTCACAAATGTATTTGTATACATTTTCTGGGGCAACTCAATTTCATAGTGTACACTATTGTTATTTCACTCCAGAAAATTGATTTCAATTCTATTCAAATTCAATTCTTTCTACACATGGAGTCTTGCTATTCGATTCCAATTCAATCCACCTTGCTTTAGAATTAATTCAATTCGATTCCAATTCAATTTGTCAATTTCAAAATCATTTCATTCCAATTCCAATTCAATGCAGTGAAATTAGCAGCTAATCAATTTCAATTCAATTCTGAGCATTCATTTCAATTCCAATTCAATTCCAATTACAATACAGTTGCAGTTTGTGTTAATTGACCAAAGCAAAGGCACACTGCAAAAACTGCGTCTAAAGATTGAACACTTTTTTGTCAGATTTGTAAACACATGTAAAATCTAAACACAAATATCAAGTGTTTAATATCTAAACACAAGTCATCAAATTACTAAACATGTTTAGCATTTATACAGGTTTACAAATCGAGGACAAGATGGTGTCTAGA
The DNA here is from genome assembly GCF_039555335.1 of Amphiura filiformis. Classification (NCBI taxonomy): domain Eukaryota; kingdom Metazoa; phylum Echinodermata; class Ophiuroidea; order Amphilepidida; family Amphiuridae; genus Amphiura; species Amphiura filiformis. The sequence goes on along the minus strand of NC_092639.1, from coordinate 46,479,895 downwards.
ATGGTGTTTAATATCTAGACACTGTTTTTGCAGTGCATGTTTTAAATTTTACTATCCATTTTATAACACTTGTCGCAACAAAAGTCAAAATCAAGTACACTAGGCCTACTTGTCACAAAAGCACCCCAGCAGAAGATACTTAATTGTTATGTTAACTCACTTTCACATTCAAACAATGCGAGTGATCCTTTCCTATTTTATGAAACTTGGAACTTCTTAGTTCTTAGGTGACTGACTTCCTAATATTTGTCTTAACTTCTTGTCCACCATGCACATTATTTTCTAAACTTAAAGGAGGATTTTGTGATCCTAGCATCCTCTTTTATGACATTTTTCAGTGGATATCCACGACAGAGGCTTATTCCCAAAATTTGAGTTGATTCCGATTGTGCGTTTGCGAGTTATGCATGTTTATGTGTATTACACTGCTCACAGTTGTAATTTCAAATTTGACGATATTTTTGCTAAACGAATTAATCTGCAAGAAATTTTTGGTACATAAACATTATGTAGCCAGCGGCTTCCCGTGGTATAAAAATCTCACCTTTTTTTAAAGTGGGGGGGGGGATGAGGCTGTGGATCACGAAATGTCCTTTTAAGGTGTGTGGTACAATCGATAATGAGATTATCCTTAGATTTTCACCCCAAATCCTTGTACTTTTGAAAAAATGTGTGAAAAAAGCTGTCAAAGATATAAGCATTTTCTTTAATGGTTTTCTCACAATTTGTTCAAAATAATGTACAATGACTTTTGAGCATAAAAATTAGGAGTTTGAGAAAAATAGGGGCTTTGTGATTAGTGCCAAAAATTTTTAATGTGTGTTTTTTGTGTGATTGGACCTGGAAGTGTATCAGAATTCAGAACGGGGGAAGGGCACTTTTTACCTGTGGACTGATCTGGAATCACAGATATCTGCTTGTGAATTGAAATGCTGAATTGAAATCAAAGCTGAATTTCATTTCAATTCCACTTCATTCTTCATCACTCAACTGTAACGGGATCCGATACCCCTGGGTACGTTATAATAAATCACGCCCTCTTTGGGTCCTTGGAGTCTCCATCATGGCAGAATAGCAACAAACTTTTGATCTTCAATTTTGATTTTTTGAAATGTTCACAATATAAATGTAATCTGTCCATGTAATGATGTATTTTCCATGCTTGAAGAGGGCAGCAATGACCAGCAAGTCAAGTCCCATTAAAAGCAGTTTCACCGCTAAACAACATCCACTGTGTTGCTGGGCTTCTGTTGATATTTCTTCGAGTCCAGGTGCATCTCATCTCTTGGAGCATCTTGATGACCAACTAAGTCCATGATGGAGACTCGAAGGACCCAAAGAGGGCGTGATTTATTATAACGTACCCAGGGGTATCGGATCCCGTTACATCAACATGATTTCAATTCCAATCCAATTCAATTCTTCATTGCTCACGATGATTTCAATTCCAATCCAATTCAATTCATGCCCAAGCCCACTCATTTCGATTCCAATTCAATTCCAATGCATTGAAATGAAAATCGTCCAAAATGCATTTCAATTCAATCCGATTTCAATGCATTGAATTAACATTAGTGTACACATGCGTGACCAGAAATATGAAAAAATGGGGTCCTTTTCAGAGAATGTTTCTAGAAAAAGCATTGTTTTTAAACCTCTACTTGTTGCATTTAGGGGTCATTTTATTGTACCTAATGTGTTTGTTAAAGTTTGTGTTTTCTGATTTGCATTGATCAAACCTGTAAAGGTGAAACCTTATAAATAAAGTCCTGCTTAGGAGTACCTTTCAGATCCTTTTTAGGGGGTCAAATGTGTTGCAAAACCATGCTAAATTCCTGTTTACGGTATATTTTGAAAATCTCTGGCAGTGCCATGTATAATTATATGAAACTTGAGTGCCCCCAGACATTATCATACTATTACTTATCATCGCATAATGATAGAGTACATTGAGTAACTGTGCAAGTTCAACTGAGTAAAGGGCCTACATTAATGCATTCTGAACTTACCCCTTTATTATTTGTATTTTTCAGGTCCATTTGAAGGACAACAACAAGACCCATTAAGACGTTTGAAAGATGCTCCTTATTCTCCTTCTATTAATCGTCACCAAGAAGAAAGTCTGCCAAAAAACTATGCCAAAAATATTCATAACATGCTCCCAGCTGTAAATCAACATCAGAGAAGCTCACCCAGCCACCATAACCAGAAATTAATTGCTTCACTTATAAACAACTCACAAATTAACAACAAACACAAGAACCAGAACAAGATTGTCAAAGCATAACCAGGATAATGTCAGAGAACGTTTACGTAAACTGAATCGCAGCTTTTTACGGATGATTTGGGCGGTGCAAGTGACAGTGTTTGTGTGATACCAGAGATGCCGACACCTAATGGGACATGTCCAGATGCTAATGTGAGATGGAAGTGTGATATGTCACCGATATTCTCTACACTGGATGCAGAAACAAGGTGGGTGGGTGGTGATGCTGTTGCAGAGATTAGGTCATTCCTGAATAGTGACATCGAAAATGTTTTAAAAACTTTAAAAATTCCTTTTTAAGGTATTGCAATGTCAAGAATGGTGCAATAATGAATGAATAATGAAATATTTTATGTCCCATATTGAAATTATCTGACGGAAATAGAAAAAAATATGACAAGCTTCATTGGCTGTTCAGGGGCTGTACAGTAATTATGATCCAGGGTAAATTTTCCAAACAGGCACACCAACAATTGCTTGCCCACCCCCTTTACACATGCCAAATTTTTGGGAAGCCAATTTACAAACCTTAAATGGTATAGACATGCAATGCGAGCATACTGACACAGACCAGGACATTCTGGAGCAATATAGCAGAAGTTCTTGCCTGTTCTTGTCATGGTCAGGCGTCTTTTGATTTCTTGACCGCTGCCTCCTTCATCAAGAAAGTTGATATCACTTGAATAAAAATACCTAAAAATGCCTCCCATCCAAATTAATTACAAGACATTGAAGCTGGCTTTCCCTTTTGAAGGGAATTTTATTCAATGTATTTTCCTAAGCCGTTAGGGCATGCAACTTTAAAAGGGGCTTCATATAATATGTGCCAAATATTGCTCCTCCTTTCGTGGCTTGCCAACATATTCTTGCCCCCCCTGATTTTACCACCCTTGAGGCTCATAATTATATTGCACAGCCCCTGAATGCTAAAATGCAGACATCTTGATATGGAAGAAAAAGTTCAATCAAACTTTTGTTTTAATAGTGTTTGTGTGTCACCAAGACCATACTATAATCCATTCAGTAGCCTTACCATACAACATAAGCCAGATAGTTCTAATTCCCAAGTTTGTTCACTTAACTAACAATTTCCTTAATTGTAATCCCTGGGGTTTTACTTATGAAGTTCTGAAAAAAAAGGTTGCTATGGATGACATCTTGTGAACTTATAGAGAGTTGGGTGTACATAAACATAGGATGATAACTTGTTAAATTTAGACTCTCAGAGTTATGTCAACCAGAAATATGACATTAGGGTAATGTATACGGAAAACCTGAATCCGCATCGATGTAAAACTGATGAAATCCAGATCATGTCCAGATAACGTGACCACGAAGGGGGGCACTTGTATTTTGAGGAGGGGGTACTTGTATTTTGAGGAGGGGCACTTGTATCTTGAGAAGGAAATCATGCTGGTGTCAAAAATAAGAAAAAGGGTGAATTGGTTGAGGACCTTGTCAAAAACGTTGCAAGTTTGAAAAAAGGTCTTTTTTAAAAAGAACTCGCATATTAAAAACATAAAAAAAAGGAAAATAATGGCTGTTTTCCACTTTTTTGTATGGTACATAAAATGTAGTAAACATGACCAAGATACTGTTTATTGTCTATATATCTCATAGGCTTAGGAACTGGGGGGGCTTGGGGGGCTCAGCTCCCTCAATAATTTTAATGCGGGCTGGAATACCTTTCAGCCCCCCCAATAATCAGAGGTGAAGTTAAAAAATGGTGATAAAATAGAGGGAAAATGGGTGTTTGCGACCTATTTTTTTTGTAAAATTTTCTGAATCCCAGGGGGAACCCCTCGGTCGCCCACCACAAAATTTTCCAAGTTTACCCCCCCCATTTTGGAAATCTTCCTAAGCCAATGTATTTACCTCAAGCCAGCGGCACTAACTTTGAAATTCAGCTTGTGCTGTGTTGGATTAGCATTATTTTTTGCGTGTACATATTCGCCACTTCGATCCCAAAGTAACGCTAAGCTAACCATGCTAACACTGAACACGCTGAACTTCAAAGCTAGTGCCGCTGACTGGAGGTAAATATATAGACTACAGAGTATTATGGAAGCCTTGGAAAAGAACTTGTTTAGGGTATGTTTTGAAAATTCATGCATGAGTATGATATCTACCTTAGCATGTAGGCTGAAAAAATTCAAATGTGGAAAATTTAGGTAATTTTCCAAAAATAAAGAAATACATAAGAAATGTTAGAACTTTTCTGAAACTCTAAAAATAGATGGAGTAAAGACTTACCTTTAGTTCGTTAAAAGTTTTAAATTAATACATAATTCTAATTTGCTATTGTAGCTGTTTTGCTGCAAGCCCGATTAGTCATATGAACTACCTTAATTGTTTCTTTTTTCTTTCTTTTTTAGGACCATTCATGTCAACTGTCCTGGTCATTGGAGAGTGAATTATATTGACAGAACTGAAGAGGAACAGTTGGTATCAAGAGGCAGTTACAGGAATCCTCCGAAATGGCACTACTATCAGGGATATCAACAAATTACCATGGAAACAGAATATGCAGATGTTGTTTGCAAAGGGAAAAGGTGTGCTAATATTATTTATGTTTATGAATCAAAAGAATCTTGGATCTGGTATAGGGGGCCTTTGGTATACTCTCTTAAAAGCTCTTAAATTAACCAATTGACATATTTTAATTGTTTCATGGTTGATGATGATACGAATATTGAATGTTTATGAGTACAATGGTAATAATATTTTCATGAGGTGAAATATGGACTGTTCCATCCAACGAGGCTTTGCCGAGTTGAATGGAACAGTCCATATTCACCGAATGAAAATATTCTTTCCATTAAACCCAGGGCGTCAATCTGAAGTTGATTGTGGGGGAACACAAGTTTTGTTAATGAGGGCAAAGCAGGCAATTTGTTACGCTTATGCGACACCGGGGTGAGGGGGATGTGCTCTAGAAGAGTTGCACCCTATTTGGTAATCGCTCTGATTTTTTACAGGGTATGTTAGTTTACTAAAGTACATTACAATCGTGTAAGAATTTGAAAAAGTCCTCAGCAAATGATACATTGGCTTTAACAAAACCTTTAGTTCATATTCATTCATTTTATTTTATTTTTGAACATTTTATTTTTATGGACTTGTTGTCTTCAGCTTGCTAGAATTTATTTCCCCATTTCCTTTTTATTTAAACTTGACACAATGTCAATTTTATGTTGGAACTTGATCAACATTATCAAAATGTTTATTATCAAGTTTCTTAAAGCTTGTCTGGGAAGGATAATAAAATCACCATAGCAGAAGAAACAATTAATGTATTTTGAACTAACATCCTAAACACAATTTAAATATCTGCAACATTCTGTAAGCATTATTTACATCCATTAAAGTAAGATTTAATATGGTTGTTTGATACAAAGTGAAGGAAATGGAGTAACCTTAATAATTGTGACTAAAATGGCGAAAAATTGACAAAATGAACCAAATTTCAAACATTTTCTGCATCAGACTTTTGCAAGACTGAAGAATTTCAGGTTTTTGATACAGACTTTCATCATGATTATAGCAAAATATTTGATATATTTTTCTCTATGACATGATATTGATGGCCTATCAGGGAGTCCCATGTCCCACCTTAATTTTGCATGAGAAAGAGTTAGAAAGGAACCCCTACTCCAAAACACCCACCTCTTCTCTGGAGCAATCATTGGGGGCAAAATATGAATTGAACTTTTTCAGCTAACTTGGGGCTTCAAGAAGATGAGGAAGCATGGGCACCATACCACTCTGCCCAATCTCCATCCTGCCGGTCTTTCCCTAAAACGGCATGATCAGCATGCAGATCAGGTCATGGTATCCTCTTGAACAGCCAGTGACAGCACCAGAAATATTTTCGGCTAAGGGGGAGTCAATTCAGGGGTAAAAAGTCATGAAATTGCCTTGAACATTTTGGTTTTTATTGGGGGAGCAAGATCTCTGACTGGGGGGACATTTTCCTTCATGCATCCACTGAACAGCGAGTGCAAATCATAAGCTGCTGCAGAGTGTGCAGCAAGAATTCAGGTGGTCTAATGGGCTATATCTTGAGCCAACGCTACTTTTTCATTGGTCCATTTTCTTTTGTTGGTTTGTTTTCAGGAACAGGAACATGCATAACTACCACACCCAGTTTTTACCTAAACCAGATGCAGATAAGAGACAAGAGACTTTATTGCATACAGTACAGGCCAAAGAACCAAATTGGAATCCTCTATCAGTGCTGACCATTGTACTGGATTCATTATCAAGAGCACATGCACATAGGGAGTGTGGAATACCAAAAACTATTAGGCTGTTGGAACAACTTTATGATGCTAGTTCTGCAGGTGAGACAAGTGAGGTCATGGTTTAAGATGTAGAGTGTCCCGAAAATTTGCACCCCAACTGTGTTCCTGGATCCGGGAGGGGGGGTGGGGGGTTTAAGTTTTTTGGTAGATGCAGCCCAGATTTCATATTTCAAAAATGCAGACTCCAGAATGGATTTTGAAGATTATAAAATGAACTAGAATGGGTCCTTTTTTGGCAAAAATTTCTCAGAACCAAGAAATATTAAATTTTGGGTATTTGGAGGAAAATTTAGCCAAAAGTCTCTGGATCTTCATGGGCTTGAAATAAGGGTTCTTCAGAACCAGGCTTCAGAATGGAAAAGGAGCTTATACCTATGGTTCAAGGTATACGGAGGAGGTGCATATTTCTACTACTTGCCTGTAATGGTGTGTTTCACACAAAACGTAGATTGAAGACCCTTTATGTTGTAATAGTAATAACAATGCAATGCACTCTACATCTGAATTAATAACAATGTTCATATGCTTGATTTAAGAACAAAATGGAGTTGTGTAGTTAGATATCCAGTAACAGCACATCAAATTTGTTCACAGTAAACTACTGAAAATGTTATCTGTCCATAAAGCTGATAAGTCATGCGTTGAAAGTTTAGCTAACTTGAGGCGTCATGTGATTTCCTGTTTGTGAGACCCTAGATGTATATGAACTTGGAGGACATTAGTTTGTACAATTTATATCTTCCTTATCTATGCCCGTGGAACGGTGGCATAGATATTGTATTTGTTGTGTTTAGTCTTCTCCTTCTCCTTCTCCTCCTCCTCCTCCTTCTCAAGACCACTTCTTTGCACCCCTCTAGCTCAGGAACTAAAGCAGCCCCTGGGCCCATACTTGGTACAATGATGGCCCATGACCCCTAGATACATCCTAGGGTACCCCCGACCCCAAAGGTCAAAGGTCATGGGCTACAGGGGGCAATATGTGTAAAATTTCAAACAGCTCTAGCTCAACTACTCTAGCGCCCTCAGGGTTCATACTTGGTACAATGATGGCCTATGACCCTAAAAGTATGCTATGCTAGCCGCAACCCCAGAGGTCAAAGTTCATATGCTTTAAAAAGCAAAATTGGTACGACCGGTTAACACAGTGTATCGCAATAGGTAGCATTTTGGTAGCTACCTGTATTTGCAATGATAACGGCCTGAATCGTACGTCAAGGAAATTGATCACAAAAATTCCCTTAAAAGGGAATGTGTAGGCTTTTTGATATTAGTGCCTTGGACCACCTCAAAAGGCTGTCATTGTGGGAGATGGCGTATGGTTGGTTAATGGGTGTTAGGAGGGTTAAGGGTTGTCACGGTTTGTAAGGGGTGACCAAGGGGTGGTCACCAGTTTTTATAGATTTGGCGCCCAATTGGGCGCTTTTTTATTTTAAGTGCTATGAGGATGATACTTATATCAATTAAAGCTTATAAACAGGGCTTCCACATAATGGTTACCAACTTTTGGATTTGGCGCCCAATTGGCGCTTTTTTATTTTAGGTGCTATGAGGATGATACTTATATCAATTACAGTTTATAACAAGGGCTTTCACATGATGGTCACTAACTTTTTCATTTGGCGCCCAATTGGGTGGTTTTTTATTTTAGGTGCTATGATAATGATACTTATATCATTTAAAGCTTATACCAAGGGGTATAAGTTTTCGTTTTGTTAATAGGGGAAGGGGGGGTTGGGTGTGGTCACGGGCATAGATATTCGTGTTTGGTCAAACACAACTGTGTTTCTAGTTATTATTCTGTTTGTGCAAATGTTAGTTGTCAATGCCCATCTTTCATGAAATCAATTTACATTTTGTCACCATCATACGATAATTGCATAACTTGTGTTTTAGTCAAAATTTTTCCCTCAATTTCCCATAACAATGTGCGTCTTCCTGGGTCATTGACCAATCATATATTTTTCATAAAAACATTCTAAAAGAATTCAGAAACTGACTATCATGTGTTTATGCTTCATTATTTATTATTTAGAAGTGAAACACTTTCAGTGTCCAGATATTCTAAAATAATTCGGTAAATTCGTATCCGAATAACGGAAAATACATTTTCAACCATTTCTTTGTTTTTTAAAGCCCCTGGTCTTGAAATTATGCACTTATTGTAGTAGGACGACAATTACATAATTGAATTCTGACATCAAAAGAAAAAATATGAGCAGTGGCTTCACCATGACGTGGGGGGTGTGCCCTCTCAGTCAGAACTCTCCCCCCTCGTTAAAACCCAAAATTACAACAAAAAATGAATAATTGCGGCAATTCTGCACAAAATTGATTGATTTTGCCCCCCTGAAATGTACTTTCCCCCAAAAAAACACTGAATTCCCGGCGCTGCCACTGACTATGAGATCCATTTAGAGGGCATTGCTTTTCCCCCAAGTTAATGGCGAAGAAGTATTTTAAAGTTTCATTTCTTAATAATAATATGTTTTCAATAACATAGGTTTGAAAAAGGCTTAGTGACCGCAAGCCGAAAGCTCACGTATGTGAACATTTTTGTTGTGAGAATAGTCATACAATCATCAATATAATATGTTTTCTCTTTGTTTTCTTTCTGCCATATTCATCAGATCCATCGTTATCATCACATCAAGCCTTTCTCTTTAATCGTTATAACTCAATCAGCAGTGCTACATCTCTTAATTTGACTCCTATGTTTTCTGGTGAACTCTATGATGAGCCAGATCCAGACAAAATCACACAGGGAATGTAAGTATTGCTAGGGTGGGTGCACTAAGAAGCCATTATGGTGTCTGAAATTAAACCAAAACTATGTATAAAATGACCCTACATTTGCCTACTGGACCCTGTCCAGAATACAGTAGGCCTACCCAAAAGTGGCGGATTCCTGGATATAAAATATGAAAAATCAGCCTATTTTGGGCATATATATTTCAGCCCAAGGTATAGCAGGAAATGTCAAAAGATTATCCCATTTTTCATCCAGATGCACATCGGAATGTAAAAAATTGGGAATTCTGATAACTTTTTGGTGTAAATGCATGTAAATCCCAATTCCCAAATGTACACTCTAAATAATTATATGGTTGGGAAATCCCATTGTTATGTTATGGGTAGCTTGGGAAATCACATAATTTTGCGAAATCATTCATGGGAAATCCCACATTTTGTTTTAAACTTAACTTTGTCATCTTTGGGGGTGTGTGGAAAATTTCTGGAATAGCCCATTAGGTCTTCTTTTTGCAAAATTTTGTCATTTCTGATAGGGGCACATCCACCCTCCATGTGGAATGCAAGTGCTAACGCGATGCCCGCTTCACGGCCATATGGTTTGTGGCCATCTAGAAATCTTCCACAATAGAAGTATCTATTATTTTGCGCCCACATATTTTTTCCTCTTTGGATCCGCGGCTGCAGATCCAAATTACAAGTTGAATGCTAGGCGAGATGTGACAAGGAGATTTTTATATTATGTTCGGTTTTGGACTCTGTAACCAGGGCCGTAGCAAGCGGGGTGGCCGGGGATGCCATGGCCGCCCCACTTTTTGAGAAATTTGTTATGTTTTTCTTTATGTCTTTATTTCAATTTGGCCATAAATTTGTGATTTGGCCGCCCCACATTTGTGATGGCCGCCCCACATTTTTCAACCTTGCTACGGCCCTGTCTGTAACAATATCATCAGGTATCTGCAGTCATATCACATGATGGGTTGGTAGTGCATCTTCACTCTGATTTGAAACTGTGTTATGAATTATGAGATAATAAATATTAAAAGATGATTAAACTTTCTGTGAACTTTGAATATGATATCCAGAGGTGTTATCAGGGAATGTTTTATTTTGTGTTTTTGGTTTGGCATGGAATGGAAACCTAATCAGCAAACAGCTGATAAGTGATCCTGTCACATGGATCAATTCCTTGATTTTTCTGACTTCTGATTTTAAAGGAGAAAATATTTTTTGTGTGCATCAGAAAAATGTATGTGTAGCTAGGGGGTGCAAATATACTCTTCCCTAACCCATTATAGTAGTTAGGATACCCCATGGAAATGAAATGAAAATTTGTTTTCTTTTGCATCAAGTCTATACATTTCCTACCCAAATCGCTATACAAGGAAGAGGGCGGTACTTGCACAACTGGGGTTCTCCCTGGTTAAAGATATACGGGTATGTGCCACTGTTTTGGGGTACCTTTCAGCGATTTGCGTATATCGATGGGTGGGTTTTCAGTGTAGACCAATGTGTCCAATTGGCACATTTGGGAAAAATGTCCTTAAAAGTGCCCAATTATGGCAAATTTGGGTGCTTTTTAGGAAAAATGGGTGTAATGTTGGGTAGCAAAAGTAGTCATAGTCGGCATCCAAAAGTCTGTCCCTATACAATTTTTTTTTCGAAGAACCCCCCCTCCCTCAGGTTTATTTCCCATTATTAATGTCCCCTCTTTTTCCAATTCACAGTTATGCCAAGGATATTAAGGAATGGATATGGGAGTATGCTAATCACCGTGGTTACCTAACAAGCTATGGGATAGATAACAACAGTGGCATGATGGGTACAAGAACTAATTGTAAGGTAGGTCAGGTAGTATATACATGCATTTATCCTACATTATGCATTTAGACCAAGTCTAACTCTAGACCTGTTCTGAGTTAAGCTTGGGTCTAACTTTGCAGCGGCTAAGGCTACATAGACCAGGTATAACTCAATCGTACCCTGGGGTTTGTGTATTATGTTTTGATTTAAATTAGGTCTCAAATATGCTACTGAGACCAGGTTTAAAGACTGTTTTGAGGTGTTTTTTTTATTTATTATTATGTATTTGGAGTTGATAGTATTGATTATATTTTCTATGGCTACTGGAACCAGACAAGGGTATGCCTGGTTGTACTCATTTTAATGCATTTTTCATGCTGATTCCAAATATGGTGATGAAAATGAACATTTCTGAAATTTTTGAATTTTTAAACAAAATTTGGAACTCATCGTCTGCAGTTGACATCCACGCGGAGAGGTTTAACTATAAAGGAGAAAGAATTGAAATAATGAAAGTTATACATTAATACTTAGTAGCCCAAATATGAAAGTTTTGTGTACATAATAATATTTCAGGGTCTGACAAATACAATAAAATCCAGTTTTACTCTTGTTACATTGATTATGCATAATTGCAAAATAACATTCAAGATGAACTGTAAAGGCGTATATTTTGCTATCTACTGCTGATAGCATTTAGGCTTACTCGTTGTATATAGATGAAATTTATTGTTAGTGATTTTATTCTTGCACCATACAGGCATGTCATTACAGGCCACCAGTACTTCCTCATACAGAACATGGATGGGTTAGTAGAGAGAATGAAGAGGTAAGAATAATAAATAATTACCCTGCTACGATAATTGTGTCTTTTTTTATCAGTTACGTTCTCATCCTATTCATTTCTGATTATTCCTTTTAAGGTGGCACGCAGGATCACTCAAAGTGGGAAATTATAGACATCGTTTTGTATTGTATCTTAATGATGATAAGTACATTAAAGTACACATTTTCAGAAAGGAAATGATGCAAGGAATCCAACTAGCACAGCAGATTTCTGCAAAAAATGAGCACTTTTTGAGAAAAGTGCCAAAATTGATTTTCCATGGCAATTTTTTTTGATCCGCCATAACAGCTTACATGCTTGAACCTTTTTTTGTACTTGAAATTACAAAAACTGACTTGAGCAATTATAATAGCAGGGTGACAATATGCAAGCAATGTTAGTGCTACCGGAAAGGGGGGACTTAGACTTTGCCCCTCTATCAGTGCAAAACACTAAAACTAAAAATGCCACTATTTGGGGTTTACACCTCCTGAAAAAAAACCCTCCCCTCATGGAAAATATGGTGCCGCTACTGTCCCGGGGGAGAGGGGATTAAGGTGGTCTTTCGGAGCTGCGCAGTCCAAAAACTTAATTTATGTTAAGTTCTGGTTTGGTTAATCACTGATAATTATTTACTCCTATCGTGAGATAATGCCTCTCTTCCTTTTTAATTCATTTTGTCAGGTTATCTCCAATGTCCTGTCAGGATTTTGTGATGGTAATTACATGTTACATGAACACATCTTAAATTATACCAGGGAGTTTTTAAGGCATCCTCATCCTGCTAAATGGGCTGCTATGGATCTGAATGCTGGACACAGGTAACCATTTATCAGGGGTTAAATTTTGTTACACAGTACGAGCAAACTTGATTCTTGCAATAGTGTAGTTGCTTGCTTGTGTGAATCATTGATTATCACCCAATCTTTTCTCAGTGGCGGCATCAGGAATTTTTTTTGAGGAGGGGGTCAAATTGAATTTCAGGGGGGGGGGGGAAAGAGTTCTGACTGGGGGCGGCAATTCCCCCCATGCCCCCCTGTGGTGCCGCCACTGTCTTTGCTGCATAAACATAAAGTTTACAGGAACCAAGTTTGATTCACACAAATTTGTTTACAAGAATCTTTGTAAGAATTGATTTGCACTTTGCAGCAGGCCCTTAGCCAGGATTTTTTCAAGGGGGGTGGGGGTGCAGATTTTCCAAATGCAAACCATTTATTGAATGATTATGGGGACTTTACACTGGCAAACGAGTCTTTTATGTATTTGTACATTTTTGCAATACCCTGATAAGAACAGGAAACTGTGGACATCCTCAGTTGCTGGGTGTCCTCATATATCATGCTATTTTCAGGGTATGACCATTTACAGGTCAAATGCACACATACCTGGTTATTAAGTATTAACATTTTCTCATTTTGTGTTGATTACTCATCATCAGGAAAGAAATGGAATCAGTGAATCAGGTTGATGAAGATTTAGCTGAGTTTTTAAAGACTGTGCTATCAGAGAACTCCAACTTAGTTGTGGTAAGAAATGGGTATGTAATGATCTATACACCCGTTCCCGCAGTCTGTGTATCCGTGGATAGGGGTGCTCGTGTGGGAAATTTCACATAATAGGGCGTGATTTCTGATGTAGAAATGCGAGTTGATCGCAAACATAAAAAAGGGTTAATTTTTCAAATTACCATAAGGGTGGTTCTTCATCTATGAATCAAGTAAAATAAACTGATAAATAGTTGTTCTAAATTGTTATTTTGGGAAACAAAAATACAAGAACCTTGCTCAGTTTTTAGGATTCATTGCATTATTTGCATGTGTGTCTATGAAAAAGGGTCACTTGAAGTATTGTTTGTGTTTTATTGAAAAAATTGTTATTGATCAAGGGCAAAACATTCATGAAATAGTTAATAAAATGGCCGTTTTTACCTAAAACGTTGTGAAATTAGATGCAAAAGGGGGTGTCTTTATAGTTTGTGCATGATTATGGCTACCTGCAGGGACCAGGGCAATACATACTGTATCACAATTATTGGTACCCTTCAGTGATAAGGTGCTGAAAAAAGAAAGCCCTCTTCTACGGGCCCGTCCAAACAACACTTACTTAAGTTGAGAGGTCCATTCGTCCATAGAATAGGGTTTTTTTTTCAAGAACCAATACCGTAAAACCCCGTCTACAAGCATATATAGTGTTTTTTATAAAAGCTTAATTAATTTGAAGCAAGCGTTAATATACCAATACAATAGATCGGTCTTAAAATAATACTTGTTTGTATATGCTTGGATCCGTAATTTATTTGCTCAAACTCCATAATGGTGACTGGATTAACCCTAACCGCCTAAGGGCCTTTTGGCGACGGGAAGGGAAAGAAGGAAAGAATAAAGAGAGAAAAGAAGGAAAGAAGTTGTTTGCTCTGGGTGGGATTCGAACACGAAACCCCTCGCATGCCAAGCACTCGGTCGGCGACACTTTGCTTCGCTGGCCAGCGAAACCGTGCCTATATATGACTTAGGGCGATTGCGTCATCACACCACGTGGGATGCATGCACGAACAGCGCATATATCAAGTAGTATTTTGTAGCATTCAGGAGGGTTAGGGTTAATGTAGCTTTCATCAGAAGCACACTATATGCTTGTAGACGGGGTTTTACGGTATTGTATTTGTTTAACATCAAACCTGGTGGGTACCAATCATAGTAGTCTGGGGCTTAGGCTGTGAAATCAGAATGCAGTCTGTCTGGTTCATATCAGATTCATCAGTATTTCAAGTTATCAGTATCGCCTAATTAACAGACAATTTGACACACAGGTTAGACATAAGTGTTACAACATGAAACAGACCATGATATTAGTCATCCAATTATTCTCTGATAACATTATTACTGCTACTGGGGCAGTAGTTACAGGGTGATTCCACATGGGAGGCCAAATGCGGATCAAAGTAGATTCCGAGGGGGGCACTTGTATTTCAAGGTGGACACCATGCTTGTGTACAAAAACAAGTAAAAAGGGTTATTTTTCAGCATTGTGCAAGTACAGCGCTGTACCTGTTTAGGGTGTCAAAAACGCCAAAAATCAGGAAAAAGGGTATACTTTTCCAAGCAAGATACTTGCTTAGGGTACCAAAGTTTAATGGCAAAATAAATATAAAACGAGATCTGATTGCGTTCGCCTGCGACCGCGAGTATGCACAGCCAGCAGTGACAAATGAGTTATGACCCCGAATCTGTGAGAACCGGAACTGATCCCTTAATTACCTTTGACCCCGCAAAAATAGTACATAGCGCTTAGGATGTCATATGGAATATTCCTGGTGAATTTCAGCTTAATCGGAACTTATACATGGATTTTGATTTTTTTTTAAATTTATGATTGACCTTTTGACCCCCTTAATGACCTTTGACCTAAATAAAAAAAACACCACATGTACAATCGACAAAATGCATTGTTCCAATTTTAATTAAAAATTCTACTTTGTTTAGTTGTTGAGATAAAAATTCTTGAAAGTTATTTAGCTAAAAACAGGAAGTGACCCCTTAATGACCTTTGACCCCCAAAATAAAAATACCATGCATACATCAGGTAACATTGATTCATGTATGATGATTATATTACTCTGGTCTGTTTACATTGTGAGATAAAAATTTTTTAAACTTTTTTGATAATTTTGGTTTTTGACCAGAAGTAAGCCCTTAATGACCTTTGACCCCAAAACTGTAGGCATCCTAAAGACCCTGGCTAGTAGCAATGCATGTATGCTAATGGCGACTCTCTGCTATGTAATTTGTAAAGACAGTGATTTTTTGAATAATTTTTACAAATTTTTCAGACTTTTACCGGAAGTAACCCCTTAATGACCTTTGATCCCAATTCTGTGAGGAACTTTTAGACACTGGCTATAGATGATGCATGTGTGTAAGTGACGTCACGATGCTATGTAATATGTGGGAGGAGTAGCATTTTTAGTGAAAATCCCAGTTTTGGCCATTGACCGGAAGTGGATGACATTTGACCGGAAGTTGATCATGTGACATCTGTGGCACCACCAACAGTTCTACTGACCAAGTATGGTCAAGATGCCTGAAAGCATGTGGCTACGCTGGCTGATTATGATGTTGACAGAAGAAAGAAAGAAGAACGCGGTAAAAACAATGCACAGCGCCGATGGCGGCTGTGCAAAAACCCTTTGAAAGGGAGTGCTCAGGCATGATTGGAAAACATGGTTGTGCAATGTAGGTCGGTGGTGCGTTTCAAGAGTCCATACATGAGCATGGTGTCCATCACGTAATGTAAGTGGCCCCTGGGGTAGACTTCCAAGATGCGGATTAATGTGAACTTCTCATGTGCATGCAGACGACATAGGTACATCTGTATTCAGTTCCCTACAACGCCCATGCACATAATGTCAGCGTACACCAGGAGTTCTCAACTGGGGCCCACAGGCCAGATTCGGCCTGTCAACCAGTGTGGTTGGCCCTGTAACCCGGGGGGATCACTCGCTTACCAAAGTGGTACGTATGCTCGTCCCCAAAAACGTCGAAAAAGGGTCGATTTTTGGCCTTGTGGCGGCGTCGACGTTTTAAGAAAAAAGGGTGCTTTTCAGGTAAAGTTTCGACGTTTAGGGTATCTTTTTTCAATTTCCATGGGTTTGTTTTAGAGTTTACGCCATTTAGGGGTTCATTTTAGTTTCTTACACGAATTACGCCATATTTTAGGGTAAGATTTTCAGAGCCTTACGCCAATAAGGGGTGAAATTTTTCTACACTGATTACGCCATTTAGGGTCCATTTTTGAGGTGCTGGGACGAGCATGCATACCACTTTGGTAAGCGAGTGATCCCCCCGGGCCCTGTAACAGCTCTAAAATGTATAGTAAACATGGCAAACCAAGGTGCAATTAGCCCTCAAACACAATCAAATCTTCAGTGGTGGTGGAAGTATTAAAATTAAGGGGGACAAGCATATTTTATTCTGGTTTTAATGTTACTTCTTTTGGCAATTACGAGTTGAACAAAGAATAGAATATACTATGTTGAAATGTTTCTTGTCTCTTCAGTTTATGTTAGGTGATCATGGTAAGCCTTATCAGAAGAACCCAGGTCATCTGGGAGGATACTATGAAACACTACTACCATTCCTATCGGTCATTATGCCAACATGGGTATTGGAAGAAGCGCCCTCTATCATGGATAATCTAATTACTAACCAACAAAGATACTTGGTAAGAAACTTTTAAATGTCATTAGAAAAAGGCTAATTGCTTGTGAAGTTGTTTCTTTCATGCTTAACTTGATTATTGTTCCCCTTCTTTTTGTATGGGATAGGAAAACAGATGACAATATTTGATACTCAAATTAAAAAGGGAAAAATTTTGGATGCAAGAACAATAACAACATAAATGTTGTACAAGCTTACATGTAATGTGCAAGTTACACTACCAAAGTTACTTTTGAATTTGAGTGTTACGCTTCTCAGTGAGAGAGCATGCGGGTGAGTTAGTGATTTGATAGAAGTTTATCACATCATATCAAAACTTATTTCTTCATGGAGTAAAGTTCAACTTACTTAGACTCTTTATTTTTCCTATTTCAGGTTCCAGCAGACCTTCATGGCAGTATGAAGTCCCTTCTACATTTTCCTGATCTTGATGCTGTAACAGGAACAAAGGCACCAAAATCAGTCAACATATTCAGTGAAACAATCAAAACACACAGAAGTTGTCAAGATGCCTATATACCAGAATGGTCTTGTGTATGTGGGTTAATGAGGGTAAGCATTATTTTGTAACAGCCCAAAGGAAAAAATATGCTCATTAACACATTATAATGAAATTAATCACATAGTCTTTTGCCCACATCTCAAAATCAAACGACATGAACAAGGGACTCATTTCACTTAATTATGACACAAATATTGTAATTGTATTTTTAAAGAAAAAACATGACCTGATTTGAAATATGTTCATGTTCTTTCTCCTTGTTTTCAGAAGTTACGTAAAAGTGAGTGGAGCAGTTCACATTCTAACATAGTGCAGTTAGCTTTGGATGATATCAATGCTAAGCATAGCCAAGTAAGAGATAAAATTGGTCTTATTTACCATGAGGCGAGTGGAATTCTCGCGTTTCACAATATGATGCGCCTCCAGCGGTCGCTGGGTCGAGGCCAAAATACGCAATGCATCATGGGAAAATAAGTCGACATCCAAAGCCCGCGTAATACAAATACAATACAGGAACATGCATCATTGTGGGTTTAAATGACATTATAATGATGTTACATGCAAATGCACACTAAAACAACAATTTACAACTATAGTAGATCCATTTTCTATCTATTGATCAAGGGAATCCTTTGTGGAGCTGTTTTCAACATATTTATTATCACACTCGCGTGAAAATTCAACAGCAGCTAGAACGGCGATGTCGACTCTGGAGTTGAAAATTTGACTGCCAAAAGCAACCGCTGGCCGCGCATCGTATTGTGAAACGCGAGAATTGCAGGAGCCATATCTGTCCAGTTTTTACCATTTAAATAATAATAAGGGTACTCCTTAATATTAATACATAGATCTAAGAAAGAAATCAAAGAAGGAAATAATTGCATTTATATTTCCATAGGTAACTTATAGTTTAAAAATACTTACTTCTCACATAGAAATAATTTAAGTAATAATTTAACAAGTTGATATTAACAAATTAACAAATACTATAGACCACTTTACATTATTGTTTATCAACAAAGGCGAGGGATTGGTCTGTCGATATGCCCGAACGAACCGCTTCACAGTGCAATGGCTTTCATGTACTATATGAAATGTGGTGGGAGATTTAAAATAAACATGCCCTGAGCAGACTACGATGCGCACACACACTGCAGGGCAAAGAACAATGGAAAGTACCATAATGCGTGCGCATACTGCCGGGCAATGACGTCACATGTCAAGTGGTCTATACTTATCTTCTCACACCAGGTCTGATTAGCACATATTGAAGGCATAAAATTAACAAGTCACTATTCACCAAATTTAATTTCTCATTAATTAGTTCAAGTTAGTATTAAGGTTATTAAGAGAGTTTATCCGATAGACTCAGATGGTAGGTGGAAGATGGGGGTCAGCAAATTTTGTTCATATTTTGTCAATCAAACATGTGTCCATGAGTATTTACAGTGGAGGTATTAAAAAAAATTTGAGGACCCCCCGCTGGGAGATACTGGACCCCCTCAAAATGAACCCCTATGATTGTCTTCTCAGACACAAAAACTTGAAATATCGCTAACTTTCGACTAGAGCCACGTAATAACACCAATTTGCAGACAATTTATTTATACTTCACAGTAATTATGCACATTTTGTCTCGACAGAGCAATTACAAATTCTTTAGAAAAAGTTTGGATTGTTCCATTTTCAGAGAGGGGTGTAATGGCCTTTTTAGCAATTTTATAAATGTTAAGAAGCCAAGTTTACAAGATGATTGTGAGAGTTCCCCAATATTTTTGTAAAAGTTATTGATATGTTGGATAAAGTAAATATAGGCCAAACAATTGAGCAAATAAAAATCATGGAGACTTTTTCCGTTTTAAAATGAGCACATCTTATTTCATGCCCTTTTTCAGACAATGCAACCGCAACATTTCTAAACTATAAACTCATGTTCGGTGATTTTCCATGTTTGAAAAGAAATTGGATAAAACGTGAGCATATTAGAAGTAAACAACATCAACAATACTGTTGCATAATAAGTTTGGGGCCTAAATTTTGCTGTACAAATGCTTAGAAAAGGACTATTCCATTATTTGTTGGGTGTCAATACCTCGTGTCAGTACTACAATTCCCTCTGTTTTGATTTAAAAATTGCATCATGCTTATATGCATCCTGAAATGAATATTATCTCTTTCTTCCATGGTAGATATAGCCTACAATTATTTTCTATCACATGTAGTGAACAACAAAGACAATAGTAATATTGGAATGATACATTCATCAAGTAGGGGTGTTATTATGATAAACATAAAAATGCTTATCTGTCTATGATTCCTAATTTTTGAAATACCAATAATGCTGCTGACATTCAATTGATTTTGGGATTTGTATTGAGGTTCCTATGAACTTCTTCCTCCTCCTCTCTCTCCCCTCCTCTCTCTCTCTCTCTCTGTCTCTCTCCATGTTCCATCATATTGCAAAGCATGTAAAAATCAACTTTTTAAGTGGCATTTTCTACCATGCGTGGCAATATTTTTCCATTTTTCCATCTTTTCTAGTTGTATTAAATAAAGAATACATTTTCATTTAAGGGCTCGGATTTTTCCCAAAAAGACCTAACTTGCTTTGGTGTTTTGGGGAAAAAATTCTATATCAGATTAAGGTCAAAATTTTCAATTGATCGTCGGCTTTAAGGTGGTACTACACCCCTGGCCAATTTTGTGCCTATTTTTGCATTTTTCTCACAGATTATAGCGCATTGGTGACAAGTAAGATATGTATAATTATAGGGGCAAGGAGTACAACTACTGCACTGAAAATTTTATTTCAGCACAGACAACAGATGAAAAAAAAAAAATGAGGGAAAACCAATATTTGATCAATAAATCAATAACTACTTATCTTGAGTCCCTGAAATTCCAGTGTAGTAACTGGATTCCTTGCCCCTATAATATACATAACTTTTATTACCAGTGTTTTATTAGTTTTTGAGAAAAATGCAAAAATAGTGACAAATTTATCAAGAGGTGTAGTACCACCTTAAGTACATATCATCATATTATACAATTTACTTTGAGGACTGTTAAATGTTTTAAAAAATATACATTTTTAATAATTTGCCATAAAATGTGTATTATATCGCGAATCTAAAATTAGCTTTAATTTCATGGCTATCTTTACAGAATCAGATTTTTTATTGAAACTGTTGAAAAGTGACGCTACTATTTCTATACCAAAACTATTATCAAAACTGGCTCCGTTCGCAGTAACTCGGAGAAGGTCTACCTTTCTTGTATTAAATAATTTCATATTCATATCCATTTGAGTGATTAATAAAATAGCATGTTTTTATTTGCTCAATTCACTAGGGAATTAAAAATTAGTATAAATGGCTGTTGCCATGGAAACTCTCTTTGAATTCTCCTAATATATGTAGCCTAAAAATAAAGAATCCATGTATATCAATAACATAAAGTGTAATACAAACTTTTGTAATGCAAGTAATATGAAAATGGGTCAATTTTTGGCCAAAATTCCCCAAATTACTAAAAACATGCATTTTATGACTAAAGAGTATGAATTTCAAGAGGTCATAGGCCACAGAAAAATATTGTTGCTGTCATCTGGAATAAGGGAGGCAACAAAAGATGCCATAGTGGGTTTTATCTTGATGATAATGTGGATGGAACCTTCCGAGTGGATCACCTGATGCGCGCTGGTACCGGAGATGAAATTTGGCAGGGATCACCATGACCACATGGCACTCATGATATCCAGGTCACTATCGAGCAGCAGATTATGCCTGCGCCTGTGGCAGTTTCCGTGGCAACAGCCATTTATACCAAAGGGCAATTTTTTGGAAAATTTTACAAGAAAATTTACCAAATGTTACGGGGGAAATTCGCTTTAAAATGACTGAATGAGTATAAATGACTGTTGCCATGGAAACTGCCTTCCCTTTGAATTATCCGAATAGCTTACAATGTATATCAAAAATATAGAATAAACCCACTCCCTATCCGAAATGGCAGGGATGTGCCTCGGCCATGTTAAAAGAAGTGGAAGTGCCCTCCCCCCGGGAATAAACCAAAATATAAAATGTAAAAAAAAGAGCAAACAACTTCTCTACATGTTTCATTTTTAACAGCATGTTATTTTTCTATTTCATCATTAATATCAATATTGTTATGTAATTTTTAAACTGTTGTCTAGCTTTTTTCTATAATATGAGGTTTACGGGCATGGTTCAAAGTCTAGAGTAAAAAAAGGGTAAATTTGGTCAAAATGGATTTTTGCCCGGTAGGCCCACCCTTTTCAAAATAATAAAAGACATACACGCACAAATGAGTGCCATGTGTTCTTTTTTCTTGTCTAGCTTTTTTTCTAATATGAGGTTTACGGGCATGGTTCAAAGTCTAGAGTCAAAAAAAGGGTAAATTTGGTCAAAATGGATTTTTGCCCGGTAGGCCCACCCTTTTCAAATAAAAGACATACACGCACAAATGAGTGCCATGTGCATGGTCATGGTGGTCCCTGCCAAAAGCCAAATAAAAGACATACACGCACACCCCCACACACCCACACCACGCCTTAAGAAAAACAAAACATGCCCAATTAAAGCCCACTACTAGTACTATGATTTACCCCCCTCCCCCACCCAAGGTTAATAGGATTTTGTACTTTAGTGGCATGGGCCCTTTGTAGGCCTAGTTCCTATACCCAAAGTGCTGATACATGTAAAATGATTAAAAGTCAGAATAGGAGCTTGTGATCATCATAATAATCGTGATAACGCTAACATATAGGCCTTTATGTTCATGGAGCATTATTTACTGGTGATTTTACCAATATGCTGTAAAAAAGAAGCACCCATCACACCATGTACTTGATTTGTATTCTTAAATGTGGTGCTCAACTCATCAAAGCAATAACTGACTCAAGATAACTGACTCGAGATAAGGGACTGATCAACAGTGAAAAGATCATACGTTTGATGTTGGTGTAAATACAGCATCATTATACAAATGCCATACCGTTTATGGGGAAAACATATGTTTGTGTTTTCTGAAAAGTAAAGAAGTCTCCATAATTTTTATTGCATGATATAAATATAATGTACAGAGCTTCTCTCCTGTAATGAACAATATGAAAAAAATTGGGGAACTCTTACAATGACGTCACAAAGTAGAGGGATATTTCACTTCTTTTTTCAAAAGTTGTAAAATGTGAAATATGGCCCCTCCCCTGTAAATAAATGGAACATCCCGATATAAATATTTGTTGTTTTATATTTTTTCAAGAAGACAAAGGATGAAAGATTTTGTGTACAAAAATTTACTTTCATAAATGCTCGTCTTAGGTGCAAAAATATTGTTCAAAATGGTATAAAACCGCATTTTACAAGTCAGGGAAATACGCGCTTGGGAGTTCATGGAGCATTATTTACTGGCGATTTTACCAATGTGCTGTAAAAGAGAAGCACCCATATACTTGGTTTGTATTCTTAAATGTGGTTATCACCTCTTCAAAGCAATAACTGACTATTGACTCAAAATAAGGGACTGATACAGTGAAAAAATCATACGTTTGATGTTGGTGTAATATACAGCATTATTATACCAATGCCATATATTGGGGAAATACATGTTTGTGTTTTCTGAAAAGTAAAGAAGTCTCCATGATTTTTATTGCATTATATGAATAACCTATGTGCAGAGCTTCTCTCCTGTAATGAACAATTTGAAAAAGATTGGGGAACTCTTACAATGACGTCACAAAATAGAGGGATATTTCAGTTTTTTTCAAAAGTTGTAAAATGTGAAATATGGGCCCCCTCCCCTGTAAATAAATGGAACATCCCAATATAAATATTTGTTGTTTTATATTTTTTCAAGAAGACGAAGGATGAAAGATTTTGTGTACAAAAATTTATTTTCATTAATGGTCATCTTAGGCACCAAAATATTGCTAAAAAAATGGTATAAAACGGTATTTTACAAGTCAGGGAAATATGTGTTAGGGGCATATTTTAGGGGGTCCCATATTTCCTAGGAGGGGGGGCATACCAGATCTACTCTCATTCCCTACACGCCGCTCTTCCGTTCTCCATCACCCTGTCGGGTGACAATGACAAAATATGGTTGAAATTTGCTGACCCCATCTTCCGCCTTTTTTCCATTTCATCGGTATTTCTCAGAAAATCTCTCTTAATTATTTTAAACTGTTGTGATTTGGTAGTTCACAGCATCTTACGAATGGTAGTGAGCTTTGGCAAAAACTGCATTGCTCAATTCATAGCGAGTGTGTAGAAGAATTAAAATATCACAGATATACTTTTTACAGGTGCTGCGGTTCTTGAGTTACGTTGTAAAGAGGGCTGAAACAACAACACTTTTGTAAAACGTACATAACTCATTAACAACAATAAATTAAGCAAGTTTGCAAAGTATACGATCAAGGTGTTATTTTTCAATAATATATTGATCTAGATAATGAAAATCGATTTTTAGGTTGCTTCGACCAACAATACCTCGTCTACCCTTAAAATTAACAAATACCATACTTACCTTCTTGCACCATGCAGGCCAGACTTGTCCATATTGAAGGCATACATCCTAACACACCAACATCTTGTCTAGATCTTCACCTACTCAAGATCCTTCACATCTTTGTGAATGAGAACCCACAAGAGGATGTCTGGTCACCACAGAGATACATCTATCATATCACCTACCAGACTGTTGAGATGAATACTGTATGGTTAGTCATCATTGATAATGGATTGAATATCAAACAGGTAGGAAAGTGTAAAATCCGTAGGGGAGGAGGGTACTCCCACTTTGGAGATGATGCATATGTATAGGGCTGTTTAATAAGACCCCCCCCCTCATCAGCATCATTTGGACAGCAGTTTCCATTTATCTCTAATTTTGTTACTTCTTTCGAAATAACAAAGTCATTTGAAGCATTATGAACTAGAATTTCATATCCCTGCGGGGTAAAATCACTGAACAATTACGCTTTTAAATCATGGGGTGGGTACATGGCCACATTGATGTTGTCATAATATACATTATGCAGCAAGCTGACACCCCCTCAAACTGATGATAGGTTCAGATCTTTGTTCTCCAGTATGTTAAGAATTTTAATCATGTGAAGTACTTCTCACAGGGGTGGAATTTCGGCGGGAGTCCGAGAGTCGACTCTCGCAATTACTCCCGTAAAAGTCCTATTGCCAGAGTCCATGCATGCATGTGGACTCACGCTGGAAATGATCGGCTCAGCGAACTTACGTTTAAGTTCAACACGCCTTAAAACTCAAAGCCTGCAAAATATAAAGGAAAAGTCGCCAAAGATGCAATTGATGACATATATGGAAGTGAGAGTATGATGACACATATATTAAAAACTTAACTTTGTTAGTTTATTTGTTGAGTTTGTTTGTTTGAATGCATTTTACGTAGGCCTACATATAATACCTTTTGGACTCCCAAGATTGTACAACAAGAATCTCACGGAATCCATGGACTCTCATAAAACTCTCTTGCGAGAATCCACTTGGACTCCTGTGGCACTTTACGAAATTCCACCCCTGTTCTCATGTTGTAGGGGTGGTGTATTCTGCATTCTGATCGGAATAACCCATTTTCAGTTCGCTTTTCCCAGTCAACAGCAATATAATCAGAATAATGATAGTTACTCTTTCTTCATTTCATTACAGATAAAGCAAATCAGCATGTACCAAAAGTATGATGTGTGTTGGGACAAGCGAGTTCCTCTTCCATACTGCGTATGTGACATGGATGTCAGTATTGGGCACAGAAACAAGCAGGTTAGGTGACACACCATGTGATGTTACATAACATTTGAAAGAACTATTTCACTTTACTTGCCATCAGTGTTTGAACTAAGTGGTTGTCTGTTCGCCTGGGACAACCGAATCTAACACCAAACAACCAAAAATGCTATGGTGGTTGTTAATTGGACAACCAAAAATCTGCATGCATAATTTCAATTACTACTATAAATGGGAATTCTACACAGGTTAACAGTCAACTTTTGCAGAAATTTTGATGCTAAAGAAATACGGAAAATCAAAAAATTTGGCAGAAAACTAAAACATGAGACCTTTATTTTCTTATTTAGAACATTGCTTGCCAAGTAGTTATGAAGGGTGACTTTAGGGTTTCAGGCCCCTGAAAACTGAATTGATCAACAGATGAAGTACTGAAAAAAAGAAAAAATGCTAATCGAAGTTGATGGTGTTGGGACCAGTCAGCAGGGTTCGAATTTGTTTAAAAATTTTGTGTAGCAGTTTTTGGCTAATTCATCATAATCAGGATACTTCTACTAAAGCACTATAAAAAGTGCTATACAAATGCAAAATTGGGTAGCAGTTTCTTCAAAATGTGGAGCAAACTGATATGCGATACAGCCACATTCGAACCCTGGACCAGTGTTCAAAATAAGGCGGGTCCTCTGGCCGAGTTACTGTGAAAATCATTGTAGGTCCAAGGATACTGTATTTCCTAGAATAGTTTCCCCCTTCAAATAAATGCCCCGCTACTTTTTTCAACCAAGATGTTTCAAAAATACTGGTATTTACATGCTATCTTGTGTAGTGCTTACCAAGGTTCACACAGTGTCGATAGTTGGCGAAAATCTTATCGTAAACCTGAAAGTGAACCAGAAGTTATATATAGTTCCTGAGTTCATAGTTTGTCATTTCAGCATGAGTTTTAAGCTTACCTTATTATTTTAACGGGAATTATTGTTCTAAAAATGACCTTTAATAAACGCCGCCTGTTGGAAAATACAATGCCCCCGAGGGCGACTATTTGAGGAAGTATGGTATGCAACCCTGGTGAAATTCTGCCACCCAAGTCAGCAAGATAGATTCAATGTTGTCTTCATCATCAAACTGCCTTTACTACCTGCTGTTGATTTCTTAAAAAGTGTCACAAAAAGTGGACCATTGTAACATTAAGGTGGTACTACACCCCCTGATAAATTTTGTGATTAATTTTGCATTTTTGCACTGGTAACAATGGTTATGTATATTATAGGGGCAAGGAATCCAATTACTTCACTGAAATTTCAGTGATTCAAGACAAGTGGTTCATTACATATGTTAAGAAATGAGGTACATTCTAGCGGTACCTCTTTTCTTATCATAAATAACGTATGGCTTGTCTTGAGCATGCTACTACCTCCATGTCTTGAGTCACTGAAATTCCAGTGTAGTAGCTGGATTCCTTGCCCTATATACATAACTTTTGTTAGCAGTGTGTTTATTTTTTGTTAGAAAAATGCAAAATAGTCACAAATTTATCAACTTTTTACCACCTTAAAGCTTTACAATTTTGAGTTTGAGCTCATCCCAATTGATGAGGGTCAGTAGATACACCACGGGCTGGGCCTGAATGGGCCTCTAAGATTTTGGCTTATTTCACAAAATTATTATTGTTCCAACTACTATTGTGTGTCTTGTCTCAATCTGGTTTGCCTGGTTGCATCACCTGATTCACCACCAGCGTATGGAAAAATCAATGTTCTACTGTCTGTTCAATTAGCTTAGATTCTTGAATTTTTTTAAATTTATTTATTTATTTATTTATTTATTTATTTATTTATGGGTCTGAGAAGGTGTAGGCTAGGGTGGTTCTTATTTTACAAAAGTCTGAAATACCATGCTCCTAACCCCTAGAATGGTTCAGTTGGATGAAAAACTTATCCTGTAAAATTTTTAGAAATATTGAACAATATTTACTGGTAGCTCAAGAGCCTCCAATATGGTTGTGACTATCCGGAACATTGGTCGTCGGACATTTTGGAGCATTTTTAGGGGGGTATATTTTCAAAATAGAGTGTTTCTTGATACTCAATCTTTGTACTTACATTAACAGTAACTAGTTTAACATATATATAACAAAAGGTGTCTTGTATTTACTTCCATTGTTGTTTTAAGCTCAACCAGATATGGCACTTCGTGCCGTGAATACTCCTAAATACTGGTCGTCAGCAATTTTTGAGCATATGTAAGGGGGTCTAATTTCAAAATAGAGTACCTCCTGATGTCCAATCTTTGTAATTGCATTAACAGTAACTAGTTTAACAGATATATAACAAAAGATGTTTTGTATTCACTTCCATTGTTGTTTTGAACTAAACCAAATATGGTAGTTTCACTAGTTCGTGCTGAAGTACTCCTAAATATCGGTCGTCAGCCATTTTCGAGCAAAGGGGTCTATTTTCAAAATAGAGTGTCTCTTGATACACATATCTTTGCAATTACATTAACAGTAACTAGTTTAACATATACATAACAAAAGGTGTCTTGTATTTACTTCCATTGATGTTTTAAACTCAACCAGATTAGACATGGCACTTCGTGCCGTGAGTACTCAAAATACCGGCCGGCCATCGTCAGCCATTTTCGAGCAATTGTAAGGTGGTCTAATTTCACAATAGAGAATCTCTTGACATACAATCTTTGTAATTGCATTAACAGTAACTTGTTTAACTTATATATAACACAAGGTGTCTTGTATTCACTGCTATTGTTGTTTTAAACTCAACCAGATATGGTAATGTGCGCAATGAGTACTCATAAATACCGGTTGTCGACCATTTTCAAGCAATTATATAATTAAGAGGGTCTATTGATTGGCAGATGGGTGGATGTGGCCTTCTAGACAATTGCATGGCTGTCTTGATAAGACCAGGTCCTTTTAAAAAGCAACTGGAGGTCATTACGTAGAGCACAGGCTGGCGTTTAACGGTGCAGTGAATAAAGGCCTATAGCCACAGAAAATATACAAAATTACTGAATGTCTTTCTCTGGTTGAGATTAAAACAACAATGGAAGTGAATACAGGACATCTTTAGTTATATATGTGTTAAACTAATTACTGTTAATGCAAATACAACGATTGAGTATCAAGAGACACTTTATTTTGAAAATATACGGCCCTAAAATTGCTCAAAAATTGCTGACGACCGGTGTTTAGGAGTACTCACAGCATTGGCGTACGCAGGGGGGGTGTTACGTGTGTGAAACACCCCCCTTGGGTTTGTCCAAAAAATAAAAAATGGAGGGAGAAAAGGCAAAGAAAGAGAGAGGGAGAGAAGAGAGAGAGAGAGAGAGAGGGGGGGGGAGAGAGGGAGGGAAATGAGCATGGCATAGGGGACATAATATCAAATTATCATAGGCCTATAGATATCTTAACTACCCCCACTCAAATTTTTCTCCCCTATACCCGGTATTGACTGACCGGCAACGTATGTAAATATGTCGATTAATGTTAACACCCTCCCACACACCCCCCACACCCCATTTAATTGTTAATTAACATGGATATAGGGCCTACATGTTAACACCAACACCTCTCCATATCGTCACACCCTACCCCGCAACGTACGTGACGAAGGTTTTAATTGTGCAAATTGAGTTCGGGCCCTTTTTTCTGTTTGAAGCAATGATTTAAATAGTGTAAAAATTATGCACCAAATGGCTTCAATCGGACCTTCATTTTGCAAAATTTTCCAACTTCTGCAGGAGGGAAAACTCTTGTTCACGAAAGGCTTCATGGACCGTTATTTCACCAATTTTCGGCTTTTTCAAACTAAAATTGTACACACTACGGTGCCAAAATGGTCCCCCAAATCGCATCAATTAGGT